>NW_003852526.1:46251-57095 GCF_000181295.1 Otolemur garnettii | reverse complement strand
GGGAATTCCAGGGGCTACTTAGCATTTAGTTGCATGTGGGCAAAAATTAGTTTCTTGTGCATTTTTAGGCCTATTAAGTGATTGTAGGTTTAAACCTTAAACTCATTTGGAAGAATATTGTGACTGAAAGGTCAGCTTGAAAATAAAAAAAAAATTGAAAAATTAAAGGAAAAAAACTTGGCTACTGTAGCCAATAACTAGAGAAACAATTTGTAGATTACTGAATTTAACAAATCTGTCAGTATGTAAAGGAAACACAATTAGAGGAATAAAAGGATTAAAGGAACCACATGCAATGACATAATTTCATTTTTGGACAGGCATATAATTTCCTTTCATTTTTGCAGTTCCATGTACATTAGCTATTGTTTAGGAAAATGAATGAAGTGGGCTGACATAAGACCTTTGTCACTGCTTAGTTTTTCAAGTCAATCTTAATAAAGGTGTAAGCCAATCTTACA
Organism: Otolemur garnettii; assembly: GCF_000181295.1. Classification (NCBI taxonomy): domain Eukaryota; kingdom Metazoa; phylum Chordata; class Mammalia; order Primates; family Galagidae; genus Otolemur; species Otolemur garnettii. Next base: position 56,634 of record NW_003852526.1, on the reverse strand, counting down.
ATTCTTACTAATGACTGGTAACACTACAAATTGTATGGATGTGGCAAATGAAAATTAGTGAAAGTGTACAGATTAAAAACAACAACAAAATAGTTCTCTTATTTTCTTCTAATTGTTAAGGAATTTGCCTGTTTGGAGAAATAATTTAGCATTTCAATGTACCTCACTTTGTACCTAATTGGGACTTGGACATTTCTGTGGGATCAAGACAATTTCTGTCTGATTATTTGGTTAATGAATGGGTAAATTTACAGCCAATATTTTATAAACATATCTCTTTGACCTGTTGCAATATTCACCTAAAGTAAAATATGTCCTTTGTCCTTTTAGTGGAGGTGGAGTCTAGAGCTGCCATTACTAGTGTCATATATGAGGAGAAATCACTTTGGGGTCAATATTAAAATGGAATATCTATTTATGTATATGTGGTTTGGCTATTGCTTTTTCATCTTTAATTTCCTTTGTTTAAATTGTTTTTCCTATAAATAATTCAAGAGAAATCTGTTTGATTCCGAAATGGGTAAATCAATTACTGATTGCCTCAGAGTATTTATGCATGCTAGCCTCACAAGCCAATGCCAATCAATATTGAGAAACTATCAATTACCTCATTGACTATGTTAGAAAACAGTTGCTATTTTGCACTAAGAGTATGAAATCAACAATCCCAGGCTTATGAACACAAATCAGAACAATATACCTATTCAAAGGGCTTTTTGATTACCTTCTGCCTTCTGATGAGGCAGGCTATACACTGTTGGGAATAACTATCATCTGTCTCAAAAAAAAAGAAAAAAAAAGACAAAAGAAAAGAAAAATACCCTAAGGATAACTGCTCCTCTAATAAAAGAGTAAAAGGTTCCTTCCTTCTATACCTTTCCACCCATGCCCAAATCTGACCAAATAGGAATATTCATGCAAACGATGAACATGCAAAGTAGTTTAAATTGCAAATGGTTTGTTTTTTTCCATTGTGAGCATGGGTAGGTTTTGTTTAATTGATTCCTGAGTTCAAAGCTGCTGCCTCAAAATTAGCATGTCAGCCTTACTGTTCCAGCACTGTTCTCTTACTTCTAAGCTTTCATTTCATATTCACACAAAACTATCTGAAGTGATCCTTAAAAAATCTACCTATACATGCTTTGTGTAGTCTAATATAAAAATGTTTATTATTGGGCGGCACCTGTGGCTTAAAGGAGAAGGGTGCCGGCTCCATATACCGGAGGTGGTGGGTTCAAACCTGGCCCTGGCCCAAAACCGCAAAAAAGAAAATTTGTTATTTCTCCCTGAAGGTAATGACTTTCATGTTGTTTTTCTTTATTTTTATTTTGGCATTTGTAAATCAGTACTTTAAGCTATCTTTGTTAACATTCTTTCTTTGAAACTTCTATGACCTTCCAACCTTGCAACTAAAATATTGTATCTGGATTTAGATAACTTCATAGATATGTTGGGAATTTCATAAAATAACATGGTTTCTGACACAGGATAAATCTCAAAATATTTGTTGAACTTGATTGCGATATCATATCTGGAGAGGTGAAGTTTAAAAATAGAATCTAAATATTGTATGAAACATGAATTATCTTTCTAAAACCAAGCAGTTAGTAAACTTCTGCTTGAACTTCTCTGGAAACAAAAAATTTGCTCTTTTTATTAGTTTTACGTTGGATTAGTATATACAGTTTCTAAATGTTAGAGAGTTTCTTTAAATCTCCATATCATGGCTTGACCAATAACCTGGAGTCATGGAATATTGATCATCAGTTTATTTTTTTTCTTTCAGATTGAATACCATCCCCTTTTCTTCTGATGGAAATAGCAAGGAAACTATAAGCCTTTCTTATTTTGGAAACACATTTTGAACATTGTTACGAACCAGGCAGACCCCATGCTTCTACTGGAAGCAAAGGATGAGATGAATCTTTGAACTCAAGCTTGTAGAATATGGATAAGTAAAATAAGTCAATCAATAATTTTAGTTTGGCACAGTTTGAAAGTGCCATACAAGGAATATCCTATAATAATATAAATAAACAAAATAAAGAAACTCAACTTGGGCTGGCATTTTCACAAAAAGCTTGGAAAGCATAGATATTTGAGCAGTCCCAAAGGATCAGAAGCTGGTTGTAAGTTGAAAAAAGGAGGGGAATTAACTTCTTCGATACAATGGTGGCATGAGTAAATTCACAGATTTGTAAAGAGTACATTATGTACCCACGTCTATGAATTCTAAATGGCTGGTCTAAAACAAGGAAGAAGGAAGCTCTGGGAAAGGAAGTTGTATAGGATGCCTGGAAAGGGATCCTGAAGGGTTTGTACATTATGCTGGAAGATTTGTTTTATTACAAAAATGAAACCTAGTAGCTGAAGAGTTTTATAGTTCACTATTAGACTTTGCAGAATTCTGGTTACAGTTGACGAAGGTCGGGAGAAAGGTAAAAGCTATGAGGTTAAGTACACAAACATACAATGAAAGCATGGGAACACTCTGGAAAATATTTAGCAAGTAGGATGGGGAGGACCTGAAAACAAGAAAAGTTTGATTAAACAAAGTTAGGACGCATAATATACAGACTTCTTGACTTCTGGTTTGAGTGATACGGGGAGTGGTGATGTAATTCTCTATGTTGCAAAGACAGGAAGAGAAAAGAGATGTTGGGTAGAATCATGAATGACTTTAGTTTGATACCTTTGTACCTGAGAGCCTGCAAAGCCAGCTAATTAATAAGAAAGAATACATAATTGAAGTATCTAAAACAATGATGCTATAAGAAATAAAGGGAGGCCGGGAGGATGGGCGTGGTGGCTTATCCCTGTAATCCTAGCAGTTTGAGAGGCTGAGGCTCCTGCAGGAGGTACAGACCAGCTGGGCAACACTGCCTGTAAAAACATATGAAAATATGAGCCAGGTGTGATGGTGCACACATGTAGTCCCAGACACTCAGGAGGTTGAGGGAAGGAGTTTGAGGGTATAGTGAGTGATAATAATACTACTGCTCACTGCTCTCTAGCCTGGGCAATGGTGTAAAACTCTGTCTCAAAAAGAAAGAAAGAGAAAGAGAGGGAAAGTTTTGAACTAAAGGATATCACGTGATATAATGTGGGACAAATCCTTTAGAATAAGGAGTATAGGCTATCATCAGAAAGTCTAGTTACTCTCAAATAATGCAGTATTTAAAATAGGAAGCGAAAATGAAAACATCTATGCAGCTAGTTTAGATTTTTTTCTCCTACTTCTGTCCATTCATTCTTCCAGTACCAGCTCCCTCCAGACAGCTCCTCTTCCGTTATTGACCTCATCGTTACATTGAGCACACTTCGCTATTCTAAATGTTCAGAAGGCTTTCCTCTTCCTGATTCTTCATGCAGATTGTATTTATTTATGAGCCCAGCTCGAGTCTAACCATGTCTGTGATAGCTCAGGAATTATTTACCCTGTCATACAACGGCTTTATGTATTTAAATCTCATTTTACCAACTAGGTTTTAAACTATAGGGAGCATCTTAAATATCTTTGTATCTTCTTTAATGACTTCCTAGGTCCAAACGCCTAGTAACTTCCCAGTAGATACTTGCAGATCAAAAGAAATATTGAACTTATTGCCTGGAAATAAAAATTTAATGACTATAAAGAAAGGGGCATCTCTCCCAAGATGAGCCACTTTATCTAACCAATTTGATTGTAACTTGAGAGAACACATAAATCTTTATGAAATGATGCAAGGCATTTTGTTAATCATTGAGAAAATCATTTCTTGAGGATTTTAAGTTTTTTGCCATAGGCATGAGAGAATCAAAGCAACTTCCAGAGCGACTGACAAGGTGAACAAGGATAAACAGAACACCTCAATGTCGGTACTCCAAAAAATAATGGGTTTTAAGGACAGTACTAGAGAAAGGAGAGTTGTCAAGTGGAAGGTCTAGAGACACGTTCCCAAGATGAATGAAGGCCTGTCATTCCCAGCTGGATCCTTCCACTCAGTCTAGGCACAAGGCAGACAAGGAATAGGGTCAGTTGCTTCCTTTCTTTACCGGGTAAGCTGCTGAATTTTTCTGTGGTTTGACCAAGGTCACAGACACTGAAAGAACAGAAAATCAACAGTAGTCTTTTGTGCAGTTTTCTCCAGTAACTAGCATTCCACTCATTTGTCCTTCAAGTAGAGCTGTCTTTAGCAATACAAAGGCGAAACGTAAAATTTTAAATTACATAAGTCAAAGCGTTAGCTACAACAAAAATGGCTATAAATTTCCTTTTTAAAAAATGTGTTCCTCAAGGTAAAATCATTTTTGTCTAGGCTATGCCTGAAGCACAGTTTTTAGAGTGCAAATTCTAAAATGATAACAAAGAAGAGAAAATAATAAAAATGCAGACAGACTTTTAACATAAATAGTACAGTTTTCAAGAAAGTCACTTGCTTAAATGAGAGTAAATAGAGATCTTTTACAATTTATGAATGTGCTAGTCATTAATATTTGTTAATTTGTACATACGAATATTAAACTATAAAGATAAAGCTAGAACAAAATGATTGTACATAAACTTGGATTATGCTACACAGTTCAAATTACTAGGTATATTTGATATTTTAGCCTATTGGTTTCCTTTTCCTATGATTGTTTCCATAACACATTTATTATTACAGTATTTCATGTTCTAATCAGCCATAACAAAGGAAATATGGGGAGGATTGCACAATCTGTTAAAGTGAAGGCAGAATTACCTCTGGAAGAAAATGTTTTATAAAATGCTATTTGAACAAATTATGATTAAAAACAATAATATATGTAATTTTCATTTCTTCATCATATAGAAACTTTGTTCATGAATTCTCATGAAACTTAGTATTTAAATTTCCTTTGGCCTCAAAATGTAAAGAATCAAAGTACACTGACTCAGATAAGCAAACTATCATTTCTAAAAGGAGAACATTTTAAGACATTTATGTTTGCCTATAGATTTGACATTTAATCAGAGAAAACCATGATGATTATAGCAAATGAGGATTAAATGATATTAAACGAGGAAATCAGTAATGAAGGTTTGTGGAAGATCATATTTTATTTGCAATGATTTCAGTATGATCTCATATATGACAGAATGATTATGCGAAGCTTGCTTCTTAGAATTTTTATTTCATATAATTTTACTGATGATTTAATTTATAGCCCAATTAGTCAATATTTCAAATGCCATAAGGCTAGGGATGCCAGGAGAGTCTTTTTATATATCCATCTGTCATGTTCTCTGATATTTTTTTTTCCCTTTTAACATTGAGCAATTTGCTCCATTTTGTTTTTATTTTTTATTTTTTTGGCAAGTTAGATCTCTTCTTAGATATCAAAATACTCTGGCAACATGAGGACTTTTGAAATAGTAAAGAGAACATGGAAAAGTAAAAGAGTGTCTATAAAGAGTAAAACTTGGATGAACTGAATTTTTTAAAAATTAAAATTCTCTCCTATATTTGGGGCAAAATTTCAGAAAAGTGTTCAGTGGTTGATGAAATTAAAATAAATAACAGTTGTTCTAAACTCCCTCAAGATCACTTACATTTAAGTTAACCAAAATTTTTATAAAATTTATCAATATTTATGTATAAATATTATTTTCATGGGCTAGATACAAAGAAATATCTTAAGTAGTCAGGATATTAGTATTTTAGCTTCAGAAGTGACATTAATAGATACATAAAATATATACATTAATATATAAATTATAATATTATGCATATATTAATTATATGATATATAATTATAATATACAATTTGTATATATTAATATATACATAATATTAAATAAATGTTTAGGACATATGTCTAAAAAGTCAGAGAAAATTTATATGTCTGGAGTAAAGAGAATATATTTGGCGGGTATGTTGATAAAAAGGAGGCAATGAAATACAAAATTCATAACCAGCAAAGGAAAAGAAGGATTTATTTGGCCCATAGTGAGCATAAAATGTGTCTAGAACAGATTGTTCTTGTAGAAAACCAATCAGAAGTAAAACAGTTTGGGACCAGATTATGGTGATCGATGAAAGCTAAACTTTGTGTCTGTCTTTCACTTTATGCAGAGAGGTTTCAGAGCCATAGACAGTGAGGTTTATTACAGGTTGTCATATTAGTTATTAGGGCACTATTGCTTACTTTTGTAAGAGCTGTTAAAATGGTGTGAAACTATATAATGAAGGACAATGTAGGGCAGTAATTAAAGTAGACACAATCAATTTGTTCTACTGCTTCCAAAGTTTAGTAAAATATATATATGGTGTTTAGAGGAACACTAATAGCAACCCAAGTGTTAAGTAAGTACTTAACATCAATACTTTCATTTTAGAGAGGATAGAGATGTGACCTAAATGAGTCTTTTAATGGGCAAAAGGAAAATAACAATGTTGGATGGAAGCTGGATTGACTCCACCCTTTAATATTTTAAGAGTGTAAATTCATACCCAGTACCATAACCTGTAAAAAATACAGTGTAAATTCCCAGGATATTTCTACTGGATTTCCTTAGGTATATGGAAATCTCATTTTACAACTGTTGTTTCTATCCTAGGACCTTTTCCTTTCTCCCACAAAATGAAGTACAGTTGGTCTTCTGTATCCATGGGTTCTACATCTATGGATTCAACCAATTGTAGATTGAAAAATATTTGGAATAAAAGTGGGTGATTTGGGCAGTGCCTGTAGTTCAGTCAGCAGGACGCTGGCCACATACATCTACACCGAGGGTGGTGGGTTCAAACCTGGCATCAGCCAGCTGGGTACTGTGGCAGGCGCCTATAGTCTCAACTCCCTGGGAGGCTGAGGCAAAAGAATTGCTTAAGTCCAAGAGTTTGAGGTTGCTGTGAGCTGTAACGCCATGGTACTCTAACCAGGGTGACATAATGAGACTCTGTCTCAAAAAAAAAAAAAAAAAGAAAAAGAAAAAGAAAAAGAAAAAATGTGCATGTGCTGCTCTACTGAAGATGTATAGCCTTTTTTCCTTGTGGTTATTCTCTAAACAATGGAGTATAATAAATATTTACATAGCATTTACATTGAATTAGGAGCTATAAATAATCTAGAGATGTCTTAAACAGAGAATATACATAGGTTATATGCAAATATTACACCATTTTGTGTAAGGAACTTGAGCCCATGTGGATTTTGGTATCTAAGGAAGGATACTGGACGCAATCTCTCATAGACACGGAGGGATAACTATATTTGCTTATGGCTTTTGTACATGTAGGTCACTGTCAATCAGTTTTTAAACCTATGGCTTAAAGGAATACAAATAACTTAAACCTGAATACTTACATCTCAGCTTCTAAAGGATAGAATTTGAGCACTAGTCTCTTTATATTTCTCAATCATTCTGTCCTTCTACCCCTTTTTTGCTTCTAACATTGTCAGGCTAAAGAAAAAAGAAAAAAAAAATTAAAAAGAGAAAAAAGATATCTCAACTTTTTTATTATTGTTATTGTTGGTTTAGAGAGGAAACTAGTTCTCCTATAGTTTGACCTCTCCCTCTTAGTTCTGATCCAAGGTCTATCTTTTCATACATAAATAGTTTTATTTCTTAAAGATAATTTTAAAGGAGTCGTATTTCAGGGGAAAGATTTGCCGTAAGATTATAGAATGATTCTTCATGTCGGTAATTTTAGTTATCCCTTGATATTATGTAACCACCCTTTCTCTTGAGGTTTTTTTTTGTTAGTTTGTTTGTTTTTATTGTTGAGGATTCATTGAAGAAACCAGGTTACACTGATTGCATTTGTTAGGTAAAGATCCTTTTACAATCGTGTCTTGCCCCCAAAAGGTGTGGAACACACCATGACCCATCCCCTCCCTCCTTCCCTCTCTCTGCTCTCCCCTTTTACCACACCCACCAGGTCCTTAACTGTCATTAATCATCTTCATATCAAAATTGAGTACAAAGGATTCGTTCTTCTCCATTCTTGTGATGCTTTACTAAGAACAATGTGTTCCACTTCCATCCAGGTTAATAAAAAGGCTGTAAAGTCTCCATTTTTTTAATGGCTAAATAGTATTCCATGGTGTACATATACCACAGCTTGTTAATCCATTCCTGGGTTGGTGGGCATATAGGCTGTTTCCACATTTGGCAATTGTAAATTGAGCTGCAATAAACAGTCTAGTGCAAGTGTCCTTATGATAAAAGGAATTTTTTTCCATCTGGGTAGATGCCCAGTAATGGGATTGTAGGATCAAATGGGAGGTCTAGCTTGAGTTCTTTGAGGGTTCTCCATACTTCCTTCCAAAACGGTTGTATTAGTTTGCAGTCCCACCAGCAGTGTAAAAGTGTTCCCTTTTCACCAGTGTCTGAAGTTTTGAGATTTTGTGATATGGGCCGTTCTTGCTGAGATTAGATGGTATCTCAGGGTGGTTTTGATTTGCATTTCTCTAATAATTAGGGCTGATGAGCATTTTTTCATGTGTTTGTTAGCTGTTCGCCTGTCTTCTTTAGAGAAGGTTCTATTCATGTCTCTTGCCCATTGATATATGGGATTGTTGGCTTTCTTCATGTGGATTAATTTGAGTTCTCTATAGATCCTAGTTATCAAGCTTTTGTCTGATTCAAAATATGCAAATATCCTTTCCCATTGTGTTGATTATCTTTTGCTTTGGTTGTTGTCTCCTTTGCTGTACAGCAGCTTTTCAGTTTAATTAAGTCCCATTTGTTTATTTTTATTGTTGTTGAAATTCCTATCGCAGTCTTCTTCATGAAGTCTTTCCACAGGCCAATATCTTCCAGTGTTTTTCCTATGCTTCCTTTGAGGATTTTTACTGTTTTATGGCTTAAATTTAAGTCCTTTATCCATCTTGAATCAATTTTTGTGAGTGGAGAAAGGTGTGGGTCCAGTTTTAGTCTTTTACATGTGGCTATTCAGTTCTCCCAGCACCATTTATTGAATAGGGAGTCTTTTCCCTATGGTATGTTCTTGTTTGGTTTATCAAAGATTAGGTGGTTATAAGATGTTAGTTTCATTTCCTGGTTTTCTATTGGATTCCAAATGTCTATGTATCTATTTTTATGCCAGTGCCATGATTTTTTGACCACTATGGCTTTGCAGTACAGCCTAAAATCTGGTATGGTGATGCTCCAGCCTTTTTATTACTAAGAACTACCTTAGCTATACAGGGTTTTTTCTGGTTTCATACAAAACACAGAATCATTTTTCCAAATTTTGAAAGTATGATTTTGGTATTTTAATAGGATGGCATTGAAGAGGTAGATTGCTTTGGGAATTATAGACATTTTAACAATGTTGATTCTTCCCACCCTGAGCATGGTATATTCTTCCATTTGCTAATATCCTCTGCTATTTGCTTTCTTAGATTGCATAATCTTCTTTATAGAGTTCCTTGACCTCCTTTGTTAGGTATATTCCTAGGTATTTCATTTTCTTTGAAGCTATGGTAAAGGGAATTGTGTCCTTAATTAGCCTCTCATCTTGACTGTTATTACTGTATACAAAGGCAACTGACTTGTGGACATTGATTGTTTTTTTTTTTTTTACAGTTTTTGGCTGGGGCTGGGTATAAACCTGCCACCTCCAGCATATGGGGCTGGTGCCCTACTTTACATCCTGAAACATTACTATATTTTTTGATGACTTCCAGGAGTCATGTGGTTGAGTCTTTGGGGTTCTCCAAGATAAGATCATATCATTAGCAAAGAGGAAGAGTTTGACCTCCTCTGCTCCCATTTGGATGTGCTTCATTTCCTTTTCTTGCCTCATTGTATTGGCTAGAACTCTAGCACTATGTTGAATACTAATGGTGACAGAGGACAATGGATTCTCATAAAATAAGGTGAATAGAACACTATCACACTTATCAATTATCACAATAAATGTTAATAGCTTGAATTCCCCACTGAAGAGGCATAGATTGGCTGAGTGGATTAAAAAACAGAAGCCATCCAATTGCTGTCTGCAGGAAACACACGTAGCTTCAAAAGACAAATTAGAACTCCAAGTTAAGGGTTGGAAGACAATTTTTGAGGCAAAAGGAATTTAGAAGAAAAGAGGAGTTGCAATCATATTTTCAGATACATGTGGATTTAAAGGAACCAAAGCCAAAAAGACAAAGGATGGTCACACTATATTGGTCAAGGGAAAAATACAAGAAGACATTTCAGTGCACCCAATTTAAGTGCTCCCAGATTCTTGAAACATACCTTACTCAGCCTGAGCAATACGATATCCTATAATAGCATAGTAACAGGGGATTTTAATACTCCTCTTACAGAGCTGGACCGATGCTCTAAACAGAAATTAAACAAATATATAAGGGATTTAAATGAGACCCTAGAACAACTGTGCTTGACAGATGCATATAGAACACTCCATCCCAAAGATAAAGAAT
>NW_003852526.1:42473-45335 GCF_000181295.1 Otolemur garnettii | reverse complement strand
AACTAAAAAGGAGAATTTCAGACCAATTTCACTAATGAATATAGATGCAAAAATTCTCAACAAAATCCTAGCTAATAGATTACAGTTTATCATCAAAAAAGTTGTACATCATGATAAAGAAGGTTTTATCCCAGGGATGCAAGGCTGGTTTAACATACGTGACTCTATAAACATTATCCACTGTATTAACAGGAGCAAAACAAAGACCATATGATTCCTTTGAGTTTGAGTGTCAGCTGTCAGAACTAGAGACACCTCAGTTGGATTAATGACCCTCTTATTTCCCATCCACAAAGCAGTTCCCACTTATCACTTTTATGTAAGAAGTATTTGCTCACGTGCCACATTCTATGAGTAGACTGAACATTATTCTAACTCCTTCCCAAACACCAGTGTAGGAGCATAAAGGGATGAACAAATCAATATCAAATGGACATGCAAAGCCCAAAATGAAAGGGAAAGGAAGGGAGGAGGGACATAATAAACCCACGACCCTTCTCTTTTTAGAACATGGACTAAAAATGTCTTTGTCTTTCTATATATTATTTCTCATATACTACAGGAAGTGATGTCCACATCAATTCTTGAATCTGAGGAGTTTTACAGCTTCTTTGACTCATAGTTCCACATTGTCTGTTCTTACATTTTCATTAGTGCTCTAAACAGTCTCTGTTACTTTTTCCATATTCTACTCTCTAACCATGATGGGTGTTTGAATAATAGATTACAACACATTGTTATAATATGCAATACCTTGGTTTGGAGGAAAAGAGACGCAAAAATTACAAGAAAGTAAATGATATGAAGTTAACCCAATGTCCTTTTATAAGAGACAAAGAGAATAATGTATGTGGTGTCCTTGACTCTGCTTGATTCTTTACTCAGTAAGCTTACCCCAATGTTTAAGGCGGGATCGCTGCATCTCCTGCTTCGTCAGTTGTCATTGTTGCCTTTTACCTCCATAATATCAGCATTTCTTTAAAGTAAGTGTAATTATAGTGTCAATCCAATATTTGTGAAAAGATCTTTCCTTTAGAAAAGGAAATAATATCCATGAATCACAGAGTACAGTGCAAATCATGGAGAGAAGCCTTCTGTTCAGATGGACATTTACTATGTTGGCTGTAAAAATTTGTATTTATTATGTATGGAATGTTGAATAATTAAAAATAGATTTGAGAGAAATGCCTAAATGTAAAGAAACTAAATGATTGGATTGTCAAATAAAGAAATACTGATTAGATGCAACACAAAGGATAAAAAAAAACTTTGTGCTGATATTGACTAAGAGATTTGAGGGTTATTTTTTAAACTAAATGCACTTTTTGCTCTATGTGCTGAATGTCCAATGACATTTCTATTAGTTCCAGGAATCCCACAGATACCAGAATTCATGAATGCATAGCATTTGCATGTAGCCTGGATCCTCCCATACATTTTAAATTATCTCTAGACTTCTTTTATGTAATGCAATGCAAATAGTATGTATATAGTTGTTACTCTGTATTGCTTTTTAAATTGGTATTTTTTATTGTTGTCTTATTATTTTTTATTTTTATTTTCTTCAATTCACAATTTGCGACCCTTCATGGGGAACCTGTAGATACGGAGAACCAACTACATTCTGTTCCATGTAATACTTTTATACTGGATCTTAGCCCAAAAGCAGAGACGTGATCATGTAATGCTTTAGATTTCTGTCTTTTTCTAAACTCAATCACTTTGCAGTTCCATGACACAGTATTTCTCTCTTTTGTTCTCTCTGTGTGTGAACATTTGAATGAATGAAAATCTAAAATATTTAAACCATTTAAAGTCATAATTTTATGAATCAAAATCTAAGCACTTAAAGCCAAAGTATCTAGGGAAAAAAATCTTCCATTTTTTAACAGTGATTTGTTATTCATGTCTATGAAACACATTGATTTAAGGAGAAGCCTCATAATTTGGTGGCGTGAAGTAGGGGTGAAGAGCAGTGATTACTGAATTCTGATAAAATAAAAGGATGTTTTAAAAGAAAGCCAAGCTATTTGAGGTGTAGTAGACCTGAAGTCTACATCTTTGCCTACGATAACAAAGGACCTATGACTGGATAAATCAAGTATCTCATTGTACTCTAGCTATAATAAAATTACTGAAGGAGTGGTGTTTTAGTGAGTTCAATACATCTTAAGAGGGCCTAAGAGTACTTAGTACATATCTGATGTCTGATAATGTAGCAATGATGTGGTTTACAAGGAAGATAAGGGTAATGGACAGTTGGAGTTTGAATTAGCAGGGAGATTATGGAAAGGGAGGAAGACTTCACCCTCTTTTAGTGTACCATCACTAAATCCTGTTTATATTTTGTCTCAGAGATGATGTTAATTTTAATGTACTATTAAACTTTAACATGACATAAGTGAATCTATCATGTTTCCCATAATAAACAGAACCTGCCTTATTTCCTATAATAAATCATTGTCCAGACATTGACCTTGTAACCTTTTCAGTGTTACTGGTATTATTCTTCCCTGGGTGCCCAAACCCAAACCTCTAATTTTCTTTGTCCCCATTCTCATACATCTAATTTATCAGTGAGTCTAAAAAGTCTACACATGTTTTAAATTTTGCCTATTTTCAACATATCTGCTTCCTTCAACTAATGGAGATAAGGGGCTTTTTTTGGGGGGGGTGTTATATCTTAGGACAGTCAAGAGGCCTGGTGACTCCTGGCAGTAAGAAGTCTGCCCAGAGGCCTTTCTATTTTGTCCTGAAGAAAAATCAACATTTCTGGGAAAGAACTCAAAATGTCAAGTAGTTAGTTAAAAGGGAGAGGATTATACTAACAGTATAGGGGTCAATTGAAATTTGTTCAAGGCA
>NW_003852526.1:39814-40606 GCF_000181295.1 Otolemur garnettii | reverse complement strand
GCATGTGTTAACTTTCACAACGTAGCACCAAAAAGCCAAATGCCAGAAGCAAGGTTATAAAATTACTTTATCTGTAAGTGTTGAGATATTTCAATCTTAGGTTTATTTACAGACTTATAGCAATTTCTTATTTAAAACATAAGCATTGTTAAATAGTTAAGAAATTTAGACCATTTTATTGTACAGCCATGTTTTTTGTGATCACTTTAATAATTTGTTCTAAGGTTCAAAACAAATTTCTTACTACATGTCTATTTATATAAACTCCAGAACTGAGAACAACTATACCCAAGAAGTTTGTCATCAGTATCTTGATATCCTTTCTGTAATTTTCTTTGAGTCTAAGGGAAACATGAAACTCATTATGATTGGGGTAGATGCCTTGACCATGTGGTCCAAAGAGTTAATGTCCTTCATTGTGCCAGGTATTTGGACATCTATGTGTCTGTTCTTGAGCTGAAAGGTCTGAACAAATTCCATCTCTCAAAATTGGGGCTGAGAATCTCACATGCCACTCCCTTCCAGGAAAGACCTCGGCCTAGAAGAAGGATGTTTGTAGTTTTAGGAACAGGGTATTGGCTATGGAGTAGTTTTTAAATTCTGAAGATATCAGATAAACTTTGCTATTACCTGATATTTGTCTTGACTCTGGAAAATAAGCCAAAAAAAAAAAGAAAGAAAGAAAGAAAGAAAAAGAAAAAAGAAAATCAGTAATCAGTTTAAATAAAAAAAATCATAAAATTTCAGTTCATTCTATGGCCTTTTGTTTAAAAAGTAAATCTTGGAATACAG
>NW_003852526.1:33105-39148 GCF_000181295.1 Otolemur garnettii | reverse complement strand
TAGTAATTTCACACGCATATAAATGTTTTTAATTCTTTTCTTTTCTTTTTTTGAGACATGGTCTCATTTTGTCACCCAGAGTAGAGTGTTGTGATGTCATAGTTTAGAGAAACCTCAAACTCTTGGGCTCAAGTGATCCTCTTGCCTCAGCTTCCTGAGTAGATGGAACTACAGGCTCCCCTCACAATGCCTAACTAGCTTATTTCTTTTATTTATGCTTATGTGTTAAAAGTGTAACTCTAGAAAGCAATGAAGCTATCCATATGCGAAAGAATACCCTGGAATACAGTAATTATGGCCCCTCTGCACTACCCTCTTCCCTCATGTCCCCCCCATGCATGTACCATAGTTGCAGGAGCCTCCAGCCCCACCAGCCAGTTGCTCTGGACACTGCCACTGCTGCCATCATGGAAGTGGACACACAGCAGATCAAGACATGACCATTAGCTTCAGGACCTGAGTGAAAGGAGGGCCAAAGTGGCTATACAGTGGAGCCCCCTTCCCTTAGAGGAGGCATAAGGCCTGGAGCCAGCTGCTTCAGAGATGCTAGGAGCAAGGCCGAATGGCAGGTGAAAGTTGTCCGGAAAAACATGAATGCTCAGCTGCCCCCAAATGACCCCTACTGGCTTACCTTCATCTCTACCTCCAATCATTCCTGCTCCCACCCATGTCTGTTGTTGTCAATGTGGCCACTACTGCCCTGCTGAGAACTCTAGTGGGCTTACTTCCCAGGAAGCTGATGTGAGGTTCCAGGGCCAGCCTTACCTGTCCAAAGTTTCTGATGGTAGATCCCTGCCTTTCCAGGATGTCTCATCTGTTGCACAGCTGGCTCCATTCTGAGGAGCCCAGGATACCACATCGAGAGGCAGATCCCTGAACTGTAGTCTGGGAGACCTGATTCTACTAGCAACCCACTATTGTGACCTTGACCTTATGAAGTTTCTGCCTGTAAGGGTACCTGCCAATAAAGCATGAAAGTTCAGTTGCACTTAAGCCCATAAACTACCATTTCCAGTCTATAGTTTATCTAAACTTCCAAGGTGTTGAGTTTAGTTGGTATAATTTCCCAACCTTACCAGTAGGAAGAACCATCCAAGATGCTTGTTAATGGAATGGACACCTAGGTCTTTCTCCTAGAGAACTGACTCTATATTTGGATGTGGCTCAGGAATCTTATTTTAAGCAATACCCTGGGTGATTTTTCAGGGTTTGCAGGTTTGAGAAAGTCTGATGTCATTCCTTCTTAGTGCCAATAGTCTCAATGGCTTAACGAGGTCACCATCTAGTCACAAGACAGAAATGTAAATGAAGAATATTTCACTAGAGTATCATCAGGGGACACTTCCTCCTCAGCACAGTGTCCCCCGGACTCAGAAGGGGATCCGTGGCACAATGAATGACAAGAACCCACCAAAAGCAAGGGAAGCATGAAACAAATTTCACTGAGGAAGAGAAAGATAGGTTTAGAGACCAAGAACAAGAGAGTCTCAGAGATCTCTTGTTATCTACCTAACACAACCAACATGATTACTCATGCCCTCAACAAGGTCTTCAGTGCTGAAACAAACGCAATGTCTAATCATTTTTTCTTAAAGAAAACCGGTAGGAAAGAGAAGAATTTTAAAACGTAGACCAAGAAACAATCACAAAATATATTACTTTTAAACTTAAAAAAGCCAACCAAGATAGCAAGTATTCTACTAAGAATTGCTATTCTGAATAATGTAACATCTTCAGGCTGCATAAATATGGTAGAAGTTTTAGAACACATCTTGCTTTAAGTTGTTAACTAATTACATCTATTTAAAATATCAGCATCCCAAAATGAAATTTATTGATGTGACATCACCTGACTATAGACTAAATAAGCCTCTAACGTCAACCCTTAGCATCTCAAATAATGATATAAAGTCATAACATTTTTACGTAAAGATCAAAGTAATGCTATTTTAAAACTAATCTAAATGATCTTAATCCAATTTTCTATCTCAGTGTAAATGAGAGTATTTGTGATAAAGGTACAAGTAAGGTATTTGTAAAAAAGGCAAAAAAGGGTAAGATTGCTTTGGGTTTCTCTTTAGATTCTAAGAATGATTAGTATACAAAATTAATAGTTTAGCATTTTTTAAAAAAAATTTCTTAGGCAAAGGCTTTTGCTTTGGTAACACAATGTACAAATAATGGGCTGGCATTCAACTAATACTGAGAAGAAATCAAAAAGAACCCACACTAACAGGAAGCATCTGACTTGGTTTCCCCTGATTTGAGTGTACCTTTCCACAGAGAGTAAAGTCAGTGGAAAAAATTACATTAACACCTAAAAGAAAGAGACCAAAGTCAAAATACCTTTATAAACCTTTACCATAAATTTCTCTTTTTGTTCTATCACTTACTTAGAGTTTTATTTATTCTAATATTGACACTTATTTTTATTTAGGCATACTTGTCTTTTGCTTAAATGAGAATCTAAAACACATGTTCTTAACCCAGGAAATTTAACTGTTTTCATTGCTCTAACTTATCACATAAACACGGATAATTCCACTGGGCTGGGTTTGGAGTTTCATCACCAGTGTCATACACTGACACCTTCAAACATGAAGATCACCAGTAAACCCAGGCAAAAATGTATGCCGACAATTTTGAAGACATTTTTATTTTAATTTTACAAATTATTTTTTAGATATCAGATTATTCACTAAAGATTACAAATTTATGTGAACTTGAAAAATCTCATGTACTTCATTTATCATCCCTCCATTTATTTATAAGCCAATTTTGGTACCATGTAGACATATAATCCATGGGGACAAAAGAAAACACATCTAAACACATACAATTCTCTAAAATCATGTCCTTAACAACTTTAAAAATATTATTAGCTTCCATCTTTTTAGACAAGAATTCATTTTATTAAAATTTAACACTACTTCCAGCATGTTTGAATATTCATATTTTAAGTTTTTCAAGCTATTTTCTTTTTGTAAAATTATTCAGATAATATGAGGGCACAAATGATTAGGTTAGAATGGAAAAGCAAGTATCTAATGTACTCGGTACTAACATGAAGCCAGTAAATGAACTAATACATGCCCACACAAGAGAAAAACTGAAGTTATTTTCATTTATTCAACAAATATATACATGTATTAGCTTCTTGTTATGTGCCAGATGCTTTACCAGACATTGTCCTAAATCTTGGTATTATGGACAGCAGGTAAGCCTAAATTCTGGAAGACAAAGGTGTAACCAGCTCCAAGAATAATTTTCAATGATTATATATATATATATATATATACACACACATGTTTATGTATATCACATTTATATATTTTTAATGATCCTCTCCTTTAACAAACTACTTAAACTTTTGAATTTTTCCAAGAAATTGGTGGATATTTCACAACAGAAAGGAGTTAAGATTCTGGAGTTCTCTGGGAGACTTCTTGACAGCAAATTCACCATCTCCCCCTAACCTTCCCGAATGCATGCAGCCCTTTGTTACTTATACCACAATCTGTTCCAAGACTGGTGGACCTTCCTTTAAAAGCTCATGATCTCTACTAGTCAGAAAGAGATTTGAGGCAGCCTTTCCCATTCTCCCAAGATGCCTTTCATATGAAAAATTCTTTTTTCCCTTGACTATCCTCATCTCAGATAATTGGAACTTTGTGCTATTAAGCAACTGGTCCTAGGGGCCAAAACCCTCTTGTGGTTTCTATAAGAAAAGTAGGTAAGTAAACAATTAAGATTATTTCAATGAAGTTAGTTCAATAAAAAGTAGAAGAATTTTATATATATACATATATAATTATCTGTGTATATAATCTATGTATAGAGACTATATGTATAGTCTCTCTATAGATAAATATGTATATATAGTCTCTGACTTAGTATGTTATAGTTTTTCAGCTTCTCAAGGGAGTGAAAGTAATACACAGGCACTAGAAACCCTACTTTGAGTTACAAATTTTGATCTTCTCTTAAGATAGCAATCTGTGATACCCTCTTGCAAAGCTGGGCAGCAGTGGGTGGCAGCGCTAGTCAGCTACATGATCAGGAGGGTAAACAGCTCACTGTTTACCTATGTACACTATGTACACTGTTTACCTATGTACACTATGGTGTACTATGAGATACTCAACACTTTATAATAAAATAAGCTTTGTGTGAATTGACGTTGCTCAACTCTAAGATAAGTTTTCTAGACAAGTTTAAGGTAGGCTAGGCTAAGGTAATGTTTGGTTAGGTGTATTAAATGCATTTTTTGGTATATGATATTTGGATATTTTCAGCTTACAACTGGTTTATCAGGATGTAACCCACCATAAGTTGAGGCACAGGGAGTACTGGCTATCTTAGATCAAGCAGTCTATTAATTACTCCTAAAGAGAGAGACTGACCTAAGATTTGAATGTCAAAAAGGAGCTAACCTGGGAAGTCCAAGGGATATCCATACCAGAAAAAACAAAACACAAATACCATGACATGAAATTGGAGGTGCTGTTTGGCATGATCGTGCAAGTAGGAATTTATAAATCTTATGAAGAATTTGTGAGGAGTTTATATTTAAGTTCAGATTAAGTACATTATTAGAAGACTTTGAGTAACAAAATGATCATGCCAACTTCTGTGTAGATTAAAACTGTAAAGTCATCATTTAACATTTGCCTTTTATAATCATGTTATACTAATTCATTGGCCTTTTTTCTGTTTTCGATCATGTGATGTAGAGATAAAAGGAAATTGGAGGACAGCGTCATGAGATATCTCATTATTTGGAACGTGATCACATGCAAAAGGGGGAAACAATCAAGAAAGAGAAGGAGAACTAGGAAGTAGGAAGAAAATCAGTGATGTACTGCCACAAAAACCACGGTCCAAAAATACTTCCAGAAAATAAGGAGTGCTCAACCAAGTCAAATGTTGCCTAGAGACAGAATTAGGTACAAACAGAGAAATAAATATTAGACATCACAGCAGGAATGGAATGATGATTGTGATGAGAACAGTTTCATGGAATTGAAGAAGGTGAAATGGAAATATGAGAGAAAATACGTAAGCCACAACCTTGATTGTATAGGAACCTATTTTATTTTTTGACTGTTTGTGGGAAGAGGATGAAAGAAATTGTGTAAGTTAGTAGAGAAGAAAATGTGGTTAGTGGGTATCTTTTTAGTTTGCTTATAAACAGACAAGATCTAAAATTAAAATATATGCTGAAGGGAGGGACTCTGTAGAGAAGGACAATGAATGAAGTCCAGAAACAATGTTTACCATAGGTAAGATGCTGTGTTCTGAAGGAAAGGACTTTAGAAATCAAGTAAATTGAAGCTTGGAGTAGAGGCACAAGACTAAGAAAAAAATATATAGTGGGTATAGATGCAGATTGTTAACAGATCTTATTAGAGCTATCTAATAAGACAATAAGAGCTAGCCTTAATTCTTTTTTTCTTTTTGTAGTAAAATATGGGGCACAATTATCACCTAAGATTATTTCATGAAAAAGCTAAGGTGGTGTATTTCATGGTATTTATGGAGAGAAATAACCAATTAATTTCATACTTTCTTTCCTAGAAAAAACAATTCAGAATTTTATTGCTAGTTAATAATTACTTTCATTGTTCTCTATTTCTTGGCTCTGCCATTCTAATGTCAAAGAAGAGAAGCTTAATCATTATTAATTCCATTTATATTTTATGATAACATGAATTATATGAATATAGGATTGATATTATTAATATTTAGCAATTGACGTCTTTGATAGATTGCATTCTCCCCAGACTTGAGTTTTCTGTCTGGCCTCTTCTTTTCTATGAACAATTGTATCTTCTAGAAATCTATAACCTGTTTTATAAGGGGGTATTCTAGCCAAATATCTGAAAATCCTTACGTTTTATGGGAACAACATACCTCAATTTTTTTTTAACTTTTCCTAGCCTCTCTCTAAACATGAACACAATGCGGGGAAAAGATTCCTGTAGCAGAGACCCCCTTAAGTCTCTAGTGGATATTACTGAAAATATAGTGGTGGTTCTCAGAT
>NW_003852526.1:13050-17721 GCF_000181295.1 Otolemur garnettii | reverse complement strand
GATATGAAAATAAGATTTAAAATGAAGAAGATAAAAACATGTTTAACTCTAGAAATTAAAAGTTAAATATACATCCTTGGTCCATATGTTGATATAAATCTGTCACATACTAATGAACTATGTTAAGACTAAAAGTAATCAAAAGAGGCCAGATTACAGTGGGATCTGCAAAGGTGGAAATGTGATCCACAAAGGTGACTTCATCACATTATTTTTTTTTCCTCTTTCCTCTATTATGTCTGCCCAGAAAATAAGTCACTGTTCAAACCTGCCTGGCAGAGTAGTATTCCAAGATACTAAAACTCAGAATATAAGCTTCCAAGGACTACCGTAACAAAGTGCCACGAACTGGGGGGCTTAAGGGACAATGAAGGTGTCCACAGATTCCTGCTTCCTTTGGAACTCAAACGGAGAATCCTTTCTGTCTCTTCCAGCAGCCAATCCTTGCTGTTTCTTAGATGCATCACTCCATCAGCTGCCTCCGTCATCCTATGGACATCTCTTGGCGGGTCTGTTTCCACATAATATTATCATCTTCCTGTGTGTCAATCTCTGTGTTTTGGCAGGTCTGTTTTCACATAACATTATCATCTTCCTGTGTGTCTATCTTTGTGTCTTTTCTCCTCGTCTTACAGGGACAGTAGTGAGAATGGATTAAAGGCTCGTCTTACTCCAGTATCACTTAATCTTAATTTAGATCTTTGTTACAACAGCAAAGACTCTCTTTCTCCCTTTTTTCAATCCATATATATGCACACATATATAAGAGGTTAGGACTTCAACCTACTTGATGAGAACACAATTCACAGGCTCATTTTCTTGAAGAGAAAAAACCAGCAAATAAAACCCAGTGGGGCTGAAGAATGAGGACGGCCTCCTAGGAAGGAGAGCACTGGAGAAGGCAAATACCCTCACTGTGTGCATGAAGCAGCACAAGACTTGGAATTACTTCTGAGTTACTCGGACGCAGAACTGAAAAGAAGCAACATAATAAAGTCTTGGAAAGAATGAATCAGCTTCAGGGATTCTCGGAAGAAGTATTTAGCCATAATCTTGGTCTCTGATTAATCTGAGTGGTACGTGCATAAGACAAATTCAAAGTATAACAAAGTCTTTCAAAAATGAACTCAAGTTAGTATTGTTAGAACATGATCTCTGAAACTAACTTAGTTGATTGCCTAGTAAAACATAACAAATAGAGCCAACATTCTCCTGAGGATAAATACAGGGGCAAGGATCTACTAAATGTAACATTCAAATGTCCATGGTACAAAGAAAAATTACTCAACATAGAAAGACCTAGGGATATCTCACAAATTGTTAAGGTCGAAGGGCAATCAGATTTAGAAACTGAGAAAATTGTAATGGTATAATTGTTCAACAACATCTTTAAAGCAGCTCTTGTAAATATGCCTCATTAAATGAACACAAAGATAAAAGTTCTCAGCCCAGAAATAAAAATCATATGAATGAAAAATGGAAGTAACAAAATAAAAAATAAATATATAAAATGTTTAAAAATTGCTAGCTGAGCTTAATAACAGAATAAAGATATAAAGAAGAAAGAATCACTGAAATTGAGAATAGCAGATGAATAGAAAGTATTTAATCTGAAGATTAGCACCATAAAATGATTGTTTGTGTACCATCAAAATTCATATATTAAAATCCTAAATGCCAAAGTGATAGTATTAACAGATGGGACTTTGGGGAGGTGATCAGGTCATGAGGCAAGAGAAGTCATGAACGAGATTAATGCCCTTATTGAAAAGGCCTTAGAGACCGTCTTTTTTCTTTCTGCCGTGTTAGGACACAGCAACAAGATGCTATTTATGAACCAGGAAGTGGGGAAGCCCAGATACCTAAACTGCCTTGATCTTGGAAATTCTAGCCTTCAGAACTATGAGAAATAAATTTATATCATTTATAAATTACCCAGTTTATGGAATTTTGTCTTACCTTAAATTATTTTTGTCCTAGTTAACTTATCTAAGAATATGAAAAAAATTTGGAAAAAAATAATGCATAGTGTCTGAGAGTCCTCAGTCAGTAGGGTGCTGACCCCATATACCGAGGGTGGCAGTTTCAAACTCGGCCCGGCCAAACTGCAACAAAACAATAGCTGGATGTTGTGGCGGGCTCCTGTAGTCCCAGCTGCTAGGGAGGCTGAGGTAAGAGAATTGCTTAAGCCCAAGAGTTTGAGGTTGCTATGAGCTGTATGATGCCACAGCACTTCTATGGAGGGCAATAGAATAAGACTCTGTCTCTACCAAAAAAAAGCTCCCATTAATGTCATTAATATACAAAATACAAAAGCAGAAAGATATTAGAACAGACAAATATATCAGAAACAATAATGAATAATGGTCAAATTTCCTGTGATGGTTAACTTTATGTGTCAACCGTAACAAGCCAGGTTAAAGCCAGAATGTACTCAGATAAAACATTATTTCTGGTATGTCTGTGAGGATGTTTCCAATGAGAATAGTATTTGAATTCGTGAACTCAGTGAAATAGATTGTCCTCCCCACCATGGGTGGCCATTATCCAATCCATTGAGGGTATGAGTAGAACAAAAGTGGAGAAAGGAAGAATTTACCCCTTTCTCTCCACCACAACAGCTGAGCTAGGACGCCTCATCTCATTTCTCCTTCTGTGGATGAAGATTTATATAGTCAGCTACTTGGGATCTCAGGCCTTTGGACTTAGATGGAATTATACCACTGGCTTTACTGTGTCTCCAGCTTGCAAAGTACAAGCTGTAGAACATCTCAACCTCCTTTTCCCTTTTTCACACAGCCAATGAGAGATTTATTACAGGAATTGGCTTGTGTGAATAAGGAGGTTGAGATGTTCTCCTGTCTGTATCTCTAAAGAACTCGAATACATTGTCAAAGAAATTCTGTGAAACCCAGAGAAATGCAATAAAAAAACCAAACAAATAAAACTCTCAAAATTCACTCCACTTACAAAACATGAATAAACTAGTGAAAACTAAAATTTAAGAAAAATAATCCTTCAAAACTGTGAAAGAAATTGGCACAACATAAAAGGGACAATAATCTGAATGACTTTGGGGTACTTACTGACTATGTAAGTACCAGGCCAAAAACCTAGTGGCATCGCATCTTTAAAGTGTTGAAAAAGACTTCTACCTCTGAAATCCATATCCTGAGAAAATACATTTCAGGAATAAGGGAAATGAAGACATTCTTAAAAAATGAAAAATTGGAAGAATTCATGAATAGTGGACTGTCTCTAAAAGTGCTTCTGAAGAAAGTTCTGTAGCCTATAAGGAAATAAAACCAGAGAAAATAGAACTGAGAACCAAAAGGAAGAGAGACAATCAGAAAACTAATGATAAATATACAAATTTAGTGGACCAAAATTCAACCTTATCAATATTTATATTAAATGGTAATAGTCTAAATATACTCTTATAAAAAGGTAAAATAACATTCAAAATGCCCAGGGTAAAATCTAATATGCAAGCTATGGTAGAGATTGAATAGAAATTACTGTATTCCTATCCTGCCTACTGAATGATATAATTCAAATATACTGACACAGATAAATAAAAAGTAAAGGAATAGAGAAAGGTAAAGCATGTAAATATTAAGCATGATAAGGAGGGAATGACTTCTAAAATATAGATAAAGAAGACTTCCAAAGGAAGGATTTCACCAGAGATAAACAGAGACACATCACAGCAATACAAAGAAAAATACACCAGATAGACTTAATAATTGAAAATGTATGTGCATCTAATAATAGAATCTCCTCTGAAACAAAAATTGACAGCATAAAAGAAAAATAGAAAATTCTGCAGTTATAGGTAAAAAACTGCAATATGTTCTGAAAAAATATTTTGATGTTTTTGCATAATTAGGGCTTTCTGAGTAATCTATACTGAAACTTGGAAACTGAGCTAAAATAGTCTTGGAGGCCTTAGTGGGTAATTTAAGACTAATTAGATGGAGAAAGAACTCCAGAGAGATTTACCTCTCTGGCGGTATGTGTTTATACTGCAAGTGGGGATAAGATCTGAAACCACAAGAAACATCACTGGGTTGTAAAGCTGGGGTTTGAACCATTGTTTATGTGGCTATTCTAAATCATCACTTTGCACATGTCTTTAAATAAATGGGCTTATTAGAGGGAGACCCTTAACTTCTCTGCTTAAAGTGGCTGCTATAAATTGAAATATCTTTGTCTTCTGTTTGCAATAGCTTAGATTAACTTCACCAGTAAGGTAACAGATCAGTTCTTGTGGTAATTATCAATGAAATATGAGCTATTTTAATATGTGCTATTTTACTACAGCACAAATGCAGAACAAATATTTAGCAATGAAAATTGTTTAAAAACAGAAATCAAAGGAGATATTTTGAAGCACTTAGTAATTTACAAATGCACATGTTTGTGTGTACATGCAGTTGACTGTTTGCTTATAAACAGAATATTTTCTATATCTGTTAAGGCAATGCTGTACAAATAAATTCAAGTTATATGAGTGCCAAAGTGGAAGCTTGAGTAGCTGAGATTTACAAGGACTACTGTACAATGCAATATAGTCATAAGAGCCCTAACATCACCAAGAGGTATTTAGAATACTGACCAAAATGATTCAAGAAATCTTTGAATTAACACCTGTTCTTTAACATCTGATAA
>NW_003852526.1:4500-11522 GCF_000181295.1 Otolemur garnettii | reverse complement strand
CTTAAATTATGTTGATCAGAAAAAAAGAGTAAAAGAAGAATATATTTACTGTGCTTTGAACTTTTTTTGAAAATAATGAATTAATGATCTTTAAAATGTTGTATGGTGCACATAAGAGCCTCCTATGGCACAGTGGCTGAAAATCACTGTTCTGGATCATTGAATGTATTTTGCTTTATTATTTTTGAAAGATAAACAGTTTGGGTTTATGCTGAGTAAGCAGGAAGCTGGGCAATCACACAAATTTAAGCCGGTAAACTAGAAAATAGAGAAATCTAAGTGATAGACAACTTTGTAGCGCACTAACACGCATGTAAATCAGAGCTCTTTTATCCTCTTCTCTCCTCTCCTCTCCCCTCCCCCCTCCTCTCCTCTTCTCTCCTTTCCTTCTTGACTCTATTTCTTTTTCTTCTCCTGCACGAGCACCTCTTTTTCCTTCTTTCCCTTCTCTTCCTTCTCCTTTCCTATTGCTCTTGCTCCTTTCTTCTTTTCTTAGCATGTCTAAGTCTAGGAACTTTTTCAACAAGTGTTATGAAAACTTGTGAGATGATTATTTCCTATTTGGTTATGGACGCTGGGATGTGTGAATGGGATAATGGAAGAGCTTTGCCTTTCAAAAATAATAAAGCAAAATACATTGTCATGATTGTAAAATGCTATGGTACTTTGATGGCCACATTTTGCATTTTTCTTTCCTCAATTTTCAGAAAAACTCTGAATATTCAAACAACAGTGAAATATTTGAAGTTTGCCTAAAGAGTGTTTAACATAGAGAATGTTTCTAAGGTCTGAATGTCCTCTCAAAATTTATATTGAAATCCTAATCGCACAAAAAAAGTGTATTTGGTAATGGTCTGTGGATGATTAGATTATGAGTGGAGCCTTAGTGATTGAGACCAGTGCCTATAAAAAGGCACAAGGAAGTGGTTTTTTTCTCTTTCTATGATGTGAAGGTGCATCTACCGTGTTCTATAATGCATCTACAAAGCCCAAGAAGAATGAGCTTTTATATCATTAATAAAAGATTCGACACCAAATATGCTGGTAACTTAGTCTGGGTTTCCTCAGCCTCACAACTGTAAGAAATACATTTTTACTCTTTGTAAGGTACCCAGTCTATAGTAATCTAATATAGCAGCTGGAAGAGATTAAGACAAATGTCTTCAAAAAATTTTAAAAGAATAATCAGGTATCAAGAGAAAGACAAAATTCTACACGAAGCTTGCTAATAGCAAATAGACTATGGTAAACATTTGTCCTCATCATTCCCTAATTAGAATGCTAGTAAAAAGTAAGATGAGAACCTTCTTGCATTGCATAGAAATGTCACATAGGAGAATGACCCAAGTAACATGGTGGAATGGAAAGCTGCTTACTCTCCACGGCCCATAGATCCACCAAATAAATATCTATTCGTGGATCAGTCCCTCTGAGAAAATGTCAGAAACCATCTGAAGCACTTCTATCCACCAGGCAACTGAGAAAACATCCACATTAAACCAACGGGGAAAGCAGCGGCACACTCACACATGGTTCCAGCCCCAGCACTGTGCAAAAAAGTTGGGAAAGAAATCTCTAACAACCAGTTTCTCTCTGTGGAGAGGAGCATTTCTACCTGAAATAAGCTGCCCTAACTATAAGATTTCCCAGAGTTTGGTACTTCATTCACCAATTCTGGAAATGAAAGTGACTAAACACAGGAAAAACAAGGCAGTTTTCTGTGGGTGCACAGGCATTTCCAGCGGCTTCATCCCCTAGGAGCAATGTAGTGGAAGGGCTTTAAGAAAGCATTTTGCTGTTCCTTCCAGGAGGAGTTTGGGCCACACTTTGAGGGCATCAACTTTTATAAGTACCTCCATACTAAACTTTTTACTCATGAGAGGAAAGGGACTTACTTCTTACTTATGAGTCTCCCCGGATCACGGAACAAAGAAGTGGTTTTAAATGGGCATGCAAACAGGGCCTCGTCTCCATGGAGCTGTACAGAAACAGACTGTCTTCTAAGGAACTTGCGCTGCAGAGCTAATGGAGCAAACAGCAGCCTGGGCAGAGCGTGGCACTTCACGAGCCGTTCCTCCTGCTTGTTCAGAGATGTATCCAGGTCTACGCATCTGTATGGGAGGAGATTAACCACACATCAGGTGCCATAACTTTTATAGCTCCCAACCCAAGGACTGTCCCATTACCAACCAAGATCTGGGAGTCGACAAGGCGTTGGATTTGTGAGTTGCCATGGACCATAGAAAACAAAGAGGTGGACAAAAATGGGGCCTCCACAGATCTGTCCTAGGATTTCAGGGAACAGCCTAAACATGAATGTAAGCATTTATTATAAATCCTTTCTCCAGCTTAGGGAAGAGAAAATGGGAGATAGATGCCCATGCCCAGCTTCATTATGAAGAGAGAAGAGACTGGAACAAGCGTATAATGCTCTAATCTTTCCATCTACCTCTGTAGAGTCTGGCTCCTACATTACTGGTCTGCGGGTATTGATAAGATATGCAGAGCACAGCACATCCTAAGCCACCAATTAGGTAGCAGTGTAGCAAAACAAACAAAGAAACAAAAACAAGATTTAAGAGTCATCATAAAATACCTGGCCAGATGGACTCATGAGATCCTTTTTCTACAAATGGCTAGTGTAGGAAAGTGAAAAGACTGAGAGAGATAGTGGTTTTATTCAATATGCAGAAAGCAACACAGAAAGTCAATGGAAATGAAGAGACGTATGAATATATCCTGAATAGAAGAACAAGAAACTGACCCAAATAAAGTGGAGATGTGATTTATCTAACAGGGGATTCAAAATAATGGTCATAAAGATGCTGACCAATGTCAGGGCAGCAATGCTGAGATCAAACTGATAATTTCTACGAAGAGGTAGATAGTATTAAAAAAGTATCAAACACAAATCAGGGTGTCAAAGAAAACTATAACTAATTAAAAATTTCAATAGAGGGGTTTGATGGAGAATTAGATAAAGCAGAAGAAAGGATTAATGAACTTGAAAACAGGTCACTAAAAATCATGCAGACTGAGGAGCAAAAAGAATAAAAAAGAATGAAAGAGCGAAGACAGTTTAAGAGTCTTATGGGACACTGTCAAACACAGCAACATACTTGAAGGAGAAGAGAGAGAGGACAAAAAGCGTTTTCAAATAAATGATGGTAGAAAACTTCCCAAGGCTGGGGAAGAAAATGGAAATTCTGATCTAGCAAGCCACCAAATAAGATGAATTCACATGCACCCACACAGAACCAAATCATAATCAAGTTGCTATTAAAAAAAAATGACAAAGCACTTGAATATAAGGAAGGTAGAATGGGGGTTAACAGAAGCTGGGGTGAGGTAGGGGGGAGTCAACGGAGAAAGGGGAGCTGTGATCAGTACGTGCCAAGTTTCAGTTAGATAGCATGGTGACTGTTGTGAATGACAATGTGTCCAAATAGCTAAAAAGGAAGATTATAAATGTTCTCACAGCAAAGACATGATAAGCATCTGAGGTTATGGATTTGCTAATTATCCTGATTTGATCCTCCCACCATGTATACATGTATCAAAATACCACATTGTATCCCCTAAATATATACAATTATTATATGCTAATTAAAACAAAAAAGTTCCCCAAAAATTCATGAATAGGTTTAGTTACATGAGCCATTTAAATGATATGCAAAAACTTGTGTAGACTAACTTCTGTCTGTTTTAAAATGCATGATTAATTCTCAATTTAGCATGGGAGCTTGGTAATACAATTAGAATTACAGTTTCAATATTTTTATCTCACATTTTTATGTGAAAATGAAATAATATATTGCTGTCAGTGAAGTAAGTTATGGTAAGCAATTTGTCAGTAATGAATCTGGATAATATATCGGGAGCAGAATTCAGTTTTACAATTCAGTTTTGCAGCACGATTAAGTCCATAATGAGCCATCTGATTCTCTTGATCTTAGTTTTATTTAGTATCCAGACCTAAAGTAAGCTACTATATACAATTGATTAAGTTGCTCGCATTATAACACATCGATATTTAAATGATAAATTATATTCTACTGCAATACTTTCAAAATATTTAATTCATACGTTCATGACATATATATCAAGAGCTGACTATGAGTCAGCCTCTGGGCTATAGCGAGTGCTGTATAAATTCTCACAAATATTTTAGAATTCAGATTGCAATACATTAGGGAAATTTTCTAGAAGAAAAAAATGAATGTATAATGTCTGGGAGGGTGAGAATTGGGAAAGGACTCACTGTATGAGTCTTTATTAGACCATTTTTCTCTAAATTGATTAGCATAGCTACCTAAATTTTTTACTACCTCTGCTATTTCTAATTCTGCTCTTTTCTTTCTTTCTGATGAAGCAGACAAAGGTATCTTCCCACTCATCAGCCTACCATCATTTATTTTTACTACTTTTGTCATTACTTTCTGAGAGCAAAAGTTATACAAATAAGGCAGGAAAATGAAATTAAAAGAGAAAAATTTCAGTACTCATCAAATTAAGTTGTGTTTTAATATTCAGTTATTCCACTGCAAAGTGTCCAGAGTAAAGGATGTTTGATCATTTTAAGAGATAATTCACTGTTTAAAATGTACTGTATAGTGTTAGAGATTATCAGCCACTATTCTTTTGATGTAATTCTCAAGGTGTAGGGATAGACATCTGCACAGACTTTGCATAGATAACTTGATGGGAGAGAAAATTTAAGCATAACATATAGTTAGCGTATTTATAATTATAAAACTAGGCAGTGTTAACCATTTTGGCCTGGAGAGATACAAACGGAATTTATAGTATAGCTCCTCATTTTGATGGAGCTTTTGTTTTTCATGCAAAATTTCAAGGTTTATGGAAACGTAATGTGTCATGTACCAATCCTTAGCATATGTGATAATAGAGATGAATGATAATAGATCTGAATGAATCATGTTCACAGAATATAGTGTATTATACATAAATTATATTAATGTGCTGCACCAAAATATATCCAACAGAAAGTGCATTGGTTAGCTAGGGCCGGAGACTTCGTGGCTGAAACAGCAGAAATTTATTTTCTCACAATTCTAGAGGCTAGAACTTTAAGATCAAGTTATCAGTAAGTTTGGTTTCTTTTGAGTCCTCTCCCTTCAGCTTGCAAATGAAAGCCTTCTCACTGCGTCTTCATATTACTTTTCCATCGTGTCTGAGGTCTTCTGGTGTTTCTGTATTTCCATATTTCTTCTTCTCATAAAAACAACAATTAAATAGAATTAAGGGCTACTCTACTAGTTTAATTTTAATTTATCTCTCTAAAGACATCATCTGCCAATACAGTCACACTCTGAAATACTGAGTGTTCAGGCTTCAGCATACACAGTGGGGAGAAGGGGGTCTCCATGCAGCCCACAGTATTTAAGGAATGTTATTACTCCACATGAAAACAGTTTAGTGTAATAGGACAATTGACTTCTTGTCTTTCTAAACTCACAATTTCACAATTATCAAGTCAACTTATCATTTCGTAGTCCAATAGGCTGTTTTAGGATTCATGGAGAATAGTCTACTGAGACACATTTGTCTTTTATTTCACAGCAGGGATTTAGGCCCAAGTATGTATGCTTATTCTGGTCATTTGAGACAGAGAACTATGTTTAAATTAGAAATTACTTTCCTCTCATTATAAAAGGGTTGATAGGATATTAATCCCATTATTTGCTGATTTATCTCACTTAAAGCTAAGGTTAGATGGTTTAGAATCACAGCATAAAGATTTTGATTATTTCACTCTACAAATACCTAGACACAGATGGGCCTCTTATAGCCTAGAAGAGTGTTCTCTTAGGGCACCAGAATCTTGATTTTAATTGTCATATGATATTACATCAACCGTGTAATGTAACTTAAATAAAATCATACTTAAAGGCTCTCTCTTTCTTGAAAAGTCTTTTCCTTTATGAAGTTGGAAAAAGGTGTAATGACATTATATGCATGTGTGTGTGTTTATATACAGACACATATATACCATATATAGTATGCACATATGTATAATTATATCTATAAATAAACATGTATATAGGGAACGCTTTACCAGAGTTTTTATAGAGTACTTTATCAGAGTTTGTAGTAAGGTCAGTTTCCAATAACTTTTCTATAGCTGGTGTTGACCAGTGTAGACTAAAAGCATTTCACTCACAGACTGTGTTTTCCCAGTCAAGATCTTTTACAGTGTGTCCTTCTCACTCCTTACCCCCACCCTCTACTTTAACATACCTACTTCTTGTTTCAGGGATTGTAATTGCTGATCTGGGAGAAGTGTTTAAACTTGTTAATCACCAGATGCCCATAATGTTGCATCTCCCTTTATTCTACCTCAAGTACTCTTATCTCTGTGCTGTCTATTATTTGAATTCTTTACCTAAAACCCAACATTGTTCTTTAAACCACTTTTGGATGAGATTTTCTACTTAACTTTTTTTCTGCAGCACCAAGACACTTATTATACAAGATCTGACAATTAAGTTTGCAAATTTATCCTAGAAAAAGTGCTACATAATTCATCTCTGAATATCACTATGGTCCACTATGGAGCATTCGCCTTGGGAAGCTATATGCTGATGCCAACACCTAGTCTGCCCTTCAAAGAAATTTTGGAACATTTTGTCTGGATTAGCCAGAACTGTTGTCGTATTACCTGGATGTCTTGAATATCATCAAAATGTCTTTCTTTCACTCAGCACCATGTGAAACTAATTTATAGCTTTCATATGAAAGCTATAACCCAATTATAGTCCAAGAAGAAGAGGAAAGGGGAAGGGAGGAAAAGGGGAGAATGGTTAGAGGGAGGGTAATTGGTGGGACCACACCTATAGGCCATCTTACAAGAGTACATGTGAAACTTACTAAATATAGTATATAAATGTCTTAATGCAATAACTAAGAAAATGCTGTGAAGGCTATGTTAACCAGTTTGATGAAAATATTTCAAATTGTATATAAAACCAGCTCGGTGCCTGTGGCTCAAGTGGCTAAGG
>NW_003852526.1:0-4011 GCF_000181295.1 Otolemur garnettii | reverse complement strand
CATTGCTGCTTACTTGGTTTGCTATGCTTCTCACAGGCAGCCAATTATTTTGACCCACAATTCAATGAATGTCTGTGATTATTTTTCAGTTCTGTAGGAGATACGCTCCCCTTGCTCAAGACATGGCAGTTTGCCTCAATGTGCTCCTCCAGGAGATTGGTTTTGAGAAACATCTCTTTGAAGATCGAGCTTTTGTACCTGCCTATAGATATGCAGGAATATGCAGAGTGACTCTCTATAGGAGGTGTGGAGAATCAGCCAGGGTCGCAGCTGGGGGTGAAGAGACCGGTCTTTGAGCATTGGGTTCTATTCTCTGTCTTCCTCCTTCATTAGCATTATAATGTGTAGCTTCACTTTGGGCCAGCAAGGACAGACAGCCAGTCTCCCTTATGTTTTTACTCTAAACAAAATCAATTGTATATGTGTTCCTCAACCTTCACACTAAATTGTAATCTTAAATGGTAGCTTCCTAATGTTACTTGACTTCTTTGTATATGTGTTAAATTCTTACTGAATGTTGGAAAGTATATAAGGTAATCAGTAAAGTTTAGCAGGGCCGCCAACCAGAGCGAGTCCCTGTCTCCCTTAAATTATCATTCCATCTGCAGTTCTTTCCCCTGCGTCTCTGATCAGAAGCTCCAAAGAACATACAACATCACAGTTCTGCTCATTATTGGCTGCCCTGAACTCTCTTCATCAGTGACACTTTCTCACTCCTCAGAAAAAACATTGTATCCATTTGTAACTATCATTTTCTTCATGGCATCATCTCCAATAAATTTGGACTAACATGTTTCTGACTTCATGTCCACTCTTGCCAAGTCCAACAAGAAAGGTAACATTTGTTGTTGCTCTATTTCAAGCTCCATTGTTCTCTCTATGGCACACAAAAACTGGCAACACTAGTAATGAATGCCATTCGGCAAGACACCAGCACATGTCAACACAAACACAGCTGTGAGACATTGATATATGAATCTTTACCAAGTTGTCTGTACAGTGCTGCCAATGAAAGTGCACAGTGGCATAATTGTCAGACCTTGTATACCATCATACAGTATACACAAGGAATGCTCAGTGTATTATCCTTGAATGGATTTCTTTCTAGGGTATCTACAAAGAAAGCTTGCTATATCATTGTGTTTTTAAAGGGAAAACAACAATATAAGCAAAAGCCCACAGACCATTTAAAAGTTTGTTGAAAATCCTGCTTAAAAAAACATTAAAGGAGACTCATCAGCATTGTCAACAGCTCTCACAAAGATTAAAGCCATGCAAGTACGGAGCAAGAAACATCTTTTAACAATAAGCTACAACCTGGAATTACGTAGTTATATTTCCAATGGAGGCTGTTTTTCCTTTGCATACTGGGGTTGTGTTACACTTCAGAGTAAAACATAAAAGTGCTATAAAGCAAAGAATTATGAGAAAAATATATTCTTCCTTGCAGAATAATAGGGAAATCAGTCCTTCCTTTCTCATGTCTATGAACAAGGATGCTGTTCTCAGTGGATTTTGCTCTCTGCTCTTATCAATACATATGCTCTACTACTTAGTTCAAGTAACATGAAGCAATAAATTATTAAAGATGCTTTAAAATTGGTGTAAGAGCCTATAACTCAGTTTTCAAACAATGCAACTTTCTTTGTTTTGTTTGCAAAAAATATATAAATGTCTTTTAAATAGTTTAAGAGAAAATGAATTTATCAGCTATGGAGCCCACAGAATCTTAAGGATGCCTGAGTACCAGAAGCCAATCACAGTCAGGATCCTCAGCAAAACAATACCACAGACTGCTTTAGTGGAAGCACATTGACTCCAGCCAGTTCCAGTCACAAGTACTGCAGCCTGTCCAGCACATGCCAACACCGGGCACTATTGCTATAATTACTGCCAATCTGACCCTGAATGTCAAATATCACTGCAGCCCCCCCATGTCAGGAAAGTGACTTCTAAATGCTGCTTACTTCTCCACATGATTGGTTTCCAGATTAAAGCTTCATATATAGATTTGATTTGTGGAGTGTCAGTCAAATCTGTGCCTCTTGTCAGAAGAGGTAGGGTTCTATCTTTTCCCTTGGGAGAATTACCAAACACACAAAAAGTATTTTATTAAGACATGTAGCTAAACAGAATGACAAATGTCACTTACACAATGACAGTGTATTTGGTATATTTAATTACTCCTTTAAAACTTGAGTTTTAATGGGGGACAAAGTAGGATAATTTAGGATAAAGTAGCCCAAAAAGACAAGAGAAATAGGAGTTGTAATTAGTGTTCCCCATAGATACAGCAGATAGGAAGCATATTTTTTGAAAGGAAAAAATATAATACATTTATGTCTGTATAAATGTGTGTGTATGCAATGGTTTTTTTCCCCCCCAAGGATATAGTAGTTCTTTAGTATTCATCTGTGTCACTTGTTTTAATTCATACAGAAGTATTTTAATTAAAGTCAGAAAGAATATATAAAGAGGCTAGGTCTTTTCTAGAGATTCCTATAGTAATTTATTTATTTTTTTGCTTAGAAGTTAGAATGGCTAATTGCCCCAAGTCACAGAATTCTTATTTGGTTTCATATTTTGTCCCATTTGGAGTCAGTCCAGAACGAAGTCAACTGTACTGAACTGTACTACCACGAAAAGGGAAACAGAAAAAGACCAAGCAGGCAAATAAGAGAAGGAATGCTAAACACAGGAATACTAAAGGCAGACAGAGCTTGGGTGCTTTCTGTCCACCTCTGTGCCGGCCACTCTGTGACTTACCACCCAGCATGTAACTAAATTGGGCGTGATGCATAAGAATGCTTGTGGACAGAAGTTTATAGGTATGTATTTTTCTCTTATTTATTTCTTGGGAAAAATAAACAGAGAGAGTCTCATTTTGTTGCCCAGGCTAGAGTGCCATGATATCAGCTCAGTTCACAGCAACCAAAAATTCTTGGGTTCAAGCAATCCTCCTGCCTCAGCCTCCCTTGTAGCTGGAACTACAAGGCACAACAGCAGGCTAATTTTTTCTATTTTAGTAAAGATGGGGTCTCTGTCTTCCTCGGGCTGGTCTTAAATTCCTATGCTCAAGAAATCCCCTGGCCTTGGCCTCCCAAAAGGCTAGGATTTCAGGAATGAGCTACCGTGCCCTGTCTGATATGCATTTTTCCAAAAGTAATTTTGCCGGTGTGAACAAGATCTTAGATGAACGTTCGGTTGCATTTTTTGCTTAACATTTGTTTTTTCTACTTTTTAAATGTTTTTTTCTGCTTTATTAGCTATAAAGTAGGCGTTAATATGTAATATAATAAATTTATTTGCCTGGTTTCATTTTCAGGTTCATCTTTTGCTTTAAAATAATGCATTATTTACCACACAGTCACAAGTAGAATAATCAAGAAAGCTTATTCCAATCAAAAATGTTTTGCTTTTGTGGAGTCAAGGAGTCCACTAAAATGTCAAGATGACATGGGGCATGGTGTGTGAGGTGGTATAAACACTTCTCAGAATATAATTTGTACAAGTTATGTGTTTATGCTTAATTATTGATCTTTAGTTCTTATTCTTACCATGAAGACATTTTCCCTTTAATGAGCTGGATCAAGTTTTCAGATGGGTGGTATCAGGGTCAGCAAATAATGCTCCAACACAAAATTATGTGCATGCTTGTCCACATGTGTTTATTGAATGTTTTTGACAAATTATTTTCCTTAATCATACGGTGCAATGCTATATACGGTACCCACATAATAGAATGTTTTCCTTTAGTATGATTTCAGCAAGAGTTTATGTTTCAGCACTTGTGTTCCACTTGTGTGGTTCCAAAAAGTTGTTACATTATGGTGCACATGATGAATGGCATTAGAGTGAGGGACAGACTCACGTGGATGTCCGAGTGCTCTGCCTGTACAAATCCCTCCTCATAACTCTTTAAGGACCTCCTGTCCGGAATTTAAAATTATCTTAGGAAGCTTGTGAGATAGTTTTCTTGATGTTTCAAGATTAACGAAAGGAAAGTATCTT
>NW_003852525.1:5751382-5758988 GCF_000181295.1 Otolemur garnettii | reverse complement strand
AGGGAGAGAGGAGAGAGGGAGAGAGGAAGGGAAAGAGAGAGGAGGGAGGGAGGGAGGGAAAGGGAGAGAGGAGGGAGGGAGAGAGGAAGGGAAAGGGAGAGGAGGGAGGGAGGGAGGAAAAGAAGGGCGAGAGGGAGAGCCCAAAGAGAAGGGGGGAAGATTCTCTGAGAAAACTTGGATTATGCTTTTGTAAAGTGACCCACCTGTTTGGGGGACTAACCTGTTCTTCTCTAGTTTTAATACTGCAAGGCCTGCACCCCAGTCCTGGGTGCTGGTTGGCCATCTAGTCTCAGGAGTCCTGTCACCTGGCAAACACTGCTTCATTTCCAGTCGGGCTGGTGCCAGGAATAGGCAGAAAACACATTCAAGCACCATGCCAGTAAGTTCCTGGAAATCCAGCATCAGAAAATAGACGCAGATTGGTTTGTGACATTTCAGAATCAATCCCTGAGGGATGTTGGGGGGAAAGCAGCCAGGATTTGAAACTAGTCAGGGTCACATGGGGCAAACCGCAGATGGGGGAGGATGAGATCGAGGATGCCAGCTCTTTCCCCTGTTTTTGACAGTTTCACTAGAACTAGCGGCTGCCTGTTCTGATCCACCAGTGACACGGGGGCAGATTAGACATAACTTTAATCCATTCAGGTACTCAGCCATCAGCAAAGTCTCACTCAGCCTTCAGTCTTGGTTAAATGTTTCTCATTTTCTGTGAGTTTTTCTCTCGGCACCTCCAAATATATAATGAAAATATGGACTTCATAATAAAAGCAATTGAGTTTTTACGAAGTTAATGCTCATAATTACAAGTACTGGAGATTTTATTCTTCTAATTTTTCAAAAGCAGATTTTATGCATTCAATTGCCTAAATATAGGCAATTATATATTTTAATTTATATTTTAATTTAATTTCATATTTTAATTATAATTGAATGGAAATTGTTCATTAAAAATTTAACTTAATTTAAAAATTATAAAGTTTTCTTTTGTGAGAACCTTATCTAAGACGGCTCTTTATTGAATAAAGAATATAATACAGCAGACAACAACAAATGCTCCTTTTTTTTTTTAGCTGATACTACAAGAGAAACAAAACAATAACCTGTTACACCACATAACCTGGAAGGTTAAGGAACGTCCTCCGGCTGAACTTTATAATCAGCAGTGAGAGCAAGGTCAGAGAGCAGTGAGATTCCAACTGTTTTGTCTTGTCTTCAATTGTCTTTTCTCTGTGTTTTTCTTAAGAGGTCGTGAGTGTCCATCCTACAAACACTCTGGTAACAGAGGACACCTGTGCACCTGGAGGATAATGACCGGAGAAATCAGAGAAAGGACTCTAAAAGGAAGTCCTCAAAGGCACTGCAAAAGGTCTCCAAAATGCCCCCACCAGATATGTACCATCTGAACTTTGGCCTTGACTTGTTAGTAAATCACAGGCATAATAAACTGAGAATTTGCTAGATCCAACAAACATGCTCTTGCTCTCTCTCTCTCTCTGGCTAGCTATTATAGCGAGCTGACCCACTGCACCCAGCTGACCCACTGAAGCCAGATGACCCATTGCACCCAGCTGACCCACTGTACCCAGCAACCCACTGCACCCAGCCGACCCACTGTAGCCAGCTGACCCCCTGAAGCCAGATGACCCATTGAAGCCAGCTGACCCACTGTGGCCAGATGACCCATTGAAGCCAGCTGACCCACTGTACCCAGCTGACCCACTGCACCCAGCTGACCCACTGTAGCCAGCTGACCCACTGCAGCCAGCTGACCCACCATCACTCTTACTGACGCTGTAATGACATTGCAATTCGAGGACATTTCGTCTGAAGTATATTGAAAGAACTGCATGTCCTTAGGCTGTTTTCAAACATCCCAATAGCAATCATTTTGGTCCAAATAAATTTATTTATTTTGCTAGAAACTGTCAAGAACAAATAAAATCTAAGTCAAACTGCATTTATTCACTTACCCTTGCTTTTAAGTGGGAGGTAGAGTTTTGTTCCAGGCAGAACACGGAACCGTAGCCATTCCAGTTGGCCCATATCCCCACGTCCCGCTGTTAGGAAGTCCCGGTGTCTTCAAGTGCTTTACTCTATAGGATTTCCTGAAATCAAAACCAGTAAATGGGAAGAGATTTTACTTGGAGGGTAGTATTTGAGCTAACTAATCACGCTGTAAGGAGTGTTGAGTATCAAACCTGCTGTCAGGCTCTGCCAAGAGAGAATTGTAAAATATGTGAATTGGCTCCTGGGAGTAGTGGGTAGGGCCAAGTCTGATCATTTGGGAAATATCTGATTAATTAGGACCAGAAGCAATGAAACAAATTCCCAACACCAAGATTTTATCAAACTACTGTAAGAAAAAAGTGGTATGAAAACTTCCTGACCAGGCAAAGAAATGATCTTTCTGATCCGTGTGACATTAGCTCCAGGTGCTCAGAGGCAGGGATGCCGGGACTGAGGGGACCTTGATTGCTCTGTGGCTTGGAGGAACTCAGGGGTAGGAATTCCAGAGACGTGTGGCACTGAGAGCTCACTGGGCACACCCACTTCAGGGGTAGTATGGAAATTGCCTGATTTATAAGCACAAAGCCCTATGTGGAGATCAGACTCTTTTTCCCATTTTAATACAAGGAAACAGGCTCAGAGTGTGATTTACTGTCTTGGTGACGGCTGATGAGTAACAAAGCCTTGACACAAAACCAACCACATCTCACTTGGAAGTGTGTGCCCCTAACCCTAAACTACATGAACTCAGATGAGTGTGGAGGAAGGAACAGGGAGGGTTAAAAAGAGGGATATTCAGAACAAAACAAGGAAAGGCAATTTTCCCGTTTAGGTTCTGCATTGAACTGGCTATATTCATAATGTTTTTGTTGATGATTTTGTTTTAAAAATTATGAAGAGAAACTGATTTTTGTTTAAATGATCCATGAATTAGCAGGAGAGAAAAGAACATGGATTTCCAAAGCTATAGATCTGTCACAAAAATGTCTGTATACCCACGTTAGAGATGACCATCTCCTGCACACTAATTGGGTAATTCTCTTACGGGTCTGAGAACAGGCAGAAGGGATCCTTCTCCAGGACAGGATCTATTCTGCTTTTCTTTTATTTCTCCCTCATTATGAGAAGGATAATAATATTGTGAAGAGTTCTGAGAGTTGACCCTGGGGACACTGAGATGGCCCGAATCACACACAGCTCGAGTGTTCTGTGCTTCCCCATCTCTGCTGGGAGAGTGGCCAAGAGAAGCGCAGTCTACTGGAAAAGTCTGCAAAGCTCCTTACATGTTTATCAAAGTACCACGAAGGCACAACTAAGAACGAGTCTTGGTGAACTGCAGCAAAACTTCCCTCAAAGCCTCCCGAAGCGATCACACACCACTTTCCTTTAAAACTGGTGCTGCCTCTTGGAGCCACACCTGGAGACTGAGCTCAGCCTAGAGAGGATGGGAGGAGACCCTGAGGGCCAGCTGGACTTTTTGCATTCAAGTCCCAGCTGTGCGTTTTTGGTGTGATCTTGCCCAGGGAAGCCCAGGTCTCTGTGCCTTGGCCATGCTGTCTGTAGAATGAGAGCAGTTTCCCCTCATTCCTGTTCTGTCCTGTGTGAAAATCGCACAGTGCCTGGACCCCTCTGTGACCCAGCTGGCTGCAGTTTCCCCCAGCAGACCTGAACGCAAACCAGGGCCTTGGACATTCCCAAGCACTCATAGAGGTATCTAGGTTGTTGCTCCAAAAACTAAAAAAGCAAAAACAAAACAAAAACAAAAAAATCACACAACCGGTCCCAGCCCCTTGAACCGGCAGGTAATCTCCATGCCCCACTCACTGGCTGCAGACAGGACTGAGAAGGGCATCTCTTTCTCTCGAGGTTCCTGGCAAGGTTTGCTGCTGCCCTGTCTGCGTGCAAGTTCCCCTAACAGGTGCTGCGGACCCGTCACCCTGGTTGTAGTGCGCCTTTGTTTGGAATCCCAGGCAGCCCCATCTTGAGACGGATCTCTCTGCTGCTGCTTTTGGAGTGACTCTGGTTGTGAGTTTGGCGGGTCGAGCAGCACCCGCTTGGGTGGGGAAGTTCCATAAGTGGACGCCCTTGAGGCCCTCCGAGCAGCACCTGGCCTCCAGGAGACATCCTAACTTCAGGCCATCACGATGCGCCCAAGAGAGTGAGCAGAACGTGGTGTTCTTAAGAGGTATTTTAGGTGATGTTTTGAGCTGACTTGTGCCTTCTCAAATGTTTATGTTAATAAAGTTCTAACCTGCGAGACTCCAGACTGTATTTGGGTGATAAAGAGGGAACGAGAAACTGCAGAGAGAACTAAATGCAGGATCAGGCGCACAAATGGTGGAAAAGGAAGAAATCAGAGAGAGGGTGAGGAGGCGGGGCGTGAGGATGGGGTGGGGCAGGGCAGGGACGAGGGGTGGGGCTAATGGAGACAGGTGGATTCAGGCTGATGTCACTTCGAGGAGGTGGAGCCCGTGCGTGTTCCAAAGCTGGGAACTGGGCCTCCCACTACTGTCAGATGTGCCCGTTTAGGTGAGGGGAGGAAGGTGGGCAGAGACTCAGGCTTTCCCCTGTGCCCCAGTCTCCAGTCTGGTGGGGGAGCCTTCTGGCAAGTTCAGCTGCAAGCCCGCTGCTGTGATGTCGCATGAGTCCCCTAAATACCAGAGATATGTGCTAGCAAGTTTCTGGGGAACACTGTCGTTCTTACTAAGAAACTTTTATGTCTAAACTGAGGTACCGCGCACACAGCGCGTAAAATGTAGGGACAGCAAGTGGGGAGGTCGGGGAATTTTGCCTGCATGTGTCTGTCCCAAATCAAGCTATAGGACATTGGGGAGATTGCAGGGGCTCACTCCAGCTAGTCCCCTGTCTAAAACAAGTCACCAGAAGTCAACATTCGTCCCATTTCCATGGGGTTCACACACCCTTGGTCTTCAATATCATACGAATGATATATATATATATTTTAATTCCTTTGTCCGGTGTCTTTGCCCCACATAACAGTTTGAGATTCATCTGGGTGTTAAGCGTATCGGTAGCCGTTTTTTGTTTCTGTGTAGTGTTCTGTTATGTGGTTACAACACAATTGATCCATCCTCCTTTTGACAGAAATTTGAATCCTCTCTAGTTTTTAGCTGTCATGAATAAAGCTACTATGAAAACTGTATACCCGTATTTTGGTGAGTGTTTCAGGCTGTGCTCTCCAGAGGCAGACACAGAGCACAGATGACCAGGCAGGAAGTTTATCAGGGAAAGAAAACAAGGACAATGTGGGAAGTGGGGAAGCCCAGAGTTGTCTTCCAAAATTTTTTGATAGAAGCCACCAACAAAATCACGCAGGGCCCAGAGTTTCCTTTGTGAGATAGTTATAATTAAGAATTAAATTTCTTAATGGGAATAATGTTGTTGGTATTTACTACTTTTTCCTTTATATGGTTTAGTAAATTATGTTTTTTAATGATATGTCCCATTTCCCAAAATATTCAAATACTTTTCTATCTAATTGTGCATAATGTTGTCTTATTATAATTTTAATATCTTTGGAATATGTACGGCATCCTCCTTTTCATTCCTGATATTAGTATGTATATGTTCCCCCTCTTTTTTTCTTGATGAGTCTTGCCAAGGGTTTGTCAACTGTATGGATCTATTCAAGCACTCATTTTGAAATAATGGCTGAATTCTAATAAATAAGTAATATCTATAGCTTAAATTTTAAATATGGTAATAATATCACATGATGGATAATTGAGTTTGATTCATAAGGGAAAAAACTGCTAAAAACAGTAAAATTAATTGGCATGGGAGGGGCAATAGATTACTTTTCTTTTTGGTAAACATAGTCATAATGGTTTATCTTTTCAAAGTATATATATGTATTAATTTGCAAATAAAAATGAAAATGCAATGAAAAGATGGATTTTTAACAGTACTTCCTTCTAGGGTATTATGAGAATTAAATAAGATAAAGCTTGCAGAGTGCTTAGCATAATATAGGAATTCAATAAGTGATAGCCATTTATATGCTATTTTTTATGCAAACATCATTATAAAAACATTAGTGCAACTCCAAATATAATGAGAAAAATTCTACCTCCCAAACATATTATATACTATACATTCATCT
Organism: Otolemur garnettii; assembly: GCF_000181295.1. NCBI lineage: Eukaryota > Metazoa > Chordata > Mammalia > Primates > Galagidae > Otolemur > Otolemur garnettii. The sequence continues at coordinate 5,752,858 of NW_003852525.1, read as the reverse complement.
TTGTTCTCTGCCCATTTTTACTTTCCACACACATAATCTTTACATAAAGGAAAATAATTTACACATATGTTTATATTCACAAACCACATGTCAACTAAACTTCATGTTTCAATAGTTACGTTAGTGCTTTATATTCCATGTGACCAATGTGTCACAATTTACTTATAATTATCTATTGAAGAACGGTTCTTTTTTTTGTTGGCTATTATAAGTGGTACTCCAATAAACATATCTTAATATACATTGTTTTCAGCTTTGAATTCAAGTTTTCGGAACTCCAAAGGGGATGTCTGCACATATTTTTCTGAATAACGTACTTACATATTTATTTCCAAAATAGGCCTTGACCACTTACTTCACCAGTAATGAAATTTGATAAAAATGATGTGCTATTTCCAACCTAGAAAACTGACTAACATTGCTCAATGCTCCATTATTATTATATTCATATCTTCATTCCCTTTGAGTTTAATGTTTTAAAAATATGTTTAGTTCAGGATGGTGCCTGTGGCTCAAGGAGTGGGGCACCGGCCCCATGTGCCAGAGGTGGTGGGTTCAAACCCAACCCTGGCAAAAAACTGCAAATAAAATAAAATAAAATAAGATAAAAATTAAAATAAAAATTTGTTTAGTTCTAAGACTTTACTAGAGATTCTAGGAAAAAAAATAATACAAATTATTTATGTTTTTCAAAAATTCCTGGCATCCTCAATGGGAGGTCCCAGCAACTTGAGGAAACGCAGACCTTTCTGTGTTATTTCTTTCCCTCCTTCATTCGCCAGCAACTCTGCCCTGTCTTGAGCATACATCTGTCGGTCACTCCAATTTTTGCAAAGTGTGTGTGTGTTTACATATATACATGAATATATCTACGTACTTTTTTCCACTTTTAAGGACAAGCATTTTTCAGGCATGTTATGAGCTGGTACACTCTTTTAAAAGAGTGTTTTTTTTTGAAGAAGGAAGATGGCAGATGAGAAGCAGCCCCCACACACCACTCCCGCAGAGAGGATCAAAAGCAGTGAATAAATATTCACCTTTGGATCAGTCATCTAAGAGAGAGCATTGGGAACTAACAGAGCGCTGATGGGAGGCTCCCAAAGTGAAGGGGCAGAAAGTGAGATGACCCACTCAGCAGGATCAGAGGGAACTGGGCAAGGTGCCCACACAGGGGGAATGAACGGAGGAAGGAACCCCAGGCTGCAGGCTTCCTGCAGACCCTGCAGCCAGAGCTGGGTGGGGATGATTGACAGTGCAGGGCAGGACTTGGGAGTGAGCAAGCCGGATTGCATGGTGACTAAGGCGGATAATGCTTGTGACTGGATGTGATTTCTCTCTCTCCCCCTTTGTCACCTGTAGGGGTAGCAAGGTACAGCACATTTTATCCTTCCCTGTGACATGGCCAGGGTTGCAGCTGCACCTAGCCCTTGCTTCTCTCCCACTCGTATGCAGGTCAGGGTTGCAGCCACACACTTC
>NW_003852525.1:5728802-5751045 GCF_000181295.1 Otolemur garnettii | reverse complement strand
CTTTGAGAAACCCCATGACTGCGTTTGAGCCTACTATACTCTGAAATATTCAACTGCAGTCCACAGTTCACTGTGGTTAGAAATTCAGCTGTCATATAAAACTGCTTGGATGTACCATATCAAACACGTGGACCAGTTTCACTTCTTACTACCTGGAAGGGCTTGAGAATCCTGCCTACACTCCCAGTGACTCAATTCCTTCAATCTTAAAAGGAAACAGCAGTAGCAATACTGCTCATTGCCTGAGGAGGTGGCCATAGCTAATGCACTGGTCACTTTGCCATCGGGGTCTAATACACGGTATCTATTACGATATCTTTTATCCTGCTTAAAACAATAAATGTATGCTTATTACAGGAAAAATGCACTGTCATTTCTTCTTGAATTTAAAAACCCGGCCTGTGTGGTCCAGGAAGAAGGAGGAGGGTGCAGTGCTGAATGTGGGCTCCATATCTGTTCACCACATCTGTTCATTGACCCCACATGGCCATCCAGTCTTGGTGGCTGAGTTTTGGCCAATGGAATTTGGGCAGATGTTCTCATCCAGGTTCCAAACATCTAACCCTTTAACACAGAATCATTTATTCTCTCTTTTCTACCACATAGCAGGTGAATGGAGGAATGAAAGGGATGGGGGGGGGGTGTGGACCCACAAGGTAGCAGGAGTCTGCACCCTGGACAACCATGTGAAGGGCTGTCCAACCTGGACACCTTCAGTGGCCAGCTAGTGGCCTTTCAATGGCATCTAGGACTTAACTTATGACAGCTGAGGAAGTGCTGGGAAAAGAGGTTTGTATCCTCTTGAATTAAGACCCTTTCACAGGAGAAGTCCCCACATGTCAGCAAACTGCACCCATGTTGTGAGACGCCGAGAGGCAAAGGCAGCATCAAAGTGCCTTAGTGGGAGCCGAGGGCCAGTAGTAAAAACTGGTACCCTGAGACTGGGGCATTGCTGGTATTACAATCAGTGGTGTCTTTTAAATTTCATTTTTGGTGTCTTTCTGAAATATGGAAATACAATTAATTTTCTATAACCACCCTGCATCCAGTTTGCTACATTTATTTATTATAATAACAATTGACAGTCATCCTAATCATTGCTTCACAGATTCTTATAGATGCTCTATCTAAAATCATGCCATCCATAAATAATGACGAGTTTTGCTTCTTCCTCTACGGTCCTACACAATTCATTTATTTTCTTTCTTTATTACACTGGCCAGGACTCCCAGTAAAATATTGAATAGAAATTGTGATTGTAAGTATCTTATCTTTTTCCTGATTTCAACAAGAAATTTTTCAAATTTTATTATTAAGTACATAAAGTACACTTGCTCTGAATTCATTTTATTTTTTTTTTTTTTTGAGAGTCTCACCACGTTGCCCTGGGTAGAGTGCTGTGGTGTCACAGCTCACAGCAACCTTAAACTCTTGGGCTGAAGAGATCCTCTTGCCTCAGCCTCCCGAGTAGCTGGGACCACAGGTGCTCACCACCATGCCTGGCTATTTTTTGGTTGTAGTGGTCATTGTTGTTTGGCAGGCCTGGGCTGGGTTCGAACCCACTAGCTTTGGTGTATGTGGCTGGTGCCTTAGCCGCTGAAATACAGGTACCCGCCACAATGTCTAGCTACTTTTTGGTTGGAGTTGTTATTGTTGTTTATCAGGGCCGGGTGGGTTTGAACCTGCCAGCCCCTGTGCATGTGGCTGGCGGCCTAACCACTGAGCTATGGGTGCTGAGCCTTATTTATTTATTTATTTATTTATGGATATCTTTATCAGGTTGTGGACAGGATGAGGGACCCGAGAGTCAGCCGAGTGCTGAGGGTGGCCAGGGCACCAGGGTGACCTCTGGCACCTGTGAGCCAGAGAAGGAAGTGTTGGATGGGGAGAGCTCAAAGCCAGCACCCCAAGACTGACGGAGAACCCCTGGGGAAAGTGTTACCTGTCAGAGAAGCCCCTGGGAGCAGAGTGGCAGCAGGGCCGGGGAGGGGGTGTCAAGGGCAGGGAAGGCCCCCTTCAGTGCAGCTCAGCTGGAGGCCACCCGGGGCCACCCCCGCGGCTGCCCGCCCCAAGTGGCCCACACCCAGCGCTAACCAGGCGGGTCACTGATGAGGGCAGGCGGGGTGAGGACACTGGGGCAAGGAAAGCTCGGGGGGCATCTCCAGAGAGAAGAAGGATCAGAGGCTGCAGGGTGGACATTGTCCCACGCAGCTACAGGAGCAGTTGGGTCCACAGTGTGTGGGGGTGGCCAGGAAGGAGGAGCGCAGAGTGATGGCTGGGGGGCCATCGCAGTGACAGGGACGGTGGGGACTGCAGCCCCCCGGCTCTGGGCCATCCCTGCCGGTGCCGACAGCCTGACAGTCCAAGAGCAGTGACCACATAAGTAGTGCCATTGTTTAACACTGCAAGGTCCGAGGCAGCGATTCAGGCCAGGGTTAGGCAGGCTGCCCACGTGCGCTGTCCAGTGAGGGCCTGAGGACGTCTCATGGGCTGCAGCGGTGTCTGTGCCTGGAGATTTGCCCTGAGCTTGCTTCTGCTGTGATCGTCTGCCCTCTGCGGCCAGCTATTGGTCTCTGAGACACACATCCAGATGTGCCACTCCTGTGAAGCACCAGCCCCCAGCGGGCACCGAGGCACTGGACCACGCGGCCCTGCCCATCTGTCCCTCCTCGCTGCTGGGCACTGGCGGCAGGACTTGCGCACAGGCCAAGCTGACTCCTGCTTGCACCTCGTGGCGTGGTCACAATACCGCCCCTTCCTCCGGGAGCGCCACTTTCGGTCTTTCTGCTTGTCACCTGTCACTTCCGCCCTGTTTTCCGGGATCCGCCCCTTAGTATTTCAGGGCAGATGCCTCGGCCCCAGGTGCTGGTCACAGAAATCTCTGAGCACCTTCTCTGTGCTGGGTCCTGAGTACTTAGCTCAGTGCTGATTTTGTAGCTGTAGGCAGAGTTCCCGGAAGGCGAGGAACCGTGTCCTATTAATCTTGCTTTAATATTATTGTGACCCACGATACATAAATACTGATTTATTGATTAACATGGGACATAACATCATTTTATTTATTCAGCTGTTGTGTTTTAAAAGAGTGAACATAGATAAGGGTGTGTGTGCGACTTTTTGTTTTCTAAGGAGCAGACGGAGACTCTTCAGGACGGTTTATTTCACAGAGGGTGACACGGGAAGGCCTATTTCAGTTCAGCCTGGATCGGTGTTCTGTGGATTTAATTTTAGTTGTTTCAGAGTTTTACACCTTGCGCCCTAAACGTGATTCCAGTTTCCAGAACCGCCTGTCCCTTTAGTATCTGTCTTGCCTGCTTCAGTCAGGGCTGGCAAGGTTGTGTGGCCCCCACACATTCACCGCTGTGAGGCACGAGGGGATGACTCTGTTCACACTATTATCATTTTTCAGACTGATTTTCTAACATTGGGGAAAATCAAGCCAATCCTTTGAGCACGGGGGCTTCCAGCAGACTTCCCTGTCTTCATCTTTCTGTCCTCCCAGCTCACCCTGGACATGGTCCCATTTCGGAGGACAAGCACTAGTTAAGTCCTCAAAGGAGTCAAGATGGAAAATGAGAACTTTCACCAGGAAAAGGAGCAGGAGTGAGCGATCTGGCCCCTGAGACTCCCAATTCAGATGCAGGGGGAGCCCTGGGGTACTAAGTGCAGCCACCAGAGCTCTTTGGGGACACCTCAGGGAGCTCAGCTCCTCCAGAAATGCAATAAGGTGTTGGATCTGGGCTCCTAGGCACCTTTCACATCCTGCCACTGTCAGATTTCATCTCAGATGCATGTTTCATAAGCGTTTTAATTTCTAAGCATGAAGGGAAAGCTCAAGGGTGGGGTCTGAGGGAACTAGAATATTCCTGACACCCATACCCATGAGCCCTGTAGACACTGGGCAGACCACACAGACGCTTCTGTGAAAGCCAAATAGCATCTCCTGGCCTGCCCACCAGCGGAGCGTGCTCAAGGTTGAAGAGCAGAGAGTTGACTCTGTGAGCTGTGCTGCCCACGCCTGTCAGGACATACCTGGACTCTCGGCCTAGAACTGTCAGCCCCCATCAATCCCAGCTGTGAGAGCAGGGCTGCTCGGGTCTGGGCTGTCTGCAGAGCATGTGTGTGTTGGCCAGGGCAGCTGGGCCCTTTATAACACTGGCTGATGTTTCTTCTGTGCCAGCAGCCCAAATGGGCCACGCGCAGGCTCAGAGCCCAGGCCACTTGGCAGCTGTTTGGAAAGTACACCCCTTCTCATTTTAGAACTTAGGACATTTTTAGAGCAATTCAATTCCTGGCAGCATGGAAATATTAAAAAAAAAAAAAAAACGAAACATGCAGCATCTCAATTCTCAAAGAGCCACTTTGCTGTCACACCCTGTAATCCCTGCAGTGCGTGGGCCGGACAGTCAGCTGTGACTTCATGTTGCTGTGAAAATGGAAGCTTAGAGAAGCTGCCCCATGTTGTTTTTTTCCCCCCTTCTTCTTTGTCAACCGACATAAAAATCAAATTAAGATTAAAGCTGGCTACATCGTATTCTCAAATAATATAAATGAATCATTTATAAATAGATAGGCCGTGTGTCTCCCAGATTGAACTGTTCTTATTCAGAAGCCCAAGTCTTCCCCAGAAATGGCAAACTCACCCCATTCCCTGCACACACTCCTGGTACCACTGGGACCTTGAGAAACACTGGGGCAGAGACTTCCACAATTTCCTTGAACGTAGCAGGTCTGAGCACAGTTTATTTTATTCAGAATCTGTACAAGAGTGGAAAATATAGTGCACAATTTAAAATCCATAAATTCTATTTAAGGAATAGAATTTGGGGTAGAATTCTATTTCTGGCACTCACTAGCTGTGCTACCTTCATAAATCACAGCATCAGAGAACCAGTCCCTTGACAGTGTCCCGAGCGGTATGGGCCTGCTACTTTTCTTCATGAAAAGAATTAACTTTGAAAATCAGACTGTTAAATCCATGGTGGCCTTAGGTAAGAACATAGGGAATGGGGACTTTCATAAGATGCTGACAACGGAGAATAAAGTCCACTTTAATAAAAGGAGTGTGTGTGTGTGTGTGTGCACTCAGGGGTACATGAATGGTGGGACTGGGGCTGGGGGTAGAAAATTGACAGCTTATAGGACTACAGATTAATGGAAACGAGGACTAATACAAGGGTAGAAATAAAATTAGGCCAAAAAAATATAGAAGTAGTTTGCAAACATGTAGAAATGATGGTTCTACTTATATTCTTGAAAAATAAATTATGTTTCTACCTTGGGCAGAGCTGATGGGGGACCTTGATAGTGGGTGTGTGGAGAGGAAAAGTTATTTTTGAATTCAACAGGCTTTTGGAAAGTTTTTGCATATTGTTGGATAAAATCAATTATATGGAGTAAATAGAAGAATGAATAATATTTGGATATTTGGTCAACAATCGTAAAAGAGAAAAACAAGCAAATCTCAATATCACATTTACTGAGGGTCAGATGCCATTTGGGGACGTTTCCTGCGTCATCTCGTCTAATGCTCACTGCGGCTGTGTGCAGCAGGTCCTTTATGGTCACGGGATCAGGGTTAGATGGAAGCCAGGTGCATGTCCTGTAGCGCAGGCCGTGCTGCGGACACACCCAGGGCCAGTGTGAAGCCAGGCTGTCCAGCTTTGCAGTTTCAGTATCTTTCCCCTGTACCCCAGTCTTCTCAACGGTCCCCCATGTTACACTAGGGGAGGCGTGGGCTGAACTGTGGGATCCCAGAATCCAAATGCTGAAGTCCTCTCCCCAGGAGCTCAGAGTGTGACTTCGTGGGTGGGTAGAGAGGGTCTTCACGGAGGTACTCAAGTTAAAGGCAAGGCCTGAGTCTGGGCCCTGTCTCACACAACTAGTGCCCTGTTAAAGGGGGAAATGTGGACACAGATGGGGAGCTTGCCATGTGGAGATGAAGGCAGACACGGGGTGATGCCCCTGTGAGCCAAGGAATGCCAGCAAACCGGGGGAGGTGAGAGCAGAGGCCAGGGGCAGATTCTTCTGCATGGAGAACCAGCCCTACTACTTAATGACTGACCTTCCTAGTGCTGCGGCCCTTTAGTACAGTTCCTGTGGGTTGCGGCCCACAGGTTGAGAACCGCTGCCCTAGATAGTTGCTATTCACGGACCATCTATAGCCTGGTGTGTAGCATGCATTGTTAGTCACCGGTTAGTCACCGATCCCACCGTCTGGATACTCTGGTCCTGTTGCCTGGACCCGAGCCTGCCCACGCTGTTTGCTGGCTCCCTGTTACTGGCAGCTGGAAGCTTCCTACCTGGTGCAGCCTGGGCCCGATGGGCATACAGCACGTATTGGAATGAGAGATGCTGGAGGCACAGTCAGAATCCTATGGAAATTGGAGGAAGAGGAGTTGCTTGGAGCTGGATCTTAAAACAATATGAAAATAGTTAAAAAAAATACTCAAGAGGCCTGCAGGAGGTATTGGCTCTGTGGAGAAGCATGTGGTGACCCAAAGCGACCATGTCCAGACGGTGTGACCTGTTTTTTAGGGTATTGCTCTCTTCAGGAAGGGTGGCTGTGTTAATGCACAGATGGTGGATACAATATAGTCTCATTCTGTTGTCCCAGGCTAGAGTGATGTGGCCTCAGCCTACCTCTCGGCAACCTCAGACTCTGGTGTTCAAGTGATCCTCCTGCCTCAGCCTCCTGAGTAGCTGGGACCACAGGTGCCTACTACAGTGTCTGGCTAGTTTTTCTAATTTTAGTAGAGACAGGGTCTCATTTTTGCTCAGGCTGGTCTCGAACTCCTGAGCTCAAGGGATCCCCCTGCCTCGGCCTCCCTGAGTGCAGGGATTACAGGTGTGAGCCACCACCGCCTACCAATTTTTTGTTGTTTGTATTCATATAATAATGTTTGGCATCACCGTGACTTTATGACAGGCCAGAAAGAGAAATAGCACTGCTCTGCACAGGCCTCTGGTCACTAGAAACTGGCCTTTAAATCCACGAAAACTGGAACCCGGAGCATTTACAGCTCTAACAGTCTTCATCAAAAGCGCCTGCCTGCCTTCTGTTCATCTATAAATTATGCACTCGTTGTATTTGTGCAGTATAGAATTTTCTGGAGTGCAGCCCCCATGGAAACACTTTTGACACATGAACTACCAACTACCCTTTGATCAGCTCAGAGTACGTAGCTGGTAAGGAAGGGAAATGGGGGAAAAAAGATGAAGAGACATTTCTCTGACTATTTCAAGCAAAGGAAGATATGGACCCTGACTTTCTAATTATTAACAGAGCAGGGAATAAGGACCCAGCACAAAGGAGGAGATGATGATTGTCTCACACGCCGGCTTTTCAGCACCTTATGCAGGATAAGAAATACATGGTACCTTTGTCGTGGATCAAGCCTTCTCAGCACAATGACAAGTAGGAGAGAAGCCCTGGAAAATTAACAAGGAGCCAAAAATTGTCCTCAGAGCACCGCCAAACCCCACACAAAAATGGGGACTGTAGTAAATGGGTGAATCGTGATAAGAATGAAAAAAAATGCAACAAAGATATTCTTTTAGATTGATTTAATGGCTTTTTGAGTGATAGATTTTGGTAGCAAGGAACAATTGTGGGATTGACTGTTCAGAGAGAATAATGACCAGTCGCTTTCAGGCCCCAGGGCCTGTGACAGGGGCACCTCTACTAGGCCCTGGGCCAGAGACCTGAACCCCGGACAGTCACAGGTTCAAACTACAGCTCTGCTGTTAACAAGGTGCGGGCCGTGGTGCATCTTCTCATCTCCATAACCTTGTCCCCCGTCTCTGCTCTGGTGGTGATGACCTCTTTGTTGTGGACGTCAGGCACGTAGTGGGTGTTCTGTCGGTACTCAGCCCTTCTTCTCTTTTCCAGTAGAAATCCTGTGAGTTTAGCGTCACAGTGACCAGTCTGGGTTTACTGTGGATTATTTGACTGCAGAGTGTAGTAATGCCTGTTTTTTTTTTTTATTAACAGTATTTGTGACTCACAATTTTATCAGTGGTGCTTAAGAGCCAGATGGTCTGGGTTTGCATCCCAGTTCCTCTATTTGGGCGACAGGTGCTTGCTGTGTGACTTTGCACAGCCGTAATGTGTCTAAGTCTCCATTTCCTCATCTGTAGCATGGGAATGAATACTTTTCATGGGATTGTTAGTGATTAAATGAAGTAAAGCTTGTATAATTCTTTGAACAGAGGCTAGTGCAGTCGAGGCCCTGTGTCAGAAGCCCCAGTGCCTTTTTGACAAAGCTGATATGTAAATATTTCTTGCACCTCCACAAATGTGCGGCTTCTCTGTGGCTAGGAGCACTTTTCTCCTTGGAAACTGAGTACTAACCAGATCGGTGACCCCACTCCTCAGGCCATGCTCATTGCCTTTGTTCTGTGTGGTTTAAAAAGACAGCATTTATGTTCTAAACCAAAATGCCACACCTGGTTTCCCAGTAAGAAAGAAGGTCAAATCTACATATTCTTATAATTCCATGCACAACAGCCCTAGCAGACTTGTATGCAAGGTTCTGTGGACTCCCAAAGAGGGAGCGATTTCTTTCAAACTAGAGGAATCCAGAACAGATTCTCCCAGAAAGACGACAGGTAGGTAAAGGAACATTTACCACCAGGCCCAACCTGTTTGGTGCAGACTGAAGTCATTTGGGCTGTGAGCAGTCACAGAAGTCTTCTCGGAGGAGGTGTCATGTTTGTTGAATGAAGAAAGATGAGGAGGTTTAGGAATGATGGAGATGCTTGGGCTGGACCCTGGAGAGACTCTGGGGAACCAGCCAGATCTGCTCAACGCTGAGCCCTGTTTTTTCCTGAGATTGTGGACACGTCATCTTCACACTTCTTTCCCCCTATATAGAAAGGGTGACTCACGGGGCTGTGGTGAGAGCTTCTGGGAGGTCAGCAGGAGACAACATCCCTGAGAACGTCTGGGCTGTCCACTCTGTCTCCCAGCAGCAGAAAATTTCTCCAGGGCATGTAGCCCTCAGTCTCAGAGGGCACTTAGATCATATCCAACTCTCTATGTGTCGATAACAAGAAGTCACCCACTGTCCTACGTACAGCAGGAGAACAAAGGACGTGTTATTAAGCTCCCCCAGATCCCCTGTCGTTCTATTTTCTTTCTGCAATGGCCACCGAGCTGCGTAACTACTGGTCATCCTGTAACAGACCATTAAGCTTATTAGTGAAGTAGCCTGGGAGAGCAGCAGGGGGAAAGGTCGATCTTGAGTGCAGAATCCCTGGATTCCAATGTCAGACTCAGCTGTGGAAGGTGGGAGGCGGCTCCGTCTTGCCCTGACTGATAGTATTTAGCACAAGGCTCAGAAGAAATGTGATGAGAAGACTGATTCTGACACTGAGCAGGCGTGATGAAAGATGTCTGGGATGTCACAGGGATGATGTTCTAACTGTGTCCTCCCCGAGACCCCGGCCTGCCTGGAAGTGAGACGGAAGACCCGTGAGTGACAAGACTTCACACCTGCCAGGGGCAGGTGTCGACAGGCCCGGGTGGCCATTATGTGCCAGGCCTGCGAGACTCTGGGACTGGGGGAGTGAAAATCAGCTCAGCCTCTATGCACGACGCCGTCGCTGCTCCTGCTGCAGGAATGTAGAGGAAGGAGTGTCTAACACTTGAATTTTCAGCCCAAGATTCCAGGTTCACCCAGAGCTCCATGAATGAGCTTCAGAGGGTGGACACATCTGCAGCTGGTGAGAAGACTTAGGTTTGCAAATATAAGTAGGCTGCTTGTTTTTTTTCTTAAAATCATATGAAATCTGACCCTGTGAAGTTGATGGAAGATTCTGATAGTCTTCTGGGCAGCATGAAATTCTCAGCTCATCTCAAAGGGAACTAGACCCTGGGGGGAGTCCCTGTACTCTTGGGACTGTGGTCTACAAAGGTCACAGGGCATGTTCATTTACTAAGATGCCTGAACTTCTTTTTAAAGTTGTGTCTCTGTTTCTGTGCCAAGCCTGAGCACTGAGAATTTTTTCTAAGGCTGAGAACTGCTATCAGGGTCCCGCCTTTCCCATGAACCAGCCCTCTAGTCTCCTCTAAGTCCCTATTTCTTTCGGAGTCCCACTGCCGGTGGGAACATCGGACTCTGTGCCTGTCTGGCTTGTAAATCTTTCCCCCTATCAGAATCAACCTGTTCCCCCGCAAGCTCCCCCAGGAGCGGGTGGTGCACATCCCTTGTGCACAGGTTTGAAACTTCTTTAAGATTTACCTCTTGGTAGACATTTGTGGGACCCATCACATCGCATCTCTGACTTGATTTGACACCACCACCGTGCTTTCCAAGGCAGCTGCGTGAATCTGAGTTTCAAGCATGTGTGATTCTTCCCACCTCCAGCATCCCTGACTAGCTGGGGTATCACCTGAATTTTTAAGATTTCTGTCAATCTGGGAGCTGTGTGAAGTGGCTATCCTGGTGCGGTTCCAACTTTCATTTCCCCGAGTTCTGTGTTCAAATGTTTGCTTACTGAATATTCAGATGTCCCTTTTATATACGTGTACTGTGAAAATTAGTTTTTATATGAGGGTTTAAGTTTTTGTCAATCATTTTCTTGTGAATTTATAATATTTTTTTTATAAATTTAGGAAACTAGTTGGTAGTTGTATGAATTGTCAATTCTTTCTTCCAATCTTTTATTTAACAGATTTTGACTTTAAAGCAGGGAGTGTTCGGCATCATTTGGGGTCATTTACAATAGATCTTTTCCTACCCCTAGGTCTTGAAGATTTCCTCCCATGTTTCTTCAAAACTGTTAACACAATGGACCTTTAAAAGTGGCACAATAATCAAATAAATGAGTTGAAAGCTATATTAACTAATGTAACCACGTCAGATTGTATAAAAAAAAATCAAAATCAGCACATTGTGCCCCACATATGCATAAATGTATTCATGATCTATGTGTATTTGACTTAATAAAAAAATAATAAACAATATGTCTGGTATCAATTTTTACTTATGGTATGAGATAAGGAATTATTTTTCACTGATAGCACAATGAATTGACTGTGACATTTTCATTGTATTTCACCAAAGCAGGTATAAAACAGAAGCATCGAGCTGTTTCAGGGAATCTCTTTGTTTCTCTTCATCAATTTTTCTGAAAGTATCAATTTGTTTTAGACAGCATGATTTTGAAAATATTGTGTCTCATAAGATATCTATTCCCTTCTTATTCATTGCTTCAAATTTATTATAGATTTCTTAAACATAAATAACAAAGATGATAATTGAGATTAAAAATTCTGTTGAAATTGTATTGAATTTATAATTAATTTGAAAGAATCAACACCTTATGATATGGAATCTTCATACGGACATCTTCATATCTTTTCCATCGGTAATGTATCTTACTGTCATTCAATAACATTCTATAATCTTTTTCAATGAAGGTTATTTATGAAATTTATTATTGAGGGCCTTATATTTTGTTGTTACAGTGAATGGGCTATTTTCATGGTAATTTCTAAATAATTATTATAAGATTTAGAAATGCCTGATAGTTCCATACGGAACCTCAGAGTCAGAGCATTCTATGACAGACATACTCTTATTTGACAATGTGATTGTTATTTTTTTTTGCATTATTATTATTGCTCTATTAAAAAAAGATATAGAAATGCCACTGATTTCATATGCTAATCTTGTTTACTGCAACTTAGCAATCATTTTAGTTTTAATAGTTTATAGTTTTGCCTGCTTTTTATTTATTTATTTATTTTTGCAGTTTCTGGCCAGGGCTGGGTTTGAACCCTCCACCTCCAGCATATGGGGTCGGTGCCTGACTCCTTTGAGCCATGGGCACTGCCCTAGTTTTGTCTGCTTTTAAAATATAATCTTGTAATTTTCCATTCTCATCATTACTATCTTTTTTCTTTTTCTGCTTTAGGTAACAGTTTTATACTAAATGTTTAAGTGGTGACTGTCAGCATTATTGTTACATTAATTTAAATGGCACTAAATTTTATCATTATGTACTGTCTTTGTGTTGTCAAACCATCCTTGAATTCCTGAGATAGACTATACTTGGTCAGGTTGCATTCATTTGTATTTGCTGGGTTTGCTGTGCCGTAATTTTTAAAGGATTTCACAATAATTCATTAAGTAGTTAAATTTACAATTTTCCTTTCTGAAATACCCTTGTGTGTGGTTTAGGTATAACAATTATACTAATCTACCAGAATGAACTTGAGATTCCTGGCAAGAATTGTTTGTAATACTTTGCTATCTTTTTATTTGGGGGGCTGGGTGAGCGAGGAGAAGATTTTGGTTACTGATTACAGTTTGGATCACTAACAATTTCTACTTCTTCTCTAGTCTATTTTCTTAATCTTGGCAATATCTGCATTTTGGGCTGAGTGGTTCTTTGTCATTGAGGATTGTGTTGTGTGCATCGTAGAGTGTGTAGTGGGAACATTTGGGCTCTACCCGCCAGATGCTATCAGCACCTTCCTACCCCTACCCAAGTGGTGACACCAACGGTGTCTCCAGATACAGCCAAATACCCACTGAAGGGCAAATTGCCAGTGGTTGAGGACCACAGCTATGACCTGTATAATAATAACATTTATGAGACAGCATGATAGCACGGATGTGAGAATTTAAAGAATTACAGCATGTAAATAGCTCGGATTATTTTCTGATCCATAGAAAGTGTTTAATAAATGCCAGTATTTTCTATTGCAAGTAGTTTTGCAGGATCAGGTTATCAAGGCTTGTCTTCCGAGTGAAGAGAATGGTCATCTCCCCAGGGTTTGACAATCTTTTGCCTGGCAGATGGTGAAAATGAGAACCTATGTTTCATCAGGGATTTTTTCAGTATTTATACACACAAAGTATATAAAACTCTTAATCCAAAATGATCAAAAGCTGCAAACATATAGAATATAGCCATATAGCCAATTAACTGTCCTGGGAAAGGCTCTTCCAAAGGCAGACTCAGAGAAAACGTGAACTACCAGAAACAGAAATCCCGTTGCAGGATCCCAAGCGTGCAATGCGTTTTCTTGCAAATGCAAAAATTAAGGGTTGTCACATAAATCCTACTCTGTGAACGGTGCTGTCCCATAAATTCTTTGCTGTTAAGGTAATACCGACTGCCACACTGCCTATTTTCTCATTGTGCTGAATTTTCACAAACCTCTGTGAAAATAGTTTATTTTAACAGCTGTAGCTTACAAAAACTTTGTGTTATGGACAGGACCTTGTGTGATGGGGGAAAGTTGGTATAAGGTAAATACCACAATGCTCTAATCAGGTTTTAATTTCCTGCCCTATCACCTATTTCTGGAACTTTGGCAAAGTACTGAGATTTAGTGACCTTTTATTTGTTCAACTGTGTCAAAGGGGCAAGGATTGAAATGGTTTTGCTTTTGAAAATTTTGTTTCGGAGGACAGGTGGAAAGGGTAGCATTCTGAGTGGCTGAGAGGACAGAATAAGGTAACGAGAAGGGTGTTCCTGAGAGCCAGAACCTGGAAGTTGTCTGGTTTTGCCCCGTCCTGGCTGTGTGGCCGTGGCCAGCTTGACCCACCTCTGTGTGGCCTTCAGCTCTGCCAGCGCAATGGTGACAAAGTACAAAAGTCCCTAGAACGGTGCCTAAGTGCTCAGCAAGTCAGCTTCGGTCACGCACCTCTGATTACTGCTGTTACTGTTATTGGCCCTCCGCCCCCATGCTCCTGTGAGGTGGAGTCTGCACTGCCATGCTCACAGGCTGCTGCTTCACCTTGGAGGCAGTTCACACATGTTGAGGGTCTTTACTCTGGTTTCAAATCAGAGCAACGTGATTTCCTGACTCACACCGGCCATTGTCCTGCCCTCCCTTTGGAAACTAAATAACAGACATCACTAGTCTAGAAGGTTCAGGAAGTCAGAGAAGCCCTTTGGGGCCCTGTTTTCAGGGGATTCCATCAGTGTGACAAGCGCAGCCCCCAGGTTCCCATTCTGTTCCCTGTCCCCTTCCCCTGCAGGGGTCCAGACAACCGCAGGGGCAGGGAGCCAGCAGAGCTAGGCACTGTTGTCCCTGAAAGATTGATGGGTTTCTTTTCATGTTCCTAAAGCTCAGGCTGTCTCCGTCCCACATGGGGCGATCAGCCTCTGCCAGCTTCCGGGGGGCTTAGAACAATGCCAGCCCATCATGCGGGAGAGGTGCAGGGAGCTCTGACGGGAAAACCTGACATCTACAGCCTCCTGGGAGGAATTCGGAGCAGAAACCCCACAGCGTCCTTGGGGTGGGGGGAGACAGCCCGGAGCTGGGCCCAGCTGCAGTGAGTCAGTGGCAGGAGAACTGGGGTTTCTGGCAGCTGGCAGAGCTCTTGCTGTGGAAACAGGCCAGTCCTGAGCAAGCCTCTGTGTGATGAGGGTTGTTCTGTGGCCCTCTTGAGAACGTCGAGGGCTTTGTTAATATTTCTGTAGGTCTTTGGGGGCGACCTCCTGAAAAGTATCCTATTTTCAGCTTGCTGGGGGCGGTGTGGCTGCTTAGTAAGAGGGAGCAATTTGTCTAGGGAGAACCCTGCGTGAACTATTAAACAAGTTCATGTGATGAAAACAGATCCTCACACACACAACAAGAAGCCCTTTCTTTGCCTCAGCTTCGTAAGGAATGGCAAACAAAGTCATCACGGCAGTGACCATCAGATGTGAGTATTCAGCCCTTTCCTGGGGACAACGCACACTTGTGGCAGGTGGTGGTGAAAACATTCCGGGGCAGAATACCTGGATCCCATGATATGTTTTGCCACTAATCATGTGACCCATCATGACATGTCACTGATGACCTTGCTAAGGTTTTCCTTACCCTAATGACCTTCTCTCTGCAGAACAGGGGTGACATCTGTGTAATGTGTCTCATAAGGTGGACTCGAGACCCCAGCAAGGGAATGGATATGAGACGCTTAAGAGCACGGGAGCCTTCACACCCAGACTTACCACAAACAGCCATGTGTCAGCGGCTTGGGGCTCACAGTGAGGACCTAGTGGTGGACACAGAACCTGCTTCCCTCTCCAGACGTCTGTCCTGACGTTGTTCCTGTGAGGTTTACGTTCTCGCCCTTTGCACTGTAAGTGCCCCTGTTGGCATCATGCGACGGTGTGTCTATATCCTATACAGTGTGTCACAGAATCAATGCAATTATGGGTTCACTTTGCTTGGGTAAGAAGTCTTTATACCCAATCAGAATTTTCAATAATTTCTCCCTTGGAAAATTCTTTATAGCCCTCCCCGCCATCTTGGCTTTGTGCCACTACATTTATGTTGGTTTATCCAAGTGATGGAAGCAAATTTTTAATAGGCTTGGTAAACAGATTTCTCCAGAATTAAAATCTTTGCTTATCATGAGGAACATTTCTAAAGAGACCTGAAACAATTTGCCCAACTAAATCCTCTTTAATCTTAACACATTTCTTAATGTGGTTCAATTTAGTTTGAGTCTTTGGCATCGAATATCGTCAAGCCCCTAATTTTGTGACTTGTCTTCTTAAGTGCTCCTCTGGGAAGGGTCCAGCTATTCTCTCCATCCTTTCCCATCCTCGGAGTGTGTGGGGCCCGAGCACCTGCTGAAACCTGGCTGTGGTGTCCACAAGTGACTGCTAGCCCCACTTACCTGACTGCTCAGTGCAGCGGTCGGAATCCATGGAGAGGCTGATGCCAAAGCAGCATGGCCTGGGAAGGGATTTACCGGAGAGACTGGTGAATGGGGAAGGAGGAGGGGTCAGAAGTAGAAGGGAGAACTGACAAACCACCGTGATGCCACGAACGGGTGAACAGAGAGAGGAAGGAAGAGGGAAGTAGGAAGAACCTCAGGCCACAGGCCAGGGCCAAGCCGTCCCTGAGCAGAAGGTAAAAGAGAAGAGGCCCAGGGGAGGAGAAATGAGCCAGAACCAGCATCACCATCAGATTCGGTCATTGGATGGTTTCAGCATTGACAGAGGCTGCAGCTGGGGAGGTCAGTCACCTACACTCCCTGTGGCTGGTGCCCCTGGAGGTCTGAACGGAAGACCTGCTGACCACCAGAAGACCTGCTGGCCACCAAAGCCTTCTGCATCCTGGTGCCACAGAGAGCTGGGGGGTAGCTGTTTGGGGCTCTGTGGGGCAGACAGTCTCTGCCGGGTCTACTCATCCCTGCAGCTGCAATGCTAAGGCAGCCACAGACAGATGGTGGAGTGGGCACGGGACCAAAAAATCCCCCCAAACTTTACCTACAGAATAAGGGGGTGGCTGGATGGTTCATGGGCAGAGTTTGAGCTTTAGATTAGGGAAAAAAACCCCAAAACAGAAAGGACAGGGTTCAGAGAGTAAAAATCACTCGATGGTTACTCAGTAATTACTGACAAGGTCAAGGCTAACATCAAGGTCCTTCCCCTGCAGTGAGCAGTGACTCCATCTCACCAGCCTTTCTCTCCTAGGATTTTCAATCCTGGGAGAGAAAAATGGGTAGTTACTTGAGGAGAAAGGGGGGAAAGAGAACAGGAATAAAAAGCAGGCTATGGAGGCCCTGGCGGTCCTCCCCAAGCAAATTCAGGAGAAACTCTGCAAGTTTACTGGGCTTGGCAGTAATGGGTGGGGTGGTAGACCCCAGACACAGAAGGCTACACTCTACAGGTGACTGTGGCAGTCCAAAAGGGGAACCTGTAGAGTGAGGAATTCAAAAGGGCTGTCGTGGGGGCCCTGAGCAGGACACAGATGGCACAGTGAGAGGGAAACTGGGGATGGTGACTTGGGAGCAAGGACAGGGGTGTGGGCCCTGTGCAGGAGGGGTGAGCAGCTGGCCCCACGGTGCCACAGAGCAGCAGCTTCTCGTCCACATCGCTGACACAATGGCAGCTCCAGGAACAGGAGGCAGCTCCAAAAACAGGAAATTAAAAGTTGCTGAGCTGAAGGAAAACCACATCCTGCAATCGGTCCATCTCAATGGATGATGGAAATCTCACTGTGAATGCCCCACAGACAGGAGTCGGCGGCTGGCTGTCAGGGGGATTTGCAGTGAGAGGCATGGTCAGGAGAGTCCACTGCTCAGCACCATCTGAAGGACAGGGGAGGGTCAGGCTGACTCAAGACTGGACTATGAGAGGCTTCTAATGGGAAGGAGAAGCAAAAGGAGATGCAGCTCTGGTCAGGCAGTGAGACAGAAAATCAGGAGGGGCCAGCCTGGCAGGAGCCGTGAGACGGTCTGTTCACAGATCACTATGTCTCACACAGGACTCTGCCCGCCCCCCCCCAGCTGGTCCCTTTCACCCTTCAGGAGGGCTCAGAAGCATTAGCTCCTCAGGAGGGGGTCTGCCTGCTCCAGCTCTGACCCTACTGAGCCCAGGTCCCTTCTCGTGCGCCCACCACCTAGGATGTCCTCCTGCAGGGCTCAGATCTTGGCAGCACTGGTCTGTGTGCTGACCCCTCTCCCACAAAACTCTGGATTCCTGGGGTTCCAGAGTCAGCCTGCTGGTCCTGTATCCTAATCACGAAGAAGATGCCATTTCATTTGGCATCCGGCACATAGTAGGGCTCATGCATATTGCTGGTGGGCTGTGCCAGGAGGAGGATTGGTGGCAATGTCAGAAGCTGAGGCATCTTAGGAAGAAACGAGGGCCAAGGAAAAGGTTGAGGCCTTGACTGTGGGTAAGTGGTCAGATCATAAACTACATGGTGGGGAACTAGGGAGCGGGCAGGAGATGAGGACACAGAGGTGAGGCTGGAAGGGTGTGGACAGTGCCCCCTCTGATCTGGGCACAACTGCTGTGTGACAAACCACCCCAAAATGCAGTAGCCTAAATGATGACACTCCTGGGTGTGCACCTGGGGCCAGCCGGGGTGGGATAGAGCTGGCTCACCCCTGCCCTGCACAGTGCGGGCTGCAGTTCTGCCACACCCCAGGGTCTGCGTCCAGGACGGCTCAGTCTCAGCGGGAGCTCAGCCATGGTCTTCCTTCGTCCACCAGCGTCTCTCCCATGGGCAGAGCAACAGCACAGTGCCCGAGTTCCAGGACGCTCAGGCCAGAGCTGCGAGGCCTGCTATGACCGAGACTCAGAAATCCTGGTGGGTCACTTTCCCTGTGGTGAAGGGAACAGCCAGGTGGAGGAACATGAGAAAGGACTCCACCTCCCAGTGGGGGGAGAAGCAAAAGGCCTGGGGCCTCTGCCCAGCTGCCTGCATCCTGAGGCCTGGAGAGACCAGGGATTTACACAGTGAGCCAGTGGCAGGAGAACTGGGATTTCTGCCTCTCCCTCTGGCTCTTTCTGTGCTTCTGAGTGATCATGGGAAGAGCCTCTGTATGTGTCCATACTCAGAAAAAAGAACTGAGATACTGTCTTCAAGTATAGATGTGTGTGTGTGTGTGTGTGTACATATTTATATATATGTTGTGTCTGTGTATGTGTATGTTTGGAGGGGAAGGTAGCACAATTACTTGGGATTGGTGGCAGAGTGCAAGGTTTGATTCTTATATTAAAGAAAAAACTGCATATTTTAATAGCAGTAATATTTTTGAGCACTTGCTCAGTGTCAGACAGGAATAAAAAGCAGGCTGTGGAGGCCCTGGAAGTTTCCCCCCAAACCTGCAGAAACACTAACACCCCTCCTTTTTAAGGACATGATGTTATTTCAAGTCTTAGGTTATGAATGAGGAAAGAGATGAGGGAACATTAAATAATACATTCCAGGTTCCACATCTTGGATCACCCAGTGGTAAGTGGGGGAGTTGGTGCCTGAGTCAGCTCTATGACAGAATAACACAGATGGTGACTGAAACAATAAACATTAATTTCTTATAGTTCTGGAGATCAGTGAGTCAAACAGAAAGGCACAGGCAGACTTGATGTCTGGCTTACAAATGGCCACCTTCACATTTTCTCATCACATAGTAAAGAAAAAAATGTCTTTCTGTTGTCTCTTCTGATACGGGCACTAATCCCATTCAGGAGGGCCCCACCCTCATGACCTAATGATCCGCTGCAGGCCCCACCTCCTAATACCATCACACTGAAGGATAGGATTTTAACATATACATCTTAGGGGACATAAACAGCCCCTAAAATCTGGGATCCACAGCTATATAGCCCAACTGAAAAGCCTGCAGCCCCTTCTTATATATTTCTGCATGTATTTCTTACTTCAAGTTTTTTTTATTTTGCTTTTGTTTTCTGAGGGGGTCAGTTATAGCACATTTTGGATAGTTTGTTATATATGCTTCTCATCTTGGGAATAAAGGTCACATTGCCTCACATTCTCTGGGTACCCTGGCACCTTACACCTGACCCCTATTTTTCTGCTCCCCCATCCACATGTGTGTGAAGGAAGGGGTCCCTGAAAAAGTCACAGATACTAGCAAGAGGGGTACGAGGAAAAGACTTGATTTGCAGCTGTACTCCCTAAGGGCCTAGGGTTGATAACAGCATTATTGACTGAGAGTTCTCAGATGGGATTTAAGGCAGACACCCAGCCAGGAAATTGCAACACAAACGCGTGGTTCTCGTTCAAGTCACAAGGAGACACAGACTGCAGCCCGGCAGGCAGAGGAGTGTCCCCAGCACCCAGCATAGCTCCCAGTCCCAGAATACAGGAGATGCTGAGTGAGTCTTTGTTACATAAACAAATGTAAGAACATGTGATTATTAGACAGCATGATGAAGGTTAGAAGAGACACACGGAGCACAAGACGAACCGAAATTCACCTCCCAGTGAGGGGAAGAACAAACCGATGCGTCTCTGCATCTCTGGCGTCTGGTCTTGGGCTTTGCATTTAGTGAGCATTCGAGAAACATCAAATTAATTAATAAATGTCTCGATGTTTCCTCATCCCACAGAGTAAGTTGGTTGAGATTATGATATGAATTTCATGATGTGGGTGGAAAGGGTGTGCCCACTTTCAGTGGCATTGATTCGAAGACCATTTTTCCTTGAAGTGATAGATAAACAACCTCAAAAACAACCTCCAGTTGTCTTCTGTGCCTTTTTAGCACCTGCAAATCTTTGAGTCCTTACTGCCTTGAACTTCTAGCCTCTGTGTATGTGAATCCTTCCATTCCAGTCTGCCAAAAACAGACCCTAACCTCTTCCCGAGACCCTAACCTCTGTCTAAATTGAAATATCCATTTTTTCTTATTTATGTTCCCAGTTCACATTTTTCTAGTTTGGAAACTTTAAAACTGATAGAAATATGAGTCAGTATAACGGGGAAACTAAACCAACCCCAAACCACCCTAACTTAGAACCAAGCATTCATGAATATGAATCCCAGTCCTGACCAGCATTAGCTGTGTGGCCTTAGAAAAGTTCCTTTGCTGGGTGGCACTTGTGGCTCAGTGAGTAGGGCGCCAGACCCATATACTGAGGGTGGTGGGTTCAAACACAACCCCCGCCAAACTGCAACAAGAAATAGCTGGACGTTGTGGTGAGTTCCTGTAGTCTCAGCTACTGGGGAGGCTGAGGCAAGAGAATCACCTAAGCCCAAGAGCTGGAGGTTGCTGTGAGTTGTGATGCAACAGCACTCTACTGAGGGTGATAAAGGAAGACTCTGTTTCTAAAAGAAAGTTCCTTTGCTGTGCTAAGCTGCTTCTTGATATGGAAAGGGTCATGCCAATTCCCATGTCAAGGCCTTATTGAAATGTTCAGCACGTGGTGGGTGCCCAAGAGCCTCCTTTCTTGTTTTTCTAAAAAAGAATTATTAGTAGCAAAGTATCCACTGAGGACATATAGGATGTCCATAATTGGTTTCCTTTAAATTGCACACTAGCTTTATCAATACCCTACATCAACGTCTCCATGCATTCACTCCACAGACGTGTTTAAGCACCGTCACCGTCGCCGTTTAGGCCCGAGGACGTGGTGCCGCACAGCAGACCCAGCCCTGCTCTCCTGGGAACCGAGGGTGAGGCTGCGCTACGTGGAACACACCAGAGCCGAGTGTCGCAGGATCGGAAGACTGAGCCTGTAGGCCTCCACATTTCTCGCTCTCGAAGGCCTCACAGCCTACACAAAGGGAGATGAATTTAAAGACAAAGACACTCAGTGTTACACAAAATCTCTGTGTCAAAAACTCTGCAACGTGTCAGATAAAGGAACCTGTCCAAAGCAGCTTCCCCGCCTGCAGCCAACATGGGGACTGCTTCCTCAGAGGGCTGGGTGGACTCGTGCCAGACGGCAAGTCCTTTGATCTGCGACCAATATAAATGTTATCGCACTGCTGCCATGAAAATGGACTTCTCTGCTTAATCCGTTTCCTCTTAATAATAAACAATGTAGCCTGAAACCTGGTGTGGAGAGGTCAGCGCTGGTGGACAGGCTGGTGAGCAATTTCCTCTGCCCAGAAATAATCTCCAGGCGTTTCCAGGGAAGCTGGGATTTGAGTGTGATTTGAGTGTGATTTGGGGGAGAACCTGAGGTTGTCCTGTCCGGCTCCTCACCCAGCGGGCTCTTCTCCCGGGCTCGCTCCGTGTAAAGGGAGCAAAGATGGGCGAGATGGGGGTCAGTAGCACCCACATATCTCATGTCCCTGTCTGCTCTGCTTTTCTGTCCTCAGGAATGCCTGCCACTCTCATCTCTGCTTCTTGGTCTGTCTCGGGGGGTCGTCACCACTCAGTGGTCCCTCAGGCAATGTCTGGGGGTGAAAGCTGGTTTGGAAATCTGAGTCGAGAGATAATTAATGTTTGAGAACAGACGATGGCTCCTCCTCCATGAGCAGGGAAATTGAGCTGGTCTGTGGCACATCTCGGTGGGAAACTGGGTCCTGTTAGGGAGCCAGTGTGAGCTTCCGGTCAGGCAAACTGGAGCTGGACGTTTGTTCCTGTTGCCCTGGTTTGATCAGACATTTAAATTTTCTAAATTTTGATTTCCCCTTTGTAAAATGAGAATAATGTGTTCAGCATATAAGGTTGTCGAGAGCGCAGAATAAAATAACGTCTGCACCTAAACCCCGGTGGCCCCTGCCGCTGCGAGGTCTGTGCTCCCTGCCCCTAAACCCCGGTGGCCCCTGCCGCTGCGAGGTCTGTGCTCCCTGCACCTAAACCCCGGTGGCCCCTGCCGCTGCGAGGTCTGTGCTCCCTGCCCCCGGCCTGGTTGACTCCTTTGCTCTGTGTGTATTTACCCATCTCTCCATCTCCTTGGAAAGCCAACCACACAGAAGCAGAGGGTGCAGCCTCAGGCACAAGTCCCCATGCAGCCTCTGTGGGGTGAATTGTGCCTCTGAGTTTGAGAGTGGCTTTATGTGACAGAAGTGTGTGAGGT
>NW_003852525.1:5724096-5728231 GCF_000181295.1 Otolemur garnettii | reverse complement strand
TCAAAACTTTCGTAGTGACCCATGCATGAAGGAAAACTTGTATCTACTCCCAAAGGGTAGGGTTAACCAAACACACACTTCAATCCTCTCTCAGTGCTGGTTGACTCTTATCTACCATTTTGTATGTGAGAAAGCCCAGGTCCAGCCAAGGTGACTGTCGGCCTCAAGGTCATGCTGGCAATGAGGAAATGAGCCTGGAGTAGGGTGGGGGTCTCAGTCACCGCTCCTAGGTCACTCTCTGCTGTGTCTGTGACACTCACTCACAGTCTCAAACGTCCTTTGTCCTTATGAGCTTTGCCAAAGAAACCTTCATCCAGAAAATAAGTACATCCCTGCTGGGACCAGATCTGGGTCTATAACTGGTCTCAGGTGGGAAAGAGAGGCAAGTCCAGGGGGACAAAGACAGGGGACACAGAGTGTCCACATGGGGTGGCTGGTGTCGCAACAAACCACGGAACCAGAAGTACCCCTAAGGCCTGTGACAGTCCCTTCTGCCCGAATAAGTTAGGGTGGGAACAGTCACAGGGGAAATGACGCACACGTCCTCATGAGAGATGAGTCAGCGTCTCCCAGGAGGAAAATGATATGGTTAGGGAGGGCGTCGCAACTCTACCCCTCACTCAGGTGCACAGACATAGCAAATCTGTACTGAGCATCAGTTATGCCCAAAGTCCAGGCTGCCTTCACCTTTTCGGTTATTGAAACAGCTCCCTAACTGGTTTCCCTCTCTACAAACCAAATCCCAGCAAGTGTCCGGATTCAGGTGGTTTTCTTGGCGCCTGGTGAATCTACAGATGTCCCCAATCCTGCTAATTAGTCACTTATTTGAGACATCAATGCTGAATTTCAAGAACTGAATTATTGGCCTATATTATTAGTCTGTAGGGAAAAAAGTACAGGTGAGAGTATTTTCAAAGTAGTGAACACACTAATTCTGTAAAACTTGAAGTGGAATCTGCTAAGATTTTTTTAAATGTGATGGTGGGAGAAATGTGTATGAAGCAGAAAGGAGTCAACTTGGACCAACGTATAAAGCTTATGAAAATATTGAAACCTAGTTATTCCTTATATTACCTGCCAATGAGCACTCTGGGACACACTTGAACCTCCTGTGTGTCACTGATTGCCAAATGTCCCCAGGGAACTCCACCTGTTCCTGTGGGATTACTCATCCCATCATCAGTTCTGTGATTTTTTATTTTTTTTTCAGCAATAGAAGTTGAATATCCTGAATTTTTCTACTGCACAGCAGTTTGATGGTTGAAAGGTTTATTACAATTGTTTGAGCTCAGGTCAGAGATTAAACATTTTTTTGAACCAGAAAATCCACCTTCGGCCACTTTTGTATGACATCAAATGGATTTAGAAAATAGATTTTGCAGTCAGCTTGCCACTGTTTTGTGAATGGATTCAACATAAAGTTATAAGGTGAAAACAGTGGTATCCAAAGCTTGTACTATGGTAGTTAAAAAAAAAAGTCATCTCAATGGCAGCTAATCGTGGTTCACCTCACAGGTAATATCAGCCTGCTTTCAACCTCCCCTGCTACCAGCAATTAAAACCACAAGAAACATTTCATCTCCCCATAAACTTGCTACAGATTTTCTGAGTTCAAACCACAGTTCCACCAATGTTTTTCAGACACCAACACAATTGCAGAAAATATTTTTGTATTTTCAAAACCTATTTATATATGCACTCAAGGAGCGTCCCCTGAACCCTCGGCGGAAAGGGTTTCACCTGCTCCCGCAGTGTAATAACAGTAAAAGGCAAAGGTAGGAAAGAACTGATAAAATTCTATAAGTGCCTTCCCCACGGTGAATGAGCTCAGTCTGTGCTCGTGGGCCGGTATATCTGGCACCACAGAGCTCTCAGGAGACATTTTCAGGGGCAACATACGTAAAAGCTTACTACAGACCAGCACCAAAAGATAAACATTTATAACTCATGGGATGTTGCGGGACACAGACTTTGAATCTCATCAAGTAAAATGTTACTCCCCGCCCCCCAAAATGTATTATTATTATTTATTATTTTTATTTTTAATTTTTTTTTGCAGTTTTTGGCTGGGGCTGAGTTTGAACCCTCCGCCTCCGGCATATGGGGCCAGCACCCTACTCTTTTGAGCCACAGGTGCTGTCCCCAAATGTATTAGTATCTGTATGTAGTAGGCCTGTATTGGAAGAAATGGACCTATTTTTTAAGTTAATCAACATAACAGTTTGGCTAATTTGGCTTTCCTTTTTTTTTTTTTTTTTTTTGGTGTGGTTACCTAATCATATTTTTGATTTTGCATCTTGTACCACAAAGTGTAAAATATTTAGTATCTGTCCCTAAAAGTCTAAAGTCAATCACTCTCTAATATATTGAATAAATTTTAGGGGTTTTTTGGTTCTGATAGTGATATTGTGATGTAGAGAGGAACTGCTTTACTTTTACAGGCTAAAGGCTATTAATAAAATTAGAGATAAAGTATCGTGGGACCAGCAATGTAACTTTCACGTTGTTCAGGGAAGGAGGAGCCAGCGTGAAAACCGGTGAGTACGCACAGGTGGCCACATGTGTTACCATCTTCTTTCAATCTCTGCGACTGTGAAGATTTCACAATGGGCCAGGGGAGACCGTGGTGTATGAAGTAACTCTCAGTCACTTTCTAAACAACGTTCCTATTTTACTTTCATGTTACTTATTAGATAAATAATTGGTTTTATTCTGTAAATTCCTTTACTCATGTGCTCGGCGTCTATCCCCCTGAGATAACAGCAGGCAGTTGTAGCAGGGGCCACGTCTGTTTCATCCTTTGCTCCATCCCGAGTAGTTAGAACAACATGGAAAGATTGCTTTCAATGTGTTCAAGAGGAGGTGTTGACTAAATGAAGAGAAAGAAAATGAGAAAAGTAGGAAGCAAGGGCATAAACGTAAAGGAAGGGCGGGACCTCCCTCTCCAGTGCTCACAAGCTTTAGACTGGGACCCTCCACTCTGTCCTCCAGCCGCCAGGTGAATGCTGCCTGTTTCCCCAACTGTCCCTCACCTGCCTAAGCTGGGCTTTCCTTGATGCTTCTACTGGTTACTGACTCCAGTCTTGACCTCGTCTGGGGCTTCTGGGTTGATTCTTAGGGTGTCAGATGTTTGAACCTGTAATTTCTCCTCCCACTGGCCTCCTCTCCATCCTACCGTCCCTGGTACCTGTCAGTCTCAGGCTCCCAGAGTCAGTCCCCCTGCTGGGGAGGATGCCATCTTTAGACCTTGGGCAGTCACGGCAGTGATGGCCTTTTAGCTTCCTGTATTCCTCCCCCAAATCCTTGCATGAGGTATTGTGAAATTCATCTTGTTGGTGAGAAGGCTGAAATGCGTGAAGAGCACGCACCTTCTCTGTGACGGCGTCTCGTTAGTGTGGAGGCTGGCGGAGGCCACGCCCAGCAGGACGAGGCAGCCCTGTGTTTCTCCCTCTGCCCTGTCTGTGATGTTCACTTCGCTGTTACCTGCAGAGACGGGCGTGGGCAGGGACATTGATTTCTGTACTGCATTAACTTTTCTAAGAACAGAGGCTGGGTTTCATTGAAACCACTACCATGCCCTGCCAGGAAACTGGGTCTGATTCACAATTAATCCCCAGGCCCCCTATTAAGGACTTGTTGAATTAGTATGATGCAATTGCCTAAACTTTAAACATCGCACTTACTTAAAAAGTCATTATTGCTTTAGCCCAGTGCAGTAATTAACAAGCCAATCTCAGTCCCAGGAAGGACACTTGATGGGCAAGGCGTACACGCTGACGGGCACACTCAGGCTGCCCTATCCGCACATTGCAGTCTCTGTTTGTCCACAGTGAGGCCTCCCGTCCTCACTTTGTAGGCTCTGTTCACCTGTCCACAGAGAGGCCCCCCGTCCTCACTTTGTGGGCTCTGTTTATCTGTCCACAGAGAGGCCCCCCTGCCCCCGTCCTCACTTTGTGGGCTCTGTTTATCTGTCCACAGAGAGGCCCCCCCTGCCCCCGTCCTCACTTTGTGGGCTCTGTTCATCTGTCCACAGAGAGGGCTCCCGTCCTCACTTTGTGGGCTCTGTTCATCTGTCCACAGAGAGCCCCCCGTCCTCACTTTGTGGGCTCTGTTTATCTGTCCACAGAGAGCCCCC
>NW_003852525.1:5705849-5724076 GCF_000181295.1 Otolemur garnettii | reverse complement strand
GTCCTCACTTTGTGGGCTCTGTTCATCTGTCCACAGAGAGCCCCCCGTCCTCACTTTGTGGGCTCTGTTTATCTGTCCACAGAGAGACCCCCTGTCCTCACTTTGTGGGCTCTGTTCATCTGTCCGTGATGTCCTGTGTGCTTCTCTCGCTCCCTTCAGAGCCAGCAGCCCCACTCCCTGCCCCTGATATTCCTGGACCCTGCTGGACACGTCTCCCCGTCCCAGCCTTTGTCTACGGAGCCCACTTTGGCCTGATGCCTCCACCCCCCCCACCCCCCCACCCCATCCACTGCAGGGAAGCCTTGCCTCCACCCCCACTCTCGTTCTTATCTTCCTTCCCTCATCTGTATTTTATGTTACTTCTTTCTTATCATTTTCATTGATTGCAAGTTACCTTTCCCCCCACCTGAATTCTGCTTTTCTCATGATCACTCCTCGGCATCTGGCACAATGACAGTCACATAGTAGTTGCTTGACAAATAGTATATTCATTTGTGTTTAATTGATGATTTTTAAATTAATCGACAAGTGAATTCCTCTGCTTGTGACCTTGTGTGAAATTCCTTCTGAGCCGTGACACATTTGGATAAGCTAGACCGTCATCATCCTTCTAAACCTCGCCGTGGATTGGACCACACGCAGGTGTCCTCGGCCCCCGAAGGCTCCCCGGGCCACCGACTACACCACCTCTCATGCTCGCCACCTGGATAGGAAGACTGGACCCAGTTTTCTTTCTCTTCCTCTCTCTACATAACTTTTTTTATTTGTAAAACCTCATTTCATGTTATAGTAGCGACTGTCGGTCTCTGTTCTG
Source organism: Otolemur garnettii (assembly GCF_000181295.1). Taxonomy (NCBI): domain Eukaryota; kingdom Metazoa; phylum Chordata; class Mammalia; order Primates; family Galagidae; genus Otolemur; species Otolemur garnettii. Next base: position 5,723,262 of record NW_003852525.1, on the reverse strand, counting down.
TACGTCCTTACTGAGAAAATCTGGAATGTTCCTTTCCTTCCTCTCCCCCTCTTGATCCATACGCCACAGCACATGTGTACTGGTTTTTCCAAGTGTATAATGAGGATGAGAGACCCACCAGCGGGATGATTGTGACAATTAGGAACAATATTCGTGAAGTACTTGGCACGTAACAAACTTCAACAAACAGCTCCTGGCTGCCTCTTTACCAATGATCAGAGCTGCCCTTGAACTATTTTAGCTACGTGAAACTGGTCTGCAAATTTCTCTCCTAACAAACGATTTGACATTTCTCTCCCAAGCAAAGCAGGATGTGACAAAGACCTTCCCTCGGTTATTTCCAAGCTTCCTGGCCAGGTCACCGTGGTCAGTTGCTGCATCAGACCTGGGGGTATGTGCGGATTCCGGCACCTGCTCACGCCTCATCTCTGCAGGCTGCAGAAGAAACAAGACCGCCCTGATTTGTTTGATTCTGTGTCTCATCCAGCTACCCCTTCAATGGTGGCCGCCCCTACTGGAATGTCTGGCTACCTGGGCTCCAGTTATCTGACAATAAAAGGAATTCAGAGCCCAGGTGAGATTGCAGAAAATTATAGGAGGCTTCTTCCTAGGTTGATTGCTTTGTGCTTAACTGTATGCTAACTATTAGTTCTGCAAGACACATACCAGAAGAAATAGCAAAGTAAGAGGAAAAAGAAAATAAAAAGGACAACACATGGATATCTATGTAAGTCTCACAAAGCAATTTATCAAATTAAAAGGCAGAAAAATACCCCAAACAATACACGGACACCTTCAGAGACATAGTTGGCCTGGCTGCCTAAGCAATGTGGGCCGACGGAAACCTTCTCTCCTCAGACTCCACATCACCTGTGGGTTCCCGGCCCAACTGAGACAGCAAGGAATAAGCACAGTGAGCTTGCGGGCTCTGCAGGGCATTTGGGGGGGGGGAGGGGGCCATTGCTTCCGTCAACATCGAAAACAGTGCCCCAGAAACATCCAGAATAGCATTTGATTGAACTCCTGGCCATCACGGTCCAGATGAGTCCCCTCAATGGTCCAGCAGAGTCATGTCCATGCGGCTCTGTCATGCCTCTTGGGGGTCTGGTGAGCACAGGTGTCCCATGTCACCACCATGATGGACACACGGGGCCCAGGCCTGCACTGGACACCCACAGGACTTGACATAGATGGCCTTTGGGAGAATGGCTGGACAGGTGAAGTGAACACGTCCAGAGGACATAAGGAGAGCTGGGTGGGAGCGCACTGGGGCACAGAGCTCAGGAGGGTGGCCCAGCCAGGGGTGAGGTGAGAACTCGGGTCAGGTGCCCTGGCCTGAAGTCCAACCCACACTGACAAGGTGTGTGACCTCAGCAAAGCTGCTTCACTCCATCCTGCTTCTGCTTCTGTAAACAGGGTTAATAAAAGTGCCTGCTACCTAGAGTTAGTGTGGGAATTAAATTAGTTAAAATGTGTCAAGTTTGGAGAACATAATATGTTTCCTGGCAATAGTAAGCAGTGTGCGATTATTTCTATTATCTTATTTTACATTGAGTGAAAAGAAGTAAATTATTGTCATCAACATTATTTGCAAAAGTACAGCACCACCTGTATCTGTCCTCTACAGCTGACAGATTGGCTGACCTGCCATGTCTCGCTTAATCTCATGAAGTCTTAGTAAACTGTGCGTTACTGTTTCAGCTACGAGTAACGTAGCTGAAAGCCTGGGGCAGGATTTGGGCTCAGGGCTTTAGCTCTAGCTTCTGAGTTCTTCCCTGCCGCGGGCCCCACCCTGCCTGCGACCAGGTTTGCAATGATCTTCTATTTTTTATTTCAACCATGGGAAGGGAGTTAAGTCTGCATAAGTGAATCTCTTTATACTTCTAATATGGCATCAGTGGTCTATAAAAAGTTAATTTGGGTGGCAAATAATGAGCCTATATAGCAGGGTTTGGGTCACTTTATTTCTTTCATTATTTCACCCTCTGTATTATTTGGGAAACAGTGAATAATTGAGAGATGATGTCATTACTCTATGGTTTGCAATTTGTTCCCTGCCTGGGGCTGGTGAGGAGTACATTGCCTGCTGGGAAGGACAGAAGGTGAACGATGTCCAAGCAGTCAGGACCCTGCCCAAGCACCGGCCAAGGGACCCCAGGAGCCTATGAGATCATCTCCCCAGTCCCAGAAGGAGATTCTGGCTGAAGAATCAGAAGGTTTGGGTTCTAGTCCAGTAACGGAAGCCAACCTGGTAATCTTGACAGGTAATGAGACGTTCACATCCGCCAAAGTGGACAGATGGCCTCCGTCAGAGGACACGGCACAATGGCCACTGAAATCAGGGCTTCAGGCTGTGTGAACAAAGGAGACTCTGAAACTCGGTGCCCCGGAAAACAGGGTGAGCCATGTCTGAGATGAGAGGAAGGGCGGGGAATTCGAGAATGACCAATTGTTTGTGGAAAAGGACCGCTGGGGAGATAAGTCTCCTTTGCTCTAAGGTTTCTAAGAAGTGGTGTCATTGTGCATTCATTGGCAGAATGGAAATCTCTGTCACACCTGGCAGAAATTCAGGGAATTGGGGACTTAGAGACAGAACATCAGAGTAAGGTGTGTTTGTTTTATTCTTAACACATGAAGTATCTAAATCTTTTCTGGGTCTTGACCCAAAATTTTATACACACACACACAGTGCCCCCAAATGTATACATTTTTAGAGAAAGGAAAAAACTACTAAATTTGTGATACTTAAGTCTCATTTGACTTCTGCAATTCCAGGAAGTGCTCACCGCAACTTGTGCTCATCTCTTGTTATTGGTATCTTAATACAGCTTTTTTCCCCTTTCTTAAGATGCATATATATATTCTTGGCACCTCTTGTATATATTTTCCTACCAAATGACTTCAAATATAATTTAATCTACATTGTATTTTAATTCTTTCCAGAGTTGGACTCTTTCCCAATAGACTGCTCTGTGTATAATGAAGGTTTTAGAAAAACAGTATTGAATAGACCATTCATCTCACCTTGGAGGAAACAGTAGGGAAGGGAACTAAAATTCTCCATTGCCAAGATTCCAGACTCAGGGGGGACCTGCCACTTGATGACTTCGTCCTCCCTGGGGGCTTCTCACGTCCCCCTCCCAGGACGCAGGTGGCCGTGTCTCACCCACAAGGGGCAGGCATTACGCTCACTCCTGCAAACACAGGAGGGAAGATGCAACCTGGCCCATCCTGATTCATCCGTCGGTAACTGGCAACGTGTGGGGCGCTGCCCACACCACTGTTCTTGTGGAGGGTTTTCCTCCTAAGCAGATGCCATATTTCTAGCCTTTTCTCTTCCCATCCTGCTGGCGGAGGGGACAGGAGGTGGTAGACTGAAGTACCTAGTTGCTAATTTGGGAAGAATCCGGTGGCCATATCCGGCTCCAGGCTCTCCAGAGCCAGCTTCCTGCAGGGAGGACAAGCACGCTTCTGCATCATAGCTTACCCTGCTGAGCTCCCTGCTGAGCTCCAGACCCTCGGTGGGCGAGTCTGCTGCAGAATCTGGAGCCCAGGCAGAGGCCAGCTTGCCTCTTCCTCAGAGCTACACCTGTCAGGCTGGCCTCAAGAATTAGCTGAGTCTCCATTTTCAAAAATTATTACTTCCCAAGCTGTTGAACACAGGCAAGAAAGAAAAGTATTTATGGGAATCTCTTCTGAAAGGCCCCCAACTGTAATCTATAGTAAGATAAGAGTGGCATCTGAACACTCCAGTGGGGGAGCTTATACTGTGCACGCCAGGCTCGTACCATCCACACAGTGTCCTGCGAGGGGGATTGTCTCCAGCTGGGGTGACTGATCCCAATCACCAAGGAGAAGAAAGTTTCCTGCTACACAGCGAGGGTGCACGGAGCTGGGCACTGACTCCACTGCATTAAAATGAGACCTTTTTTATTTACTTTTTTATTTATTTTTTTGAGATAGAGTCTCACTCTGTCACCCTGGGTAGAGTCCTGTGGTGTCATAGCTCACCACCTCAAACTCTTGGCCTCAAGTGATCCTCTTGCCTCAGCCTCCTAGTAGCTGGGACTCCAGGCTCCTGCCACAATGCCCAGCTAGTTTTTCTATTTTTAGTAGAGATGGGGTCTCATTCTTGCTCAGGCTAATCTCAAACTCCTGAGCTCAGGCGATCTACCCGCTTCAATCTCCCAGAGCCCTGGGATTATAGGTGTGAGGCACTGCCCCAGCCAAAATGAGACCTTTTAAAAGCCTAAGTCTGCTCACTTGTAAGATGAGAAGCATGAATTAGACTATAATACGTCTTGATGATAGTATAATCAGCACCGCAAACGGTGGCATTGACTGTCACTGCTTTTGTTGTGTGTTCATTCCCTCCAACTTTCACAAGAACACTCCACGAAAGTAATAACATCTCCGTTTTGCAGAATAAGCAGCAGAGTTTATTTTTCAGGCCCCCTCTAGATCCAAAGGTTCCTAATTTATTTTAGTAAGTCTACAGTGAATACCATGGAATATGTGGAGCACAACAGAACTTGTCAGATGTGTACCCTGCAGACGGCTCGGAGGCTGAGATTGGTGAGGGCCGTGCAGTCTTTGGATAAGATGTAGACTCTGCAGATGGCTCGGAGGCTGAGGTTGGTGAGGGCTGCCCAGTCTTTGGGTCAGATGTGGACTCTGTAGACGGCTCTGAGGCTGAGGTTGGTGAGGGCTGCACCGTCTTTGGGTCAGATGTGGACTCTGCAGATGGCTCGGAGGCTGAGTTTGGTGAGGGCTGCACAGTCTTTTTGGGTCAGATGTGGACTCTGCAGACGGCTCGGAGGCTGAGGTTGGTGAGGGCTGCCCAGTCTTTGGGTCAGATGTAGACCCTGCAGATAGTCCAGAGGGCTGAGACTGGTGAGAGCTGAGAACTCTTCGGTAAGGAGGGACGATCGCAAAAGGCGGAGAGTAGTAACACTTGGGTGCACAATCACATCCCATACAAGACAGGAAGACAAGATTTCTTCACACCAGCGTCCGTACAGAGCTAATTAATGTGTATTCAGAGAAAAGGTTTCTCAAAAATTAACATAATTTTTAAATTCTCTCACTATTGAGCTATGTTCTTCCAGCCGATATCTCTCTAGGTTTGTTTTAAAGGAATTCAGGGCACTCGATCTGTAATAGCAAATCCTTCCTGAAAATGTTCTATGAGTTCTATTTCCATGTCTATCTTGCAATTCATTTCTCGATTAGTCTAGTAGTTAATGATACCGTCAGAAGGGGGGGATATGAAACATGAAATTTCTTTTTGCAGTGCCTCATCAGGTGTTTAGGGCAAGGCTGCAGGGAAGAAATTAATTATCTCTGCAGCCCATGACACTTAAAAAACACTCAGGAACAGCATTTAATTCCTTTTTTTTGGTAGATCATGGGGAATCCTTACAGAGTGGAGAACTAACTGAGTTGGATGGCAAATACTCTTCTATACAAGACTTTTTTTTCTAGTAACATCCACATCACTCCCTCCTTCTGTGAGTCCTCCTGTGAACTGGTTTTGCGGTTTGTAGCCTTTGATGGGGTCTGCCGTTACCCTCAGCACACATGGCATGAACACTCAGTCTTGAGAAAACATGGAGATGAAATGCAATCCGCAGTGCGGAGCCCATCACAAACACGCTGGGTTACCAAGTGAAAACAGATTCTAAAACAGCGGGAGGGCAACCCAGAGACGCCGGAGCAATCTGCCGGGACACTGCTGGGGAGCCATGGTGGTGCTGACAAGTCTTCAGTAGGGATGGAGATGGGTGAGACCGGGTGTTTTAGGGGTCGATCTACAGGACCTGTGGAAAGGATGCAAGTAGGGGGTGAGAGAAATGAGTGCACTCGGAGCGGCTCCCAGGACGGAGGTCTGGGCTCCCCAGGCCGCTTGCTGTGCTGTTTCCGTGGTGGGGAAGATGAGGCAGGTGAAGGGGAGGACGGGGGGGGGAGAAATGCAGACTTCAGTGTGGGGCTTGGTGGACTGCAGGTGCTCGTGGCTGGCTGTGAACCCCCCCCCCCCATGCTCTGCTCTCTCTTGCCTTAGGCCCTGCAGCCCAAGAGGGTGACCGTAGCATCAATGGGCCTCCTTGCCCTCTGCCTTCTTTTTGGTTTTGTCCAGTAGAAAGTGCCCAGTTGTCAGGAAGTGGAAGCTAAGAGCAGGGCCTGGCACCTGTGAGGCCTTCAGGGGTTGACTGTGTTCCTCTCCCAAAGGTGGAGCTGCTGACTGCTGGCTGTCTCTGGGCTGCGGCCCCTCCCTTCTCCTCATGCCCTTTTAAGCCTAGGGACATACAAACCCCCTTAGTGCTAGTGCAGGGTACTGCCCTGTCCCTGGTTGGTTTTCCTGGCCTCTATCTGCAATCCTTTTATTTAAAAATGTGCTCCAGTTACCATGGGTCTAAATTATTGGGTAGGCCTGCACCATCTCTTTACTGTCAGGCCCTGGAGCTGGGAAAGCCAACAGGTGCTCAGAGGCAGACATGAGGGGGGGGTCTTGCCAGGGCTGGGGGCGAGGGCTGGTGGTCAAGTTCAAGAGTCCTGGAGTTCATAAATGGCAGTACAGGTTGTGACATTGGGCTGCTCCTCCAGCCCCTCAGAACTACTCTTCCTGAAGCCCCCTGTGCTGTCCCCAGCCCGGCAGTAAGCATGCTGGGCCCCTTGTCTGTTTTCTTCCCCTCGAGGTCTCCTAAGGCACAACAAGATGTTAGCCTGCTGCCCCCCACACTGCCATCTCAAGATGTGTTTTGCCAAAGTCATGAGCTCTGTGATTTGATACCCAGGGCACTCGCTCCTAAGCAGTCAGCACCCACACGCAGGAGAGAGCTCTGCTTTCCTCGGGGCCACGATGGATGTGTGGACAAACCCTCTGTAAGGGATGAGGAGCGTGCGTCAGAGTCACCAGGATCCCGTTAAAGCCTTGCCAGTGAGGCCGGGGACCCCCGAGGGAGAGGATGGGTCTGGTTTCAGCAGGCCCAGCACTCACACTCAGGGTAAGCTGGAGGGCAGGCAATTACTGTTTCACACAGAGTGACACACTGAACAGAAAAGGCGACTAAAAGTCCTCAGTCCTCCCCTGAAAAGAGAAAGGCTGAGAGCTGATTTCCAAAGAGTGGAAGCAGCTTCCGGTCCTCGGGTTAATTATACACAATCTATTTCTCTAATTGCCACGGGACGTGGTCACTGCCATTATTACATCAGAACTGTTGTTATTTAATTTCATGTATATTCTAAAGAGCAATTCATGGAATGAGGAGAGGCAGGCTTTAAATATTTTAAGGGTTCTCTGAGCTCCCCTGAACCTAGTTCCACGAAGTTCTCAAGGCGGCCTTTGTGCCTGGCCTGCTCCGTGAGGGACGCCTGGATACTCTCAGTAGCGGCCGGCTGTTCCCTCGTCTCTGAATTTCTACACAAGTTCTCAGCACCCCACCATCTCATCTGGGTTTTCAACGTGCAGCCGCCTTGAAGCGACAGGGTCCCTCGGACCCACGGTTTAATCTGCCAGTACAGATCTTGCCTGGACTCCAAACCGGTAACTTCAACCTTAAGATTACCTATGAACGCATTGTTTCCCTTTGAAAGCTGCAGAAACTCTTTATTATGGATTTTATAATCCCCAAATTACCCCTCTTTTGATACCAAGGAAATTCAGAATTCTGAAAGGTCAGAAACTGACAGAAATCTGAGGTTTTCTAGCCCAAATCTTTCACTTTCCCGATGTGAAAACAGAAGCAAAGGACAGAATGAAAAAAAACTGTGTGGATCGGTGGTGACTCCCTTTGTTTGCTGTTCCTCGTCCTCTGCCTACTCCCCCCACCCCCAATGTGACCTTCCTGCAAACATCTCCAAGTGGATCTCCGGCGTCGTGGCTTTGTGAGAATGACTTAACCCTGCGGTCTCGGCGTCTGTGCTTATGAATCCAGGGCATTAGACAGAAGGGGCTCCATCCAGCATGCACGGTTTCCTCCCCGATGCTGAACTTATGACTTAGTATTGGGATAAATGAAATGGTCCAAGGAGAGGACACATGATTGGCCTTTGAAGGGTTAAAACTCTGGTGGCATAAAACTAACTAAGAAAATAGTTAAAATACAGCAGAGAACACTAATTCGATCCATAATTACATGCTGTCAGTGACTTCAGTTTATAAAAAAAGCAAATGTCATCCCAGGCAGGTGGGTGTCTACAGCATCTCACGGAAGAGTGGGTATCTGAGCTGGGCCTTGCGGGATGAGTCACACGTGCAGACGTACCCTACGTTATAACCCACTGGAGGAGAATCCCTCTCGCGTCTGGACTCAGGCTGCCTGCATGTGCCGGTGACATGGCAAAGTGTGGTGTCCAGCCGGATTTCTGTCTTTGTGATCTTGTAGGGAAGGCTGATTCTCCGAGCCTTTGTCTTCATCTGCAAGTGAGATTAAAGCATCCATTACAACAAACTGGAAAATTTGATTACATTATATTGCGTGCAAATTATAACATTCCTGTGTGTGTGAAGCAGCGACTTCCCCAATAGGCCCCCATGAAATAGTGAAGAAAAAACAAAATCGGGATGGAAAGACGCTGGGGCCGGTGTTTCAGGTTCTGGCTGCCATCACCTTCAGACTGTTCACTTCACCAGCCACTTCTCTCTCCTTGACCTTTCACCATGTCGGGGTTGGTGCTGCTCAGAGAGGGGCGTCTGCCACATCCTGTCTCCTGGGTGTGTAAATAAAAGGCAGGGCGTAGGTTCAAAGTGATGCACCTTCAACTGGGGCAGACCAGGATCCCGTTCCCAAGGCAGCCAGGACGCTTCCCAGTGGGGCTTGTGCTCAGTGATCCAACAACAGACACAGCCAGTCTATCCCTGGCGCAGTCCAGAAGCCCCTCCACTCCCCACTGGCAGCCAGCATGCTGGGTATTCCAGTGTGGTCCGTCCTGGTTATCTCCCTTGTGCACGTATGTGCCTTTAATAATGACCTTTTGTTTCACAGTGATTTTAAGTAGGCGCCCATTTGACAGATGGATAAGGCGGGGCACAGACAGATCAAGTCGCTGGTCCAAGGTCACTCGTTAGGGAGGGCAGAGCAGGGGCTGGGCCTGCCCTGTGCTCACTTGGACTTAGGTCTTTCAGAAGATGCCTCCTAGTTGAAGCTTTTGGCAGGTAATGGTCGCAGCACGCTATTGAGTTACTCCTGGGTAGTGAAGCAGCTTCTCCAGATGAGAGCGGTGAGATCCAGTGGACTTAAAGAAATTACACGAGGCCACACAGCCAGCTGTGACAGGTTCAACCCAGAGATGTGTGACACCAACGCTGTGACCTGTGTGTGTGTCCAGGATTATAAACACAGTCAGTTCAACAAACTTACTCCTCAACTCCATATGTGGCCAAAGGATGTAGTCAGGGACCACCAGTGAGTCCTTCATACCCAAGGTTCTCCAATTCAGGTACAAGCATTTATTCATTAAGTATCAGTTTTGTAGCACCCAGGGAAGAAACAAATAGGATTTTTGGCCTCTGGAAACTAACCCATGTGAAGGTAAAGTGAATGTCATTGTCATGCCACATGATCCTAGAGAGGTGTAACCACAGAGCCCAGGGACAGGGTCAAGGTGGGAAGGTGTCAAAGGATCTGCACATACTCACACAGCTGTGTAAGAAATGGCTGTCATGCTGGGCATGTGGAAGCGGCAGAGAAATTTCAGCCAGATCCTGCAGTCAGGGCTAGACCCTGCCATTGGGGGCCAGACCCTGCAGTCAGGGCTAGACCCTGCCATTGGGGGCCAGATCCTGCCATTGGGGGCCAGACCCTGCTGTTGGGGCCAGACCCTGCTGTTGGGGCCAGACCCTGTGCTCGGGAGCCCCACCCCTGAGTTGGGGGTAGACCAAGGAAGGGGCGAGAATCCACTGTCAGGAGCTTCTACCAAGACATCCATGGGAAGCCTTCCTAGAAAATAAAATTTGGCATCTGCAGTCCCTAAAATAGGGGTGCAGTGGTGAGGGTGTTAGAGAGAATAGCAGAGCAGAGTCTTTGGCCTGGAAACATCATGGGCCATGTCCCAAGAGAAGCTCAAAAGCCCAGGCTGGGAGGTGAGCACAGGCTGAATTGCTCAGGGCCCTGTGAGCTGCACCGAGGAGCATGGCTTTGGTTTCTATTTTCAGAGCAATGAGAATGTCAAGACGATCACCAAGAGACAGGCAGTGGTCTGGGGGATGTCACACAGCCACTCTCACCTCAGTTTCCCCTGTGCACAGGCAGAGGGCTGTGCTACACTGCTGACACCACGATTTGAAACAACATGATGGCTGCTGAGCCCAGATCGTCACAGGCACAGAAAACTGGCTCCAAGATGATCACCAGAGAGGAAGAGAAGAGAGGAAGCTGAGGACGGAGAGAGCGAGGGAAGAACAAGGTGGGGGAAGAACAGGTTTGAAGAGAGGACATTGTGTGTGTGTGAGAGAGAGAGGGACAGAGAGAATCAGAAGCAAGAAAAAGGGGGTTGGAGGGACTGAGGCAATAACTTGGAAGAGAAAGCCAGCTCTAAGCAATGGATGCTTTACACAATGGGTGCTCTATGCAATGGCTGCGCTACACAATGGTCGCTTTACGCAATGGCCACTCTACGCAATGGCCACTCTACACAATGGCTGTTCTACACAATGGCCGCTCTACATAATGACTGCTTTACGCAATGGCCAGCTCTACACAATGGCCGCTCTATGCAATGGCCAGCTCTATACAATGGCCAGCTCTACACAATGGCCACTCTACGCAATGGCCGCTCTACGCAATGGCCAGCTCTACACAATGGCCAGCTCTATGCAATGGCTGCTCTAGACAATGGCCGCTCTTCACAATGGCCAATGAACGTTCCCAAAGGGCCTCCTAAGTGCAAGGGTATCTGCATACACTTGGCTGTCTTAGTATTTATTCATTATTAAAGTTTCCACTTAATTTATTTACAGATAGCATCTTGCCCTATCACTCAGTCTAGAGTGCTGCAGCCTCAACCCAGTTCACAGCAACCTCCAACTCCTGGGCTCAAGTGATCCTCCTGCCTCAGCCTCCCGAGTAGCCAGGACTACAGGTGCTGCCATCACGTCCACCTATTTTTAGAGACAGAGTCTCACTGTGGCTCAGGCTGGTCTCAAACTCTGGAGCTCAAGTGATCCACCCGTCTTGGCCTCCTAGAGTGCTAGGATTACAGGAGTGAGCTACCCCGCCTAGCAAAGCAAAACAAACAAAACAAAAACAACAAAAAAACAACAAAAATTTTCAAATGAGCCGGAACTAATTTTGAGGAACCGCAGCACAAAGAGGCTGTTTGAATGTTCAGGTTTTAACCAAAGCCAGTGGCTGAGCAGATGGACTATGATTCTGGTGAGTCTGAAGCCCATTTCTTCACAGAAAGGCCAAGGTGGCCTCTGAGACAGGAAACCCCGCTCTGGGCGACATTTCATTTTTTAAGTGCCCATGTTGGAGGTGCCGTCTCCAGCTTTCACGGTACTCCCAGGCCCTTGCGCTGCTGCCCAGCCTTGGTCCCAGCTCGGAAGCCCACTTCTCCCTCCAGGATCCTTCTGGAACATCCTGGCCTCCCACGCAGCTGCACCCGGGGCAGCGTTGCTCACCGCTCTCTCCGGCCCTCTCAGGCTGCCTCACTCCTGTGGACTCGTTGCCTGTCTGTCTGCTCTGAACTCTGCAGAGCGGGTCCTTTGGGGGCGGAGCTGGGGGCAACCTGTGAACTCAGGGCCCCGTGGCTGGCGAGTAAGGAGCAGATAAATGTAGTAACTTCCTACTGGAAGGAAATATAGCCGATAGGCAAGGGCAGATATCTAAACAGCACTTCCTCCTAAGATTCCACATCAACATCTGAAATTCTCTGCCCTGTGCTCATAAAAGCACTCAGCTTCTCCCGGACGGAAAACAAAGCATAGAGGTGCCGCAACTTCTCCTCCTGAAATAAAAGCTCTCGAAATCCCCATCTGTAACTCCGCACCACGCCACTTACTGAGATATAAAACTGTCACTTGAAAAATGAAGAAACAGGAAGAAAAGATCTTCTCCCACGGACAAGTACCCAGGAAGGGAGCCTGAGGGCTGAACAGGCACCTCTGTGCTGTGTTTGTGTTTCTAGAAAGCGTGTGGTTTGGGAAGCTAACCCTGCGTGTAAACCCTGGTCGGTGAACAGGGAAGTCCATGCAGCAAGGGGCTTTCCGTCACTCTCCGGGCCTCAGACCTTCCTTCCGCAGGGCAGAGATGAAAGCAGGTTCCCTCCAGCATTACTGCAGAATCGTAGACAGGACTGCCGGGCACCTGGCACCAGGTAGGCGCTCAGGAAATCCAGTCTCTCTGTCAGTGCCCAGTGCACCTGCCTGGTTCTGTGCGAGGGATTTTTCCTTCTTACAGTTCCCAGCCAGTACTATATTCTCTTGCCGAGTTGTTACTTTTCAAGACCCAGATCAAAAGCCACCTACTTAAGCATTCAAAGGTGCCCTCCTCGTGAGGTGAGTGCAGCCCTCAACTTCCTATGAAGAAACAATGCATCCGGCTCTCCCGAGGGCGCAGCCACTGATCTTCAAAGAATCTGATCGGCTGCTTACCCTGCCAGTGGGGCCTCGTTTTGAAGTGATTTTCTGTGAGAGAGATCTGGCCGTATCGATCTGGGAGGAGGTCGGAGGCCCTGAATGTTAAAAAGTACGGGTGGGGATGGGGGGGTTAGACGCTTCCTATTTATCACTCTACTGTGGGGGTCACAGCCAGGGTAGCTTGGTGGGGGAGCAGCCTCCAGCTTTCTCTGTAGCTGCAGAACAGGTCTCTGTTTGCAGCATCAGGTGCCTTCTGGGCTGGAGACCGTGGGTCCTGCTTTCCCTGGCATGGAGGCCACACTCACTCTGGAAGGTCCAACAGACTTTGATGGTCAGTGGTCAGTGCAGGCACCCGTTCTCTACTCGCCTGAGAAACCAAGCAGAAGTTTGCCCGGCATCCTTGATGCTAAATGACTTTGTGCAAATGCCATTTGCGTATGTAATGCTGGCTAGAATGAGACTCACACACAAGAACTATTAAATATGATTTCTGTTTTCAAGAGGCTTAATGATTTGTTATCAACCATTAGTAAGAAGTCCAACAAGAAATCTAACAATGGGGAGAACCGAGCCTTTCACATGAGAACCACGTGGACAAATCCTTCTGCTGTCTGGGGTTTGCTATGACCTCACAAGTTACTGAATCTCTCTGAGTTTCCATTTTTTGATCTTTAAAGTTGGGGGAATTGTGAAAATCTTATTGGGATAGCTCACAACACTGAGCTGGGCTAGCTCATGACACTGGAGGTGGGCTAGCTCAGAACACTGGAGGTGGGCTAGCTCATGACACTAGAGGTGGGCTAGCTCAGGACACTGGAGGTGGGCTAGCTCAGGACATTGGAGGTGGGCTAGCTCAGGACCCTGGAGGTGGGCTAGCTCAGGACATTGGAGGTGGGCTAGCTCAGGACACTGGAGGTGGGCTAGCTTGTGGATGTTGGAGGTGGGTTAGCTCCTGACACTGGAGCTGGGCTAGCTCAGGACATTGGAGGTGGGCTAGCTCAGGACACTAGAGGTGGGCTAGCTTGTGGATGTTGGAGGTGAGTTAGCTCATGACCTTGGAGCTGGGCTAGCTCACGACACTGCAGGTGCACGTGCAAAGTGCCCGGAGGTAGAAGGTGTACCATACAGAGTGTTGCTGATTATTACTGGTTCCTTTTCTTGACCTCTCCCTGAGATTTTCATGTCTCTGCCCCATACTCATTATCTCACGAAGGGGAGCCACAGTTGAATCTTCTGCATATTTCACATCTTCCATAGACTATTACACCTTCTAATTCACCTACTTTTTTTTTTTTGCCCGAGGGCATACTGCTAATGGCAATCCCAGTAGGAGTTGTGTGGTACCTGGATGTATTCCAGGGGGCAATAGACAGGTGTGTGATGTCACCAAGAGGCAGCACCGAGTCAGGGCCCGGCGTGCAGACAGACGCTGAGTCCCAGCTCCGACACTTGTTCTTGAGGCTTCCTATGCCTGTTTCCTTATGTGTAGGATGGAGATTATAAACTAGTGTTAGTAAGGTGCGTAGCTCACTGCCTGCTACTGCACAGACTGATCAGTGTTTGCTAGTATGGAAGCAGAGCCCTAGGAAAACGAGTCATCTGGCCTTGCTTGTTTAGAAGCAGAACTACAGCTGGACTGCACAGCTCCAGATCTCAGGTCTCATGCAGTAGAAATAGCTGCTCAGTAACAGCTGTGGAAGGATTTAATGGTCCATTTGAATCAGAAAGGACAAGCAGCTCAGGTAAGAAGGGGTTCGAGGCTCGCAGACTTGGAAGGAAGATTAGAAAATTGGGAGTCAGGGAGGTTAGGGAACGTGTCCAAGGCACACAGGCGGCAGGGGCTTCACTACAGCCACAGCTGGGGGGCTGGGCTCTGAGGTTGCATCTTACCTCAGAGCAGTGATTTTCAACTGCTGGGCCAGAAAAGGTTTTAAAGGTCATTAATTAAATTATTTTCAAAAGAATTTGAATCACAATAAGAATTTTTTTACTCTTTTTTTGGCCAACATAATTTAAGTGTGCCACGGAATTTTAATATAGGTTCAAGTGTGGCTTGAGATTAAAAAAAAAAAAGGTTGAGAAAAGACTTCCTTAGACCAAGCAGCCTTCTGGGAAACTGAGACAGCTGAGTGTGTGAGTTCCTTCCCGCCCCATCCTGTCTCCAGGAGTAACACACGTGTCCAAGCCCCGTGTGGAGCTGATTTCACAAAAACATCTCTTTCTTAGATGTGGTATTTGCCTTTTTCCCCTGGGAGGGACTGATTAATTGTAAAAACTGATACAATTTAGGTTTTGTAGAGACGGGCTGTGTGCCTCATAATTAGAGCGGGTGAGCAGCAGACGGAATCACCCAAGTCTGCACAGGTACGATGACCCCAAAGGGCAGAGAAGGGACAAAGGCAAATGCAGAAACTGGCTGGAAGTACTGTGTTTCCCTGAAAATAGGACCTACCCCAAAATAAGCCCTCTCAGGATTTCTATGCATTTGTTAAATATAAGCCCTACCCCGATAATAAGACCTAGTGATGGGCGTGGCTGTGCAGCGTATCTGCATAGCCACACCATGCATTTCGGCGTGGAGAGAAGACATCCCCTGAAAATAAGCCCCAGTGCATCTTCTTGAGAAAAAAATAAATAAGACAGTGTCTTATTTTCAGGGAAACACGGTAAGAGGGTCACAGAGCAATCGCTCACTTGGGGGCTCAGTCCCACCTCAGCTTTCTGCTTTTGCTACAAATATCCTTAAATTTATTCATTTAGTCTTTATAAACCAGAGGGCTATTTAATCATGCACTGATAGTGTTATTTAAAAATATTTATTGTACTTTATTCTTAAAGAAAATGGATACTATTTCTAATATGAGGGAATGCTAAGTTTATATGGAGTGTTTACCTTGTCTGCTCAGCTACACAGAACAGCAAAGTAGGATTTTCCATTAAAATACTTGCTTATGTGATATATAACATATTAATAATGTCTTCTTAAATGTTTAATAATAGCATGTTACCATAAGACATTCCAAGCAAATTATTTCACTTTTTCTGAGTGTGTTTCTTATTCCACTTTCATTTGCTGTTTAACACACCATGATAGTAATATAGGTAATTGATTCTGTTTTCCCTGTTGTAAATTTCGGTAGTTTCTAATTTAAAGGGTAAATATTAGCAGGCTGAGTTGCATGCTTGGCATTAATTGGCAGGTTTCTATAAGCTAAGATTAGGAAAATCGGACCTTGGAAGAGGTACACATTGCTTTACGATTTTGCTGACGGTCATATTGTTGAAGTATATTTGTTGTTAGCAACTAGAATAATTATTAGCAAATTTCCAGGTGTTAGCATTTGAGTCCAGGTATCATCAGACCCCGACATTACAAGAAAAAATACCTCTAATAACATTAAAATGGGCGGCGCTTGTGGCTCAAAGGAGTAGGGTGCCAGCCCCGTATGTTGGAGGCGGTGGGTTCAAACCCGGCCCTGGCCAAAGACTGCAAAAAACAAAACAAAACATTAAAATGAAATTATAGGCAAACAAAGAAACATGAATTTTGGAGTCATACCCAGACAGGTGGGAGCAACGGTGTAAATTTTAACACATAACTTCACTTTCCCATTTTTGGTTCCCCATCTGTCAACTGGGCATAATGTGTGACCCGTCCTGAATAGGGGTCAGAGGAGTCAATTGGAAAATAGTCACACAGCACACAGCCCAGTCCCTGACACACCTGCCCTCATTTCTTTTACCTTGTTCATTTAGTCACTAAGCCACCTTTCCCCAGGAATTTATGGATAATTACAGCCCAAGCCGGTGTGCATTAACCTCTGTTTTCCCCACAATTATAAAAAGTCTGTTTTTTAATTTGGATATGTGAACACAATGTAAAATAGCTAATTGCATTTCCTTTTTGACTAATTGCATTTTAAATTGTCTATTACAAAGATTCTGGCTTAGCCAATGTAACAGAAGTGCTATTATAGACCAATTATCACTTTCAACATGTCAGGACCCAGAGAAACAAGATGCTGCTGACGCCGTGGACCCCCGCGGCTCCCGAGTGAGTGGGTGTGCCTTTGTCCTCTATCCTTTGGGTTCATGCCATTGCCCAGTCTGCCTGGCGACAGACAGCCCCTCTTCTTTCACAGTTCAGTGCAAACCTCAGCCCCTCGGTGAAGATTTTCAGACTTCAGGGTAGAAATAATCACATTTTTGTGTGTGCAAACACAGCTCCGCACACACAGTGGACGTTCTGAACATCTAACTGCCTTTTCTGGGCTTGTTCCCGTGTCCTTGTTCTCTGCTGGCCTGTGGGCTCCTCGAAGGCAGTGACATGAGCCTGACCCACAGCTGGTCCAGAAGGCCAGGCCCAGGCCATGCACAGTGGACCCGGGTGCTTCGGTAAAGAAGTGATAGGACCTTCCATGGAGCCACGCTAAGCACTTGGGTTTTGCATATTGGTTTGGAACAGGTCTAAAACATCGCAAAGCCCTCTAACAATGCTTTTGTCTTCTTTTGGAATATCGCAGGGGTACACGTGTTTTGTTTACATAATTTGCTTTTGTGCATTTTAAGTCAGAGATATAGGTGCGCCCTTCCCCCAGAAGGTGTACCGGTTGTGTGAATTTACACAACCTCCCTCCGCCTCCCACCTTCTTGATTTTCCGTGAGTTCTGCTTCCATCTGTGAGCGTGACTGTGGATTCACTGGTTCCAATTTAGTATTGAGCACAGGTGGGTTTGTTTTTCCATCCTCGAGATACTTCACTCAGAAGAACGGTCTCCAGCTCCATCCAGGTTGTTAACAAAGATACTAAATCACCGTCTTTTTATGGTTGAAGAG
>NW_003852525.1:5703848-5704817 GCF_000181295.1 Otolemur garnettii | reverse complement strand
TCTTCAAAAACAAAGGGGTCAAGCCTCAGAGTGTTACTGGAACATTCCTGACATCTCAGCGCTGCCAGAGCTGTTCAGACCTCATTGTCCCTCCATTAGCTAATATCCCTCAAGGAGAGAGGCTGGTATTAAACTTAACAGTAGTAAGTGAGGAGTTATTAGCCAATAGATGATTTTAGGTCCTGTACACTCACCTTCCATTTATAGAAATGGAATTTACGGTTTCCACTGTTGCACAGAGTGGGAAGGATTGGTGGGAGCCCAACCCAAACCATCCTGACGTGGTTGATTTGGAACAGCTGGGAAGCTTCTAAGACGCAACTGATGCCCCTGAAAAGCCGTGTCTGGGGACTTCCCGACGTGCTGGAGCCCACGGTGGGAACATCCACCTTCGAGCTGTGGCTTGGCCCCCTGTAGGGTCTTCTGCAGGAGCAGCTGGCGTATTTGGATTCCTTCTGTTTTTTTCTTTCTTCTCCTCCTTCTTATTTTTTCTTAAAGCTCTCTCCATATCTACCTGAACATCCTTCGTCCCTGTTTTTCTCTCATCTTTCTGGCTTTCCTTCTCAGCCACCTGCCCTGGATTCATTTCCTTTGCCAGCCACTGAACAGTTAGCACAATCCAGGGTCTGTCCTGGACGCCTCCTCACTCACACATTAAAAGGTTTCCTTTCTTCTTTTCATTAAGAACATTCACCCTTTCATCAGAGGAGAGAATGCACATCAGCTTCTCTGGAGAGTGCTTTCTGGAACGCCTCCTGGGGTGACCCTTCCCTTTCCCTGCTCTCCTCTCCCTTCCACCAAACATTTACCACATTCAGAAGCAGCTGCCAACACATCTGTCTCCTCCACTAGAATTCCAGCAGCTCCAGTTAAGTCCTGGTCTGATTTATCTCGGCATTAATAATGCACAGCCCGAGCCTGGAATCGGGATTGCCCCCGGAGTGCGTGATGGATGGGCCTGAGCCGGTC
>NW_003852525.1:5698925-5703283 GCF_000181295.1 Otolemur garnettii | reverse complement strand
TGGTTGTTTGGGGGGACCTTGTAGAGGATGTTGGTGGGGCTGGTTGTTTGGGGGGACCTTGCAGAGGATGTTGGTAGGGCTGGTTGTTTGGGGGGACCTTGTAGAGGATGTTGGTGGGGCTGGTTATTTGGGGGGACCTTGTAGGGAGATTGTTGGGGGGCTGGTTGTTTTGGGGACTGATTGACATGGACAGATGTGATTATCCTGACTTGGAAATAGCCTGATTAGGACACTGGGAAGCTTCTAAGAAGCAATTGATATCCCTCAAAAGTGTTTAAAATCTAGCACTGAGCTCTCTTGGAGGCCTGCAGCCACCAGGACAAGGCCCAGATTGTTTTACAAGTCATTAAAATGAACATTTCCTTTCCTGCTAAGGCTGTGCTTACTCTTATCCTCACGGTTATTTCGGTAACTACCCTGAGCTGTACTGTGCCACCCTAGAAGACTCCAAGTATAGTACGGAAGCCCAGGACAGGCCCACACTACAGGAGTCCACGAGCACGGGACAGGCCCACACTGCAGCAGTCCACAAACACGGGACAGGCCCACAACACAGCAGCCCATGAGCAGAGGACAGGCCCACACTGCAGCAGTCCACAAGCATGGGACAGGCCCACACTGCAGGAGTCCACGAGCACGGGACAGGCCCACACCACAGCAGTCCAGGAGCATGGGATAGCCCATTCCACAGAAGTCCATGAGCATGGGACAGCCCACACCACAGCAGTCCACGAGCGTAGGACAGCCCATGCCGCAGCAGTCCAGGAGCACGGGACACGCCCATTCTGTAAGGTGCTTCCTGGACAGATAAGCTTATAGACACTGTTCCAGTCCCCTCTCACAAATCACATTTGCATGATAAAGTCACTAAGAATCTTTCAGCAGAGAAACATGTTTCAGCTTATTTAAGTGCGCCTTTTTCAAACTTCCTGTATGACAGCCTTGTGTGTTTCCTCTGTCTACTGTTAGTGCCTCTGATACTTCACAGTGACACTCTAGGAAGTGCTAGTCTAGCTTGGAACGCTGATGTGGACCCACATTATTTACTTAGAGCCATGTTTTCTGAGATGCCTGTGTGGTCCCCAGCTGCTCCTCTTCAAACAGACCCCAGTGAATGGCCGAATGCAGCCTCCAAGTGACTGCCCACCGTCACTCCTGCCCCTTTGGCAGGACGGGGCCAGATAACTGGGAGCCAGATTCTTTCCTTTTCAAATCAAGACTCAGAAGTTTTAGGTTGAGCTCAGATGGCAGGTTGGCCAGGCTTCAGGACGCTTTATCTCAATTGCACTTGAAAACAGGGAAAGATGATCCATGCTCTGAGAGACACAGAGGAAAGAATTCATCAGACTCTTGGAAAGAGTCAGGACTGAGGGGGTTTGAGGCCCCCAGGAGAGGAAGGGACTTCTCCCCACCCCACCCCTGACTCTACTGAATTCCTCTTGGAAATTACACGCTATCCCTGTAGACTGTCACTGAACCCCTCTTGCAACTACAATTTGTCCCAGCTGTTTATTATTTTGTAACCTCACTTGTTGGCATGAAAGGGGTGTCTCCCGGAGTCAAACCGCTGACCTGCCAGTCACTGCTGGCTGGACCTTCCAGGAAGAGGGGTGTTCAGTGTCAGCCAGCTCTTCTTCCTGGGGTTCAGCAACACCAGCCAGAGTTACTCCATCTTTTAAAACCTAAACTTTAGAATATTACAGGAGTACACGTGTTTTGGTTACATAATTTCCTTCTGTACACTTTAAGTCAAATTGTAAGTGTGCCTTTCACCCAGAATGTGTGCATTGTCCAAGTCAGGTCTGAATGACCCTCCCCCTGCTTGGTTCCCGTGTGAACCTGGGGGTCGGTCATCTAGTTCCACCGCAGGAATGAGCACACGTTCCTCCCAGTTTCTTAGGAGAGTTTGTATAGCACGGGGTTTGGGAAAGAGGTTTTTATTCTGCAAATGTTAACAATTTTTATTAAAAAATCTGTCAATGCTCACACATTCTATGATGGAATCAGAACACCAAAAGAATGTTTTAATAACTCGACGAGCAAACATCCACAGTACCTATTAAATTAACCCTGCGGCAAAATGATCAATGCCCAGCCATGTGGTGAGGTGACTCTAACATGGGGTGGTTATAGGAAAACGGCGGCAGAGCCAGCCCGGGGTTGATAAAAGGCGTCCAGTAACTGTCCTCCTGGTCTGTCTGCAGCGCTCTCCTCCCGGCACCGTGAAGCCACCACATTCTCTCTGTTGCACTTGATAAGGGCAAATTGGCACCGTGGGCCGGAGCCGAGCTTTGCGCAGTCCCACGGCCCAGCCTCCGATTGACTGGAAGAGTCGTACAAATTGTTTCCCCTCGTTCAGAGACACTTATCAGGGCCCACAAGGAAGGTAATGCAGGCTGCTCGCCAGGCAGACAAATCTCTCACAAGAGCCAGCACCGCGCCCCCCAGCATAATGAAATCGGAGGCCTTGCCA
Organism: Otolemur garnettii; assembly: GCF_000181295.1. NCBI lineage: Eukaryota > Metazoa > Chordata > Mammalia > Primates > Galagidae > Otolemur > Otolemur garnettii. The sequence continues at coordinate 5,700,810 of NW_003852525.1, read as the reverse complement.
GTCCTGGAAAATAAAGAACTTTCTGAAGCAGATTGCTTAATAAGGGTGCCCAGCAGAGCCATTTAGCAGAGTATTTCAGAGAGCCATTCAGAGTGGCTTTGTCACCCCCCAGCACTCGGGGGAAAAGCAGCTCCCAGCACGATTTTCTGCTTGATTTGTGGGCGCTTTTCTGCCCTGGTCTCCTCGGTGCCTCTCAGGTGACTCTCAATGGCATCACCCCGACCAAATCCCCAAACCTCAGGATTGAAAACAACCTCACAAAGAAACAAATTCTATTTCCAACCAGCCACCAGGGAATCTAGGTTCCACTGACATCCAAACTGTGTTTATTATTTTTAAATTAATAATATAATTAATTATTCATAATTAATAATCAGACTGGATTTATTTCTTGTTATTTAAAAGTTTTTTTTTCTTTAAAAAACTAATAGGCAGGGGAGGCTCCTTACCCGTCAAGCAAGCAGAGCCCTGTTCATTGTCCTGCACTTAGATTTCCAGGCCCTAGGCCAGCGGTTCTCAACCTGTGGGTCACAACCCGCAGGAACTGTATTAAAGGGCTGTGGCATTAGGAAGGTTGAGAACCACTGCCCTGGGCGGTTTCTTCCCACTTAATCTCTAGAACGACAGTTAGAGCTGGAAGGAACGTCATGTCCAGCAAGCCCAGGGATCCTGTTTTGTAGCAAAGAGAACAGAGACACAGAATAGAAGTGATCTCTCAGGTCCTGATGGCCAGGAATGGCAGGGGTGGGTGACAGCAGCCGCCGCAGTGTTCCTGCTCTGTGATCCATTGTTTTTCTGCACTCTCCATGGTGTTATCTCATTTTCCATATAAAATGATATAATGGAAATTGTGGTAGAGAAATAGTTACTAGAACAAGCGTAATTCCCATTCTCCCCAGCGGCTTGAGATACAACGTAATCTTTCTGCCTTAAATTCTGCTTTTTCAAATCGGGAATAAAGGGATGCTGAGTTCCTACAGACACCTGCTGCGACCCAGGTGTATAAATCTTATTAGTCCCAAGAGGGAAGCATCATCGGCTCTGTTTTACAGAGGAAGTGACTCCAGAACCAGGGTTTGGGGAAATTGACTCAGATTCTTTGGTGAAAAGAGTGTAGAGGAGAGATAAGAAGCCAAGTCTGCCGGAAACCAGAGCCCCGGTGACTGCAGAGCAGGCCCAGCCGGGCGTCAGTCACCTGGAGAGGAGCTTGGGGAAGGTTTTCTCTGAGGGCTTTGTTTTCAAAGGGTGTGAATGAAACCTAGCTAGGCAGTGGCTGTCCTAAAGAGATCCTCTGTGGAATGGCCTTCCGAGTCAGGGCAGGGGTTGAGAGATGGCGTCTTGGGGCTGCAGTCTCTGCGTGGATCCCCTAAGAATGGGCTAGCCCTGCAGACAGGCAGGGGAGCCCCTAGTGCTGTCCAGACTAGGGGCAGAACTCTGTCCTGGTTTCTGTTTCCAGTCTGCCTCTGCTCATGACAGAAGTGATTGGTGGTGCCTCACGCCACCAGTACCCTCGCTCCCTCCAGGCGGGACATTGCAGAAGCCGGCAGGGCCTGGGAACGAGTGCTGTCCCCTTCTCATGGCTTCGTCAGCCGTGAGTGGAGGAGGATGAATGCCTGGCTCCTGTGCCCTGACTCAGAAACTCTGAGAGCGACACTCACTGTTGGGAAGGCTCCCCAGCGCTGAGCCGAGGTCGCCCTCCAAGGTGGTTATTGCATCCTGGGTGTGAGTTATCTCCTCTGCCTCCTTTCCTCTTTCATTCTGCTTTCTGCTTCTCTCTCCTTTGTCCACAGGTATGTCACCATGAGGCGCCACTGTGTCCCATGCGGGGAATAGTGGTGTGTGTCCCATGCGGGGAATAGGGGTGTGTGTCCCATGCGGGGAATAG
>NW_003852525.1:5698193-5698818 GCF_000181295.1 Otolemur garnettii | reverse complement strand
GGGAATAGTGGTGTGTGTCCCATTCGGGGAATAGTGGTGAGTGTCCCATGCGGGGAATAGTGGTTTCCTGCACACCCCCTTCCTCCCATTTGCTGTCTCCTGGACTGGAAGATTGTTCCCACCAATATCCACGTGACAGACTTCAACAGCACCTGAGTGTCACCCTCCTGGAGAAGCCCCCCAGCTCCTGTCTGCAGGTGACAATGCCCTTCTTACTCCCAACTGCTGATCCCTCCTCCTGATTTGTTTCCCCATGACACTAACAGCCCCGTGGCACCAACAGCTTGTTCCCTAGTTGCTCCTTCTCCCTTTTCTCCCACTATGAAGATGAACTCAGGAGTATGGGAATTGTCCTCTTTTGTCACCGCTGATATTTTCAGCACTGGGCACAGAGCAGGTTAAAGGTGTAAGTGGTGGCCCCCAGAGACCAGGCCGCAGTGGAGATGTTCAGGTCAGGTTTACTGAAGCGAGGGCGTGACCCACCTGAGTAGTGCAAAGGTGGCATCTGTGCCCAGGGAAGTAAGAAACCCCTTTTATATGGGGCCGTTGGGGTGGGCAAATTGCACAGCTTGCCTGGAAAGTTAGGGTCTTTGGGTGAGAACTTATGGACCTTCTGGGGGGGGGG
>NW_003852525.1:5694461-5696640 GCF_000181295.1 Otolemur garnettii | reverse complement strand
TCAACCCATCAACCCACCAACCCATCAACCCATCAACCCATCAACCCACCAACCCATCAACCCTTCAACCCATCAACCCATCAACATCCATTCTGTGGATGAGAACACCAAAACATTATTCGCTGGCTTGTTCAAGGTCATGCTCAGGTGCTCAAAGGTTGACCAGCTGTGTGGTCTGAGTGTGAAACACTTTCCTTCCTGCGGTCTCAGCAAATGAAGGCTCTACAGATTGGAGGTCTTTATATGGGACAAGCCTGGGACTGACCTGTAATCAGCACAGCTGTGTGACCATCCATTAAATGGTGGTAATAACATCAAGTCCTGCAGAGATGGCGTGACATTGTAGAAAACATACATGGAACAATCCACATAGTCTCTGACCGCCATAGGTAGCTGATCTGTAAGGTCAGTGTTGTCACGATTATGATGATGACTGTGATGGCTGAGCACTACCCCCCGTTGCCTGGGTTGAAGCTAGTGTGTGCCGGGTCCACCTGCGGCCTGGGTTCTCTTGTTCTGCCTTGAGAGGCAGAGACGGGCTTCTGTGGGCTGCTCACGGTGCCTGCTAATCCTCTCACTCTCTGCTGGTGCCTGGTTTAGAACGGCAGGTGTGGGGCAGCCCACAGGGCGGAGCTAATTTTGACTCTGACTTCAGGGCCCTGAGGGAGCCGAGTGGCTTCCTGGGAAGGGTTTCTCATCCAAGTTATTTTTTTCCAGGGGTGAGTGAGCAGCCTCATGACGCCTCTTGCCATCTTTCCTTGAAGAGCTTGTTATCTGTGTCCACAAAGGCCGTTGGCTGTGGAACGGATTTAAACTTGTTTATCACAAAACTGGATGGGGGATTCATGGTTAGCTAAATATTCCAAAAAGCAAAGTTTGGTGCCAAACTCTCTCATCCTCTCAAGTAATTTTCTATATTCCCTGAATCCCTGCAGGTCTTTTTTTTTTTTTTTTTAAACTGGGGAGAAAGAGTAAAGAATAGTCCAGTGGAAAAAAGGGGGGGGATAAATAATAAAATAAACAAACCTGCACCTTTCCTGTAAACAGATATTTCCTGTGAAATCACTTGACTAGACCAAGGCTCTGGCAGCAAGGGAAGGTGATTTGCATGAACTTGGGGAGTCAGACCACATCCTGCCTGAGATAAAACACTCCCTGGTAAGGGGCTCAGCAGTCATGGCTAAGGAGGCTGTGAGTCTCTTTGGTAATGACGTGCCTGGATGAGCATCCTGGGTTTAGAACTCAAATAGACAGACATGGACTATGAATTTGGCAAAAGGATGGATTGGGGTCTTGTGAGGGTTGGGGTTGTTTTCCTCCTGTTGCTTGACTGACAACGGGGAGTCTGTTAGCCCCTCTTCTGATTTCCCTGGAAGCAGGAAATACCGCAGCCTCTGAAAGTCTGCCTCACACCCAGTCCTGCCCACTACCTTGCCAGCAGGGCCTGGCCCTCCTGCTGCTATGGGGAAACACCTCTGGGCAGGTGTTGGTGAGCCCAGTGGGCCCCTGAGGTTGTTGTGTTGCAGACCCCTGGACACACACCTGCCGCTATGGCCAAGCTGCCTCTGGGGACTCACCAGCTCTCCATCTCTCCCTTGCCCACTTTGCCCCAGGTCCCTGCCAACTGCTCTGCATAAAATCAGCGTTTTAGTTTCATTCAGTCCTTAGAGGGAGGGGCTGTATCTGCATTTGAAATAGGAGGAAAGGGGAGATAAGGCAGAATCCTTATCTCAGTCTCATCACCTCTAAAGAGGTGGTGTAGGCTGTGCCACAGAACACTCTACTCAAAAGCCACCCCCCCCAACCATTGTCCCTGAGTCCACCTCTTTGGTCTGACAGGTAGTCATAAGGCTTGACAGCTCCCCAGCCCACTCCAGCCCTGACTGCTCCCTAGCCCACTCCAGCTCTGACTGCTCCCTAGCCCACTCCAGCCCTGACTGCTCCTAGCCTGACTCCAGCCCTGACAGCTCCCTAGCCCACTCCAGCCCTGACTGCTCCCTAGCCTGACTCCAGTCCTGACAGCTCCCTAGCCTGACTCCAGTCCTGACTGCTCCCTAGCCTGACTCCAGTCCTGACTGCTCCCTAGCCTGACTCCAGCCCTGACAGCTCCCTAGCCCACTCCAGTCCTGACAGCTCCTTAGCCCACTCCAGCCCTGACTGCTCCCTAGCCTGACTCCAG
>NW_003852525.1:5684751-5691474 GCF_000181295.1 Otolemur garnettii | reverse complement strand
TGCTCCCTAGCCTGACTCCAGTCCTGACAGCTCCTTAGCCCACTCCAGTCCTGACTGCTCCCTAGCCCACTCCAGCCCTGACTGCTCCTAGCCTGACTCCAGTCCTGACAGCTCCTTAGCCCACTCCAGCTCTGACTGCTCCCTAGCCCACTCCAGCCCTGACTGCTCCCTAGCCTGACTCCAGTCCTGATTGCTCCTTAGCCCACTCCAGTTCTGACAGCTCCTTAGCCCACTCCAGTCCTGACAGCTCCCTAGCCTGACTCCAGCCCCCTCTTTCTCCAGGGCTAGATTTCGCTCGATAGACCTTTGACGAAATTCGTCTGGACTTCTCTGATCTATAATGCAGGCCTGTGTCAGACCCTGTGTTAGCTTTCTAGGGCTTCCATAACAAATTACCATTAACCGAGCACCTCAAACACTGAAACGTGTAGCCTCACAGTTTTCAACTAATTATATCTGCAGTGACCCTATTTCCAAATATGTTGAGAGTCTGGTGTTTCTGGTAGACATGAATTTTGAAGAGATACTGTTCAGCCCCCTAAGATTTGTTCTGGATTAAATCACGGTCCTCCCAAATCCATCTGCTGAAGCCCTAATCCCCAGTGCCTCCCAGTAAGATTTCACTTGACAGCAAGGACACCACAAAGATAGCCTCAGGGTAGGAAAGACTCTGGATTGGATGTGACCTGCGCCCTCATGGAAAGGGAAGCCTGGACACCAGCACACACAAATGGAGGACAGTGTGAAGACACAGGAGGGGACAGCCCCCTACAAGTCCAAAAGAGAGGACTAAAATAAACCTTCCTCTCACAGCCTCAGAAGGAGCCATCACTGCAGCTCCCAAGCTCACTCAGACTTCTGACCTCTAGAGCTACGAGACAAAAATTCCTACTGTTTAAGCTGCCTCATAAGCGTGCTTTGTGAAGTCAGCTGTCAGAAACAGCTCTCACAGCCAGGGCTTCTCAGGTTGCCTGGACAGTCGGCTCAGAGTGAAGCAGCTGGATTCAAGCTCAGTCTGGACCCAGAACCCGGTTCTGCAGCTCCAGTTTCATTCAGTTCATATTGTTTTCATTATTCCTGAGCTCAGCTTTCTAATTTCCAAGGGAAAAAATGGAAATCTAAGATTTTGCACCTGGGTCTGGTCAGGGGGCTCTGTGGCATGATGGTAGGAATATGATCATAGGGGGAGCTGTCTGGGAAATCTCGAAGCTCATTATCACCTTCCCGGGGAGGCCGGCAGAGTGCATCAGTGCTCACTCCGCCCCTCTTTCATTTCCTCTGCTCGCCCGGGAGAGAGTGTCTATGGTTGCGAGAGGGAGTCATGGAGTCTGCTTCTTTCTCCCCGAGATGGAACAAGGCGCTCAGTCTCCAAAAAGTCCTTGAAGCTTTAGTGGTGTTTGCTGTCGTGCTTAAGGAGGCCGGGATCACAAACTTCTGAAACTGGAGAGACTCCTTGAACTTTTGTTTCTCGATTTCAAAAGAAATGAAAGTGACAAGAACTTAATTCTTCACTAATATAGTTCAATCCAGCTCTGGTTTGAAAGTTAGGGAGGAAAATAGCATTCTCGGCTCAGCGCCCATAGCTCAGGGGTTAGGGTGCTGGCCATATACGCTGAGGCTGGTGGGTTCAAATCCGGCCTGGGCCTGCTAAACAACAATGACAACTGCAACAAAAAAGTAGCCAGACATTGTGGTGGGCACCAGTAGTCCTAGCAACTTGGGAGGCTGAGAAAAGAGAATCTCTTAAGCCCAAGAGTTTGAGGTTGCTGTGATCTGTGATGCCACAACACTCTACTGAGGGTGACATAGTAAGAATCTATCTCAAAAAAAAAGTAAAGAAAAGAAAAGAAAATACCATTATCCACTTTACATAAATTGTAACTTTGTACATAATTCTCCATTTCCCTGCGTGGGATTGTGTGTGGGAATGAGGTGATTAACACACAGAATCATGGTGGCCCAGAGTGACGATGTGGCCCAGTCATCCTCTGGGTGGGGGGACAAGGTGTCCAGTCCAGCCCAGAAGCTCTGCAAGAGTAGCCAAAGTTCAGATATTGGCTGTGGTCTTCTTACATGGAGATATCCAACTTTGTGGTCTTTTTTTTTTTTTTTGGCAGCTTTTTGGCTAGGGCCGTGTTTGAACCCGCCTCCTTCAGTATATGGAGCTGACGCCCTACTCCTTGAGCCACAGGTGCCGCCCTTCTGTGGTCTTTTTTGAGAGCGTGACCTGCTTTCTTGATCATTTCTGGTGGCAAATCTAGGAGATTAATTGGAATTAAAATTATGGATGGAACGATTATTTATTAAATCATTCAAACATTACTGCAGGCCAGCCGTGGTGGCTCATACCTGTAATCCCAGCACTCCGGGAGGCCAAGGCAGGTGGATCATTTGAGCTCAGGAGTTTGAGAGACCCTATCTCTACTAAAAATGAAAAACTGAAGCAAGAGGATCTCTTGAGCCCAAGAGTTAGAGGTTGCTGTGAGCTATGATGCCATAGTACTCTACCTAGGGCAACAAAGTGAGACTCTATCTTAAAAAAAAGAAAGAAGGAAGGAAGGAAAGAAAGAAAGAAAGAAAGAAAGAAAGAAAAAAAGAGGAAAAGAAAAAATTACTATAGCGAGCAGCTTTGGGACTGACACCCCATGTTTTCTGTGCTGTATGACCCTTCTCCCGGAGATGACCTGGTCTCTCACTTCTAACCACCAGAACACCCCGCCTATGGAGAGGGGTTCAGGTGGCAAGAAAGTGAGGGTGGCCTCTGGTCAACAGCCCACAAAAAAATTAAATCTTGCTGAAGGCCTTGAGAGTGAGTTTGGAAGAGTTGATGCTACAGGGGCTGGAGGCAGCTCAGGCTGCCCTTCTCAATATTGTAATTCCAGCCTATAAGAGATGTTGAGACCAAGGACTCAGCTAGGCTGCAGGTAGACTCTTGACCTCGGGGCGGGGGAGGGGTCAAGTATTGATAGCAATGGAGAGCTATTCTGATACAGACACTTGTTACCCAAAGGAATTGCCCAAGGAGCCATCAGGATGAGTGACAGCTCAGGAAACTGAACACAGTATACGTGCGTATTCAGCAAAAATTGGATTTAAAAAGAACTTAGCGATACCCAATGGAACAGAATACTCAAAATCACTGTTAACAAGAAATATGCAGGCCTATTTTTGGGAACCTGCAAAGTGTTCCCGGGAAGTATGAACAATACTCGGACCATCAGGATGCAGGTCGTATTCTAGACGGAGGGATGAGGACTCTGAACAACTATTTCTTTTCAGCTAGCTTTAAAGTAGAATGCCATTTCTATCAAAATCAGGACAAATTATTTACTTAGCTAGGAAAAATGAATCCAAATCTTTCTCATAAAAATAAGTATGCAAAAGGAGCAGAGAATTGTTTTGAATCAGAAGTCTCATGTGGGAGAACTAAACCTCATCAGATATTAAAATGCTATAAAGCTACAAAAATAAAAAAAAAGATACGATTCTGATCAAGGCCTACACAGAGAACTGAGAGGAACAACATAAACATACCAGAACTATAATCCCTAATTATTGATAATTTAATATTTAATAGATAATTATTTATTCTTTTTTTTTTTTTTTTTTGGCTGGGGCTGGGTTTGAACCCACCACCTCTGGTATATGGGGCCAGTGCCCCTTTGAGCCATAGGCACTGCACAAATAGATAATTTTTTGATGTCATATACAGTGATAAATTAAATCCTTTACTTTAGAATGAAAAAGTCACATCACCAAGCAAAAATAAAATATTAATATAATAATCATTAAATATATTTTAAAGCATAGTATTTAAAAATGGGAGAAACTGGGAAGCTGAACTAGCTAGAACAGTGGCACTCAAACTTTGGCAGAAGAAAGTGATCACAAAGGTCTTGCAAAAGTACAAGTTCTCGGCTTGGTCCGACAGCTCTGATTTACTTCTGTGAATTTTAACAACACCTCATCATTCAGATCCGGAATGTCTAAAGGCCACACTTTGAAAATTACTGCTCTCCAGACAGAAGTTCTTCCTAAGCCTAGGAGGGTTAGACGAAACAAAAAAGGGGGAAATTTTCAGATTGGACTGCATGTAAATTAAAACAAAGTAATGAGAAATTATATTTGAAGAGATTATCACATACAGTTATTATCAAAAATGAACAGACAGCTCAAACAAACCAGTAAGCCTTTGGATGTCTATAGATAAAGAAGAAAATAATACATCTTGCACAACAGAAATGGATTTGTTTAAAAATCAATGAAAAGATGTTCGAATGTAATAGTAACACTTAAAATCATCACAGTAAAAATCTCAGTGGTTAAATACCAAATTTGCAAAGGGTTTTTTTTTTTTTCTTGAAATTTCAGTAGGGAATGCTTTCAAGTGTGCTAAAAGATGACAAAATTTCATGCAATGCTAATTTTTGTAAATTTTTCCAACCCCTTGGGAGAGCATCTAGCAATATGTATCATATGCTTTATACATATCCATAATATTTGATTCAATAGTTCCATTCCTGACATGTGTCCCTAAAAATAGAGTATATAAACAGATTCATTATTTGTAATTGCAAAAATGTTGAAAGAGCTTAAATGTCAACAAAGAGGGTTGATTATGCATATCCTTTCATTTACAGCCATAGCAATGATTTTTAAATCTGCATGTTATATCACGAAACTTTCTTATTATAAAATGACAACTCAAAGGCCATTGAATTGCCTCTAGCATTTTTATGTTATAGATATTTCTGTTATGTATTTTAAGCATAGATTGTAAGGTACATGCTAAAAACCAATAACTAAGCATGTTACATACTTTGGCCCCATACTAAATGGAGACTTCACGATTTAATACTCACAACCCCATCAGGCAGGTGTCAAGTGCCCTGACCTCACAGACAGGGGCCACCTTAGAGACGCCAGAACATGCATGTAAAGACAGGCAGGTGCCAGGCCTGGGGCTGGGGTTTAAACCTGGCCTCCCAGACCAAATCTAACAATCTTCACTTTTGCTTTTGCACCTACATCTTCTTAGAAGAAATAAAGGAAAATATATATTCAAGTAATGAATACGGCCATCCTTGGGTAACAGGACAAGGAATAATTTATCCTCTTCGTCCTCTTCATCACCACCACCATCATCAATCTTTTTGCATTTTCTACATTTGATTCTATAAATATTCATTCATTTTTATTAGGCATTATGGCAAAATAAGCAAAATTAAAAGAAATAACTGTTTTTGAAATGGTTTTCTTTGCTAGACATAGGAGGGAATATGAAAGAATTGTGTCACTTGCTCTGAGAAGATGGAAGGGCTGAGAGTAGCATGGGGGTTCCTGGGTCTGAAGTGTCACAACACTGCCCTCTGCATACAGACCTGTCTCCTGGCTCGCTCCCTCTCCAACCTGCCTCAACAAATACACAGCACCTGGGCTGGATTAGATGACTTCCAGAATACCGTCCATCTCTGTCACCCCAGAATTCAGATACAGTAGTGTTATTTAAGCATTTATTTCCTCTAGGAGAAGTTAATTCCAACAATCGCATACCTATTTCTCTAGGTATTTTTAGAAAATGTGTTAAGATCACCTATGCAAAAGTACTTTTCTTCACATTTTCTATAAATTAAAAAGTTCAGTCACAGAAAGGAGCACATTCCAGGGCACTAATTCATCTCCCTCCATCTTGAGTGCCAGCCTAACAGCTGCCTACAGGACCCTCCATCCTGTCCTCCCTGGAGTCAGGGAACTGCCATGTGATTCTCAGGGACTTGTAGGATGCAGTGACTCCCTCTTCAGTCAGGACACGGGCACTGAACTCCTGTTAAGGACCAAGCCCCGTTCCAGGTGCTTGTACCTCAGCCTAGGTGTTTCTGGGGATTGCCCACCTCCGACACTCAGTGCCTGCTGGACACATCCCCCTCGGAGTCAGATGGACAGTGTTTGGGGTTCCAGTTCTGCTGCTTTGCTAGCTGTGTGACCTGAGTCTCTCAGCACCCGTGAACATCACAGCCTGACACTTACCAGGTAAGAATTCTCATGAAAATTCACAGAAAAGATGTGAACAACCAGCTTCACATCTCTCTTATTTACTGGCACTATTAACCTGAAAACATCTCAGTTTTGTAGAAATAAATACAATTTAAAGATCTTAAACGAACTACTTTGGCATTTGATGAGATCTTCGTCCTTAAGTTATTACTGTGATTTTAAGAAATTCCGTTTCATCTTTCTAGAATTGCTACAAACGGGATTCTCAATAAAATAGAATTCCTAATGAAGTCAGTTATGCCCAGTTGTCCCTAATTCTACAGAGAGTGCATAAAATGCCCAGTGGGAGAACAATGGGTCAGGTGTAAGGTCCCGAGGGAAGCTCCACGTTCCATGGTGGCCAGGCTTGACTTGAGAGGTTTAGAGAAAACTCAAGGGAGCAGGTCAAGTGGTTAAGCTGGAGTCATCGGCTTAGAGAGGGCCTGAAACTGGCGGTGGATGGATCAACTCGCAGAAAATACACAAAGACAAAAGCAGGAAAGGAATAAATCTCTAAGAAACTGCAACCTTCAACTAAGGGAGGGAAGAGGAGGGTTCTATGGGATCCCAGGACTGGCCCTTGCAGAGCTGGGGACGTCACTTGAGCTGGGCCAATTGGAGAAGTCCAGAGAATGTAGAACACTCCTGGGAGGTGATGCGAGCCTGCTGCTCTCTGAGGCTGGAGTGATC
>NW_003852525.1:5684213-5684451 GCF_000181295.1 Otolemur garnettii | reverse complement strand
CGGCCCTCGGGCCTGTGAGATGCTCCATGTCCCAACTGGGGCTGCAGAGTCGGCCCTCGGGCCCGCAAGACGCCCTGCATCCCAAACGGACTTTCCAGTTTAGCTTGTCAGCTTATTTCCATCCGGGTTTCAGGTGCTTTCTATTCTGGTTTCTGTTCTATAAAGTCCTAACAAATAGCTCAGTATGAGCAGTGATGTGAGGAGGGAGGAGAGAAACCAGAGACCAGAGAGTGAGCTC
>NW_003852525.1:5679713-5683713 GCF_000181295.1 Otolemur garnettii | reverse complement strand
GGGGCTACTGGGCAGCTGAGCTGCCCGCCGTGTACCACCTAGTAAGCTTGCTCGGGTCTGCTCACGTCTGCGAGTCCAAGGGAACTGAGGGGGGTTCTGGGGGGCTGGCACTTTTCAAGCCTTGCCCTGTATTTTTCACTACTCTTTGACTAAATCAAACTGGTGGCCAGACCTGGAGACAGAGCCCGTGTTGAAGGGCACTGACAAGAGTGAGCACTCAGGGAGGCGGCACAAATCAGGACCCTTATTGGATTCAGTCGGCCCCGTGGGGCAGAGGGAGTGACCAGAGAAGCACGAGGTGGGCAGCTGTCGGAGGGGTGAGCTGCGGCCTCCGGGTCTGTTAGAGCCTTAAAGGTCAAGGCAGGTTTGCCACAAGTTCAATAATTTAAAAAGCGTCATTTTGGGGCATTTCAAATAAAACAGTGCTGCTGATGAGGTATTTCATTTTCTTCAACCCCCATCATTTATTTGTCACGGAGGGGTAACAAAGCTCCAAAACGAACCCCGACCTTCCTAAACCAGGGTGGCCCGCTGCCAGCAGCGTGTGCCACGAGCTGTCTAATTACTGTCGTGCTGATGGAGGTTAAATATTTATGAAGAATTTGCTTTTTATCACCCAATCTAATTTCTACACTCAGATTCTCTCATCTCACTGAGATGGTAATAACCCCATGTTTCCCCCACACTTTTAGTTTTTTTGGCAGGAAGGTAAAATCTCCCCGGGTCTCATTTATTTTGCAAAGATTGGCACGTTCCTGAGTGCCACACTGCACAAAGGGTGCTTTCACCAACGGGAAGAGGAAGAATTGACAAGGACCCACTTTCAGCTCAGCCCAAAGAATTGCTGGTTCCTGCAGAATCAGCAGTACTGGAGCCTGGACTTGCAGGATTAGAGTGTGATGCTAGCCTGGCCATTCTTGAGGACTGTGGTCAAACAAACCCCTCTGAGACTCAGTTTCTTCATTGCTAAAATGAAGATGAACATTTTTTTAAACTTCTAAACCCATGTATAAGTTTCTCTTTGCTGCTGTAACAAATTACCATAGATGTAGTGGATTAAGACAACCAATTTATTATCCCACAGTTCCGGAGGTCAGGTGTCTAACCTGGACTGCAGCTGTTTTTTCTGGAGGCTCCAGGGGCGAGTACTTACACCTTGCAGACTTTCCCTGCTTCTGGAGGCTGCCGTATCCCTCGGCTCGTAACTGCCCATCCCTGCAACCTCTGCTTCCTTCGCTGTTCCTCTCCGATTCTGACCCTCCTGCCTCTCTTTGATGAGCAATTCGTGATTCCATTGGACCTTCCCAGATAATCCAGAAAACATTCCTATCTCATGATCTTTAACCTAATCGCATGCTCAAAGTCCCTATGTAGCATAAGGTAGCATATTGGTAAGTTTTGAGGATTGGTTGCTGGATCTTTGGGGTGGTTATCCTGCCAATCACGTCCCATGTGGTTGTTGAAAAGATGACATAATCTCTGTAAAGGATTTACCTACATGGCAAAGGATGAATGGATTCTTCTCTTGTCGCTGCTTCTAATTTCTCCCCCACCCCATTGTACACTGAACCCCCCGTACCTGCAGAAAGGTGCTCAGAGACTCTTCCCAACATGCTATGCCTTGAACTTGATGGTCTAGCCATCAGCTGGCAATCGTGGTCCACCCTGCTCTCTTCTCTGTGTCTCTGGCCTCCATGCTTTTGTTCAAACCATTGTCACGTTTCCCTACAGGATTGTTCCTTCATCTTTCCTCATTTATTATATGGAACAATTCCTATTAATTCTACAAAAGTCAGGTGAAGCATTACTTTTTCAGAAAGCCACCCTTGGCCCATTCCTGCTTCCTCAGCACAGCCAAGTGCCTCCTTTGGGCTCTTCCTGTCCTTGCCTTGACTGTGGGACCCAACTCGCTGTCTCATAGATACTGCACAGGTGTCAATGTCCTTAGTATAATGTCCCTTTTGCAGGGAGAAGGGCCATCTCTGCATCTGAGGGATTCAATGCTTGGTCACAATTAAGCACTCAAGTTGGCTTTTGTAAATGCTCTCAAGGCCGTTGACAAGTTGGGTGTTACCTGAGCTGCTATTCTAGACAGTCAGCAGTAGCAATGTTTCCAACTGATAGCCGAGACAGTGCGGGAAGCTTCACCAATTTACTGAGCTCTTTTGTATTGAGACAAAAAACCCAAGTCCATCCCCGGAAAAGGCGAGGGATGATCTAGGGACCCCGAGCATGTCGTTTTGGAGGTGAGCTAAGCAGACATGGGTTTCAGACAAAGTTTATGGGGTTCCTAGAATTGACCAGATGTGGTCGAGCCCCCCACAGGATGTCCTGCTTTACAGAGAGTCCTTGCGTTCCAAGTGCCTATTGCGCATTGGGAAGATTAAATATACTCCCGTGACAACAGCAGGGAATGGCCCAAGGGCATAAACTGCTCATCTTTGTCATGTAGACTTGACTGTCAGGACTGAGCACCTCGGAGGGAGGTTGCCACATGGCTTGAGCACAGCCCTCGGCTTTGGTGGCGGCCCCAATTTTGAATCCTGGGTCTCATTGCTCTCCAAGCCTTGGTTCAGCACAGCCATCCTGACAAGGGTACTGTGACTCTGAGTCACACAGCCCGTGAGCCAGGCACCTGCTGAACACCTCACAAGACTGAGTCCACTTGATCCTCTCCTTTCCCCGACGGTAAGTGCCTCTTCATTTATAGAAAAGGAGGCTGAGGCACAGGGTGGCTCTGTTTGTTTTCCAAGGCCTGGCACCATTCACGGAAGGGACTGGGGTGTGACCTACGTTCCTTGCTCCGTGTCCACTGAGAGGAGTGATGGTGTCCGTGGTCTGTCTGCCTCCCACAGTGGACCTGCAGAATCTGGGGAGATCACAGATGTGAAACGACTCGGATGTAGATGTCGAGCACACCCTGTTTTCGTAGTTAACAAGTCACCTTTCTGCAGACTTTCTATTCATAGGTCCTCTTCTCATGTGAAGGCTTCCCAGATTTCTCCAGACCATTCCCAACCCCTGTTGTTCTAATAAGTTATTTCATTGACTCTTTCAACAAGTATCGACTATGTTGTAAAGCCCCATGTCCCAGGCACTGGAGATTGGGGGTAAACACATCACGTGAAGTCCTGGCTCCCCTGGCACCTGTGTTCTAGCAGGGTGTCCACCAGCAACACAGGAACCAAACAGGAGTGAGCAGGAGAAGCCGGGATAGCAGCAATCTCCGGAAGGATAACACTAACTGGGAGCCTGACATAAACTGACAGCTAGCTGCGTATTCACAGACGAGACGCGGGAGTGAAATCAGGCCTCCAGAAGACGTGCCTCCGAAGCTGAGCCCTGGGTGATGGGGAGGCACCAAGAAAATCCAGGGAGCAAGAGAGAGGGCAGACCGGTGGGAGGTAGAGAGGCAGGTGGGATCCAGGTCAGGTGATCCCAGGAGTGCGCGACCTGATGGGGAGGTTGAGCAGCCACGTGTAGCTGTGCACAGGTGGTGAAGATGAGTGGGCAGGTGGAGACGGCGCAGTGAGGCCAGTTTGGAGGCTGTTCTTGTACCCACATGAAAGGTGGTTTAGTCATAAAATAGGAGTGACAGCAATGCCTCCAGCACACAGGGGCTCTGGTGAGGTTGGTAAAAGGCTCTGCTCATACTGATGACTCCACCATCAGAAATGTGCCGGATACCTCCCTCTACTCCCTTGTAAGCATTTGCGTGTCAGTTAAGGCTGAAAACGAGAAATGCATTTCCAGATGAATTTTATACCACCACCCACGAAAGCTCTGCTCTCCACTCAGCAGATCTTTAGATGTTGGACTTTGCCAGATGTGTACATTTTGAGAATAAGCAAAAGCAAAAATTAAGCCATCAAGTGTGAAATGTGCTACCGGTGTTCCCTGTGTTCCTTCTCAACAGGGCAGTGTCCCTCCCTCACCGTAGAGGTGACAGGTGTGTGTGTGTGTGAGATCTCCACACTCACTGTAGAGGTGACAGGTGTGT
>NW_003852525.1:5671190-5679658 GCF_000181295.1 Otolemur garnettii | reverse complement strand
TCTCCACACTCACTGTAGAGGTGACAGGTGTGTGTGTGTGATCTCTCCACACTCACTGGAGAGGTGACAGGTGTGTGTGTGATCTCTCCACACTCACTGTAGAGGTGACAGGTGTGTGTGTGTGATCTCACCACATTGTGTTGGTTTCTCTATCTTGTTCTACCTGAGGGACTGGCTCTTGGTGACACATTTGCATTTGGGCAACTGCTCCACCTTGATGCCCCTATGAACACTCTGTGTTGGCCTTAGAGGCACTAAATATATTGCCCTGTCTTTGGGTGGCCCTGCATAGCTTTGGACACATCCCTGTCTGGGTTTCATGTCACAACAAAATACACGGGTCACCCTAACCTTTCAGTAAGAGGAAATGAGGCAGATGGTCCTGCAGGGCTGGTTTAGTTGCGTAATTGTCAGACTGCAGGCCTGGGGGATGGGAGGCCCCAGCGAAGGTCACGGCACTTGGACCCACAAAGACACCATATTTGGTCTCTACGTCAAACAAAGCACTTTGCTGTTACAAATTTTAATGCTTGTTTTCAAATGCGTATTAATAGTGTTTTGTAGGATAAAATCCAAATACATTTTAAATCTTAGTAACTCATGGCAGTCTTTCATCATTGTGGTTTTCTGATACTTGGCTACTAAATGTCTGAGTGCTTTTTTGTGGTGGTCACAATAAGTGAGTGCGTTAGCCCTTTGAAAAGGGCTCCCCACACTGTGGAAGGTGAGCGTTCTCTGAAATACTGGGGGACGTGGGGTGTGTGTGTTTCTCTGTTTGCACATGTGAGCTCTGTGAGGTGGGAGCACAGTCCCGGGAGCCCTCGGGGAGGAGCGAGAACCACATTCCACCCTGTGCAGTGTGTTCCTTCCACACGCCACTGTTTTCTGGTCTCGAGACTGACAGAGTTCACTCTGAAACTAGCTGGGGGAGATGTTTTCAGCACAACCATTATAATGACGATATGCTTTTCCCAGATAAAGAAACAGATTCAGGCCAGCGAGGTGGCTCATGTCTGTAATCCCAGCACTCTGGGAGGCTGAGGTGGGAGGATCGTTTGAGCTCAGGAGTTCAAGACCAGCCTGAGCAAGAGCGAAACCCTATCTCTACTAAAAAGAAAAAAAGAGAAAGAAAAAGAAAAAGAAAAAAGGAAAATTAGCCGGGCATTGTGGTGGGTGTCTGTAGTTTCTAGCTACTTGTGAGGCTAAGGCAAGAGGATCGCTCAAGGTCAGAAGTTTGAAGTTGGTTGCTGTGAGCTACGATGCCGTGACACTTGACCCACAGAGACAGAGTGAGACTCTGCCTCAAAAATTAATTAATTAATTAAGCAAGTAAGAAATTACAAAAAAAAAAGAGACCCAAAGAAGCTTGGAGCTCAGAAAGATGATTAAATAACCTGCCCAAGTTCACAGCTACAGGAGGGCAGAGCCTGGACTGGAGCTCAAAGTTAGACTCATAGTCCCTCGGTAAGTAAAATCTCACACTGTTCTGATAGAAGTGCGTTAAGGCAGCGAGGGCAGGGACGACCTTACAGAGCCGCTCACAGACACCTCCAGCTTCTCTACTCTTGTATGGGGAGCTCCAGCCCCTACTGGGGGCCTCACGGCAGCCTGAGGAAAGATGGTGATGCAGCAGGAGGCAGGGGGAAGCGCCGGCCGTTTGTTTCTCTAATAGTCCTGTGACACCAATATTTAATATTCTCACCGAGGATATTTCCCATTGTGTCAGCAGAGCTGAGGAAATTGCTCATTGCCGAGAAGGGCCGTATTTATGCTTCTATTAGGGAGAGAGCAGAGTGGTGCTCTGTTCTGCGACATTTAGTGCCCTCTGCCAGCCGCAGACAGCTCCGGGTGCTTGTTATTCACCCCCCATCCATCTTCCCTCCCCACCCTGTGCAGCACAGCCTGCCTGTGCCATCTTTGTCTGGACCAGAAAGAGGAGGATGGAGCCAGCGACTTGAGCCAGACTCTCTGAGCTGTGACGCCCGCATCTTTGGACAAGCCCCGTTCCTTCTCTGAGCCCACTTTCCTCATTTGGAAAATAGAATAATAATGAGATGGCTTTCAGGATGGAGCAGGATGGCTGGTAAGACGGCAAGTGGAGACTGTGCCCTGCTGGGGCAGCACACGCCTTGGAGTTGGGCAGATTCTGTCGTAGGCTTGTAAGTAGAAACGCACGGGAAAGGTACAGGCATGGAGCCAGCTCTGCCTGAGGTCACTTGTGACGCTGCCATTTACCAGACTTGTGGCTTCCTAAGACTTTCCACTGGCCCTAGGCGTGCTGTACCATGGCCTGTTATCTCCTGTAGACGGCCCTCCACTCCCTGCCGCAAGAAATGCCGGTCAGCCTGCAGACACGGGCCTCGGTCAGCACGCAGGGCTCCAGCATTGGGCTGTGCTGAGGGACCCCAGACGTCTTCCAAGCACTCCTGCCATGGCTCGTGTGCTGAGCCACATGCCTGTCACATCTGGTGTGACAACTCTCCACTGAATTCATAAAATCTTCCTCCCACCACTTCACAGTTGCTCCAAGCTGTAAATGTCTGGTCATTTTCAAGGTCAAGGGCCATATTTATTGTAGTATATCCCCTCTCTTAGTATGTGTGAAACTATCATTTTCATCAGGTTCCTACCATTTTTGTGAAAAATTGTCAGTCATGCAGCCTGTGAGTGTTGTGCCTCCCACCCCAGTTTTTTTTTTTTTTTTTTTTTAACTATAAGCCCTGTGGTTTCCACTGTGTGATCATACGGAGCAGAATAATTTTTAGGAACTCATATGTCACATTACAGCAAACTTGATTGTACATAATCCCATTTAATCTAACTTAATTAAGGCAGGTGGGTATTGTGTCAGGATTTATTACGTGGTGTTATTTTTTCCAGTTTACAGACACAGGAACCGAGGCTCAGCTGCATCCAGGTCACCGTCCCCGCAGAGTGGAGTGGAATAAAAGCCTGGGTCAGTCTGATTCCCAAGTGCAGCTATTAGCCATGGTGCTTCGTGAATGGAAGAAATCTACTTCCCTGATGCTCAGGAGATTCGCAGCATCAGGACCAAATTTTCACAGAGCATTTGGAGATTTCCAACCAACATTTTCAGGGCTCAGGTGCCGTCCGGGGGGGATTTAAAGTGTGATGCAGCCCGCTGCTTCTCTTTAAAAGGTGACATCAGGTTGTTAAATGTGAAAAGTCAGATTTCCTTCAGCACTGAGCTTGGCAGTCGAGATCCCTGGCACTTCTCTTTGGCATCTCTTTTTTTATTATAAAGGTACGACCTCCGTCTTTCAGGTGCCTGTTTTGGCTTGTGATTATCTTTCGAATTATTTTTGAGAGCAATTTTTGTGACAAGTCAAACATTTGTGTTATTTTTGAATATGAGTTCCGTCACAGACAGCTCAAAATATCAACAAAGCATTTGGGAGGACGTGGCCAGTGAGTGCACAGCACACGGATGGTTTGGGAAGTTCCTTTCTGGTGATTTTTAGTTTTGAAAACAAGGCATGTGGGTGACCTGAGACCAAGGTGGATCGTGATGAGCTGAAAGCTGTAGTGGAAACGAATCCATCTCAACCTACAGCAAGGTTTGATGTGACTCTTCCAACAGCACTGGACCATTTGAAACCAACCAGCAAGGTAAAGAAGCTGGACAGGTGGGTTCCAAATGAATCTAACAAGCATCAGAGGAGACACGGTCTCAAAGTTTGCCTTTCTTTGCGGTCACCATATAAAAGTGAACCACGTCTATACATAACGTTTCTGTTATTATGTGGGATGAAAAACAGAGTCATTTTGTCAGTCACAAATGTTCAGCATAATGGTTATAAAAAGATGAAGTGCTAAAACACAGCTCAAAACTGAATATTCATCAAAAAAATCTAATGGTGTGTGTCTGGTGGTCAGTGCTGGTGTTATCCACTACAGATTCATGAAACCTGGTCATCGATGACAGCAGATGTCCACTGCGCCCAGCTGGATGAAGAGGTGAGGATGCTTGGGATTAAGCAGCTAAGACTGGTGAACAGAGACGGGCCAATCCTCCTGTAAGACAAAGTTACCGCGTAAACAATGCTGCTCAAATGACAGGGGCTGGACTTGGAAATCCTCTGTCATCCACTGTGTTCACCGCACCTGGCACCAGCTGACTACCACTTCTTCCCGGCTCTGGGCCACTTTTTGCCATGAGAAATATTCAAGTCTCGACAAACTATGGGAAACACCTTTTGCAATTTCATTGCCCCTCGCTCTCCAGGCTTCTTTGTTGCTGGATTACATGGGCTGCCGTTAAGACGGCAAAGCTATGCCAATATTTAGGTGTGTACTTTGATGAATCATACTGCATTTGGTTTGAGGAGTTCAAACTTCTGATTTGAAATCAGACATTTCAGCTGTAACGACCTATGATGTCCTAGAGAGGGCAACCCGGGTCTCCCACCGGGAGACATGCAGACACTCCCTAACTCCAGCCCCCAAGGGCTCACACTTTGATTCAGGCACCACGGGGTACCGGAATCTGCAAGGCAGATAAAGCAGACATCCCCCCTGCTGACCTGCTTAGACGCCAGTGTGATGACACAGGAGCCACTCCTGGGATGGGGCGCCATGGAGGTCCAGGAAGGAAGCATTCCAAACACAGGGCGTGGTGGGTAAGGTCAAAGGCTGCTGGAACAACTGTGAGGTCAGTGTCAAAATGCAAGGGTGGTGCAGGGAGCTGAGGGCAGCTCCACCCTGCACGGACTGAGCCGTGTGAGTTAGACGGAGTCCCTACTGCAATCATGAGCCCCAGTCTTCCTAGATCAGAAAGGGCATCACTCCAGTGGACTCCAGTCTCAGAAACCAAGACATGTCCCGATAATCATCTTTTACACCCACAGCCTGTTTGATGAGTTGTCAGGAACCTACAGCGAACGAGAAACAAAACAGTGAAGACCGGGTGATCGTGTCTCCTAAAGTTGTTTCTCGATTCTGTTTTTAGGATGCAGGGTGACCTGCTTTCACGCCCCTGTTTAGCAGCCCCACAGTTTGGCGTGTGACAGAGGCCAGGCCGGCAGACTTTCCCTGTGTTTCCTGAGGGCCCTGCTCTGGGTTCCTTGCCAGTTAAATCCGCCCATAAGCGTCTATGAGTTTTCTCCAGGGCAAGTGCAGCCGGGGTGGCTGGCGGTGGAAGGCAGAAGACAGGGCCGGCAGTCCCTGAACCCAGCGTTGGTGGAGTGGAGAAGGAGTCTGGACTGGGGCAGGTAAGGGCAGATGGGGCAAGATCGTAAGCCTTGTCACGTGGGTCACTCTGGGCCACCACAGCAAAGGACTATGCCAAGTGGCTTCAGCAACAAAAATGCTCTGGCTGTTCTGGAGAACAGAATTCTGAGACCAAGATGTGGGCAGTGCTGTCCCCACTCAGGGTTTCCCGAGAAGGATGTCCTCCCTCCTGGCCTAGAGGCCTCTCTGTATCTCTCCCCGTTGTCTGGCCTCCAGCTGTGTCTCTGTGTCCAGATGTCCCCTTCTGATGAAGACACCAGTTACCCTGCACCAGGGCCCACCCTAGTGGCCTCACTTTAACCCAATGACCTCTATAAAAATTCTACCCCTCAATAAGGTCATATTTTGAGGTATATAGGCTATTAGGCCTTCAAAGTGTGAATATTTTGGGGGGTAAACAATTTAACTCCTAACAGTGGTTCTTTCAGCTTTAAACACTGTCTGTTCTTTTTTTAAGCTACTCAAAGTGGCCAATATACATTCTCAGAAAGAGGATTTCGGCATCTTTACCTCTAAGGAAGTGAGGAGGTGTATGTGTGGGACCCCGAGCTCTGAGTATCTGGGATCCATGATTGCCTGTCGTTTCCTTGATAAACGCATTGCTTTTTTTTCAAGAAAATGAACTCAATTGATTCTAGTTACTATGATGGAAAATGGCCTCGAGTTTTCCCTTCACCTAGAGAGATACTAGTGTGATGAAACCATTTTCAAGTTGCTGCTTTGCTGAGGGCTGTATATAGCAGTGTTCTCGCCCTTGCTATGAAGATAGGAAAACTGCTGAGGACATGTCAAGGTGACAGGTGTGGGCTGCGAGTCTGTGAATCCAGCAGACACCCAGAGGAGAAATTTGTTTTTGCAGTTTGGCTAACGTCCAATAGCCATGGCTGTTACCAGGGTCAGTGTTGCTTCTTGGCAGGCTGTATGTGAAGGAAACACAGACTTCTGAATCAGACAGCCCCTGGATCAAGTCTCTGCTCTGAGGCCTGCTTGTGGGATACAGCTCTGCTCACAACAATAACATCTCTCTAAGCCTCAGTGTTCTCATCTGTGAAATGGGTTAATAATTCCTACTGCCATTAGGATTGTTGCACAAATCAAATATGTTCGGTGGCTTCTAGGAAACATGAAAAACCAAAAAAAGAAAAAAAAAAAAGAAAGAAAGAAACCAGCAAATAGAAGACAGAATGTTGTGTCCTATTGTGTAATTTGTCCAGGGATCTTTACTGGAGACTTGAACACCCATTAGGGCAGTTAAAAAGCGGGAGAAAAATCATGTATAGAAGTGTCACCTTCCTTCCCTCTGCATTCAATGTTCTTATATTAATAGTTTTCAATGAGAAAAAAAATCAGTACAATAAACCATTCAGTTATGAATTCATTTTCAAAGTAGGGAAAGATGATTAATTGGTTAATGGATGAGTGTGTTCACCGGTTAATGAATTTTATAAGTTGGTTAAATGCTGTACCTGTTCAGGGAGGTTTTATGTCATGAATATTCAGTTAGTACAGATTTTCATTTAGTGAATTGCACTTTATGAATATGTATTTAGAAGAGTCTCACTTTTCCACATTTAAATGTATTTAGTGCCCTTAGATGAATTTTGACACTCTGTAGAAAGCCAAAGAACAGAAGCAGCGATGCCTGTGTTAGCCTTTGTCTCAAATAAAATAAAATAAAATAAAATAATATTTAAATACACAAAAAGAAAAAAAAAACACACTCTCCCCCATGTCAAAAGAAAACGGAAGGGACCAGCTTCTCAGAGCAATGGTCAAAAGCAAAAGCAAAAATACAAACACAGAACGTGCTAGTGAGTGGATTAGTAAGTGGTGGGACCCTTAAAAGAGCAGCCCCAGGACTCTGTCGTTTCAGAACCTCTAACTACGTGTCCTCAATTCCAGCTGTGTTTTGGTAAGTGCCAGGGACAGACTCAATATTGAGAATGAATTTGTCCATGTAACCCCGACGACCCCTCTGAGGATGATACAGCCCCCTTTTACAGATGGAGAAAAATAAGTTGCAGGTGAAATAAGTTTCCTCAGTCACAAAGAAGTTGTGAGACTGAGTGTGACCCCATGAAGCCTGACCCCAGAGCTCAGTTAAAATGTTTTGTATGGGGACAGGTGCTGCCCTGGACCAGAGCAGCTGCACGCTTGTGCAGGAGCAGGAGCCCTCTGCATAAAGAGAAGAAAATTATCATAATGATAGCCTACATTTATTGAGGGCTTATTATATAACAGGGACTTTACATGATGGTTAGTCCTCAAATTAAGCCATTGAAATAGGAATTATCATTCTCATTTTGCAGGTTAGGGAAAGGTAACTGAGATGTAGGTAAGTTATCTTGGTCCATTCCAACTGCTATAACAAAATATAATCCTGCGTTCTTGGGAATGAAACGGTGAACATTCTCTACTGGAAGACTTTTTTTTAAATTAAATGATAGCTGTGTACATTAATGCAATCATGGGGTACAGTGTGGTGTTTTCATATACAATTTGAAATATTTTCGTCAAACTGGTTAACACAGCCTTCATGTCATTTTCTTAGTTATTGTGTTAAGATGTTTATATTCTACTTTTAGAATTAGAATTCTACAAGATTCACTTGTACCCTTTTAAGATAAACCATAGAGGTGATCCCTCCAATCCCCCTCCCTCCACCCATCCATCCCCCTCTCTTCCCCCATCCCCATATTTTTAGGCTATAATGGGTTATAGCTTTCATATGAAAGCTATAAATTAGTTTCATAATAGGGCTGTGTACATTGGATACCTTTTCTTCCATTCTTGAGATACTTTGCTAAGAAGAACATTTTCCAGCTCTATCCATGTAAGCATGAAGGAGGTAAAGTCTCCATCCTTCTTTAGGGCTGCATAGTATTCCATGGTGTACATATACCACAATTTATTGAACCAGTATCAGCAATAAAGGGAAAAGTTCTACTGGAAGACTTTTTAAAACCCTGGAGAGCCTTGAGGACTTGAGAGCTGGAACAGAGAAGAGGCAGCGTGGGGAGCGACCTGGTTAAACATGGGCTGACCTATGGCCCTCCCTCCGTTCAGGCACTTCTGTGTGTCTGCAGCCGCAGCTTTATGTTCTGTTCACTTAAACCTGATGAGAAATCCCAAGAAAGGTAAAATCACCCTTCTCCTTTGGTTTCAGAAATCAAACTCAGAGAAGTTAAGGAAGCTGTCTAAGATGACACAGCTACTAG
>NW_003852525.1:5665665-5670974 GCF_000181295.1 Otolemur garnettii | reverse complement strand
TGCCCAGCTAATTTTTTAATTTTTAGTAGAGATGATGTCTCAGTCTTGCTCAGGCTGGTCTCCAACTCCTGAGCTCAGTCAATCCACCTACTGTGGGCTCTCAGAGCGCCGGGATTACACGTATGAGCCACTGCACCTGGCCAATGATAATTTTTTTAACTTTATGAGATAGATAAAAATAAAGACCAATTATAAATAGTTAAAAAAAAGGAATATGTTCTGTCAAAGATCAAATTGGAGTGAGGGAGAAGGATTTTCTTAACTTGTTTTTCACCGCTGGAGAAAGTGGGTTCAGGCCAGTCAGGACCTAATGATCAAGTTCATGAGAAATTTTGGTAAGAAGACCACCAAGCTAGGAAATTAGAATTTTTAAAGCAGCTAATGGCCCAGACAGAGCTTCTGAGTGGAATTTCCCAGGTCTGTCCATTGGAAATCTCACAGCAGACAGAGAAGGAGCAGAGACATTTGTCATTGCAAGGAAGAATATTTTGATCACTTATTTGCAACCTATTCAGGTAAATGAACAGACACACCCAGCAGGGTGGGCATCTTACTTGTGAGTGTCTTATGTGTCTGCTGATGTCCTCAGCTCTTAAACATGGACTCAGTCCTCCAAGGGACCCAGGAGTCAAGAGTGGAGACTTTCCTTCTTTCTCACAAAATTAAACAAAGCCTCCCGGCATCAGTGTGTCTGAGGCCTCCTGGCTGAGAAAGGAGGAACCTATTTACACTTTACATCTCTCTAACTTGCCCGTCTGGGGACTGAGCAGCATCTGAGCCCTGTGCCATCATGAGGGAGGAAGGACCAGAGGTGTTCTGCTGGGGTGAAAATACAATAGGCACCTGATTTCAAGTCAGGCAAAAAGCATACAGGTAGGAATTCTCTGGTCCAGCGAGGATCGCCAGTGCTCCAGGAGAGTTGCTGTGAGGCAAGGTAGGCTGCTCAGTGACCATCCAGGCAACGTGGCCCGGGAGGAAGCCCTGGAGTTTCACATCCTGTGTGTGGACATCAGCTCTACCACTTTCAAGGTCAAGGTCAGTGGACTCAGGCAGACACCTGGAATTCCTGATGGTGTGTGCACAAGTTTGGGCCCCCTGAGCAGCAGCTCCAAGATGGTCTCAGGCAGGCCTGACATTCATGGGAGGAAGGCTTCAGTCAGCTTCGGCTGCTGTGCCAAATACCATCGACCAGGTGGCTTAAACAACAGTAATTTATTTTTTCACACTTCTGGAGGCTGGGAAATCCAAAATCAAGGTGCCAGCCAATTTACTTGCTGGTGAGGGCTCCCTTCCTGGCTTGTAGACACCCACCTTCTCACTGTGTCCTCATATGCCGGTGAGGGGCAGAGAGAAAGAGCGAGAGAATATATTCTTCCTTATAAGGCCACTTTCTGTCAGATTAGAGACCAACACTCATACCTCATTTAACCTTAATTACCTCCTAAAGACCCTATTTCCAAACACGATTGCCTTGGGGTTAGGTCTTCAGGTAGGGATAAGACTGGAGGTGGGAAGGGAGCAGGAGAGAAGCCTCATCTCTAACAGACATCTGTGAAGTGAGAGAGGGAAGGATCTTTGACTGCAGCACACTTTCCAGAAAGATCTGACCAGGCTCAGGCTGTTCTGGAGCCAAAGTGACCCACTGGAGGAGCCTCTAGCTAGGCGGGAGTGGAGTGTCTGGCATGGTCAGGCTCCAGGATGGGGGCCGCAGGAGCCGTAGTTCCACAGCAGAGTGACAGAGTCAGTGGCAGCAGGTGTGGCTGTGAGTCCAGTGGACCTCTGGCCAGTGCATTTGTTTGGCTGCTTCTCTGAGTAGACAAGGAGGAGATGGTGGCCAAGTGTGTGGTTCAACGAGCTCCGGGCAGGACTGACCAAGTTGGTATAAAGTGTGTGGCTCCGTGCCTCGCTCAGGGTGAGTGCTTATTATATGTGAGCCCTAATTAGAATGCATTTCTCGTACTCCCTGGTCTTTGGGTGGGTGGCAGATGACGAGATCTGTCATTAAATATTCATCCCAGGCTGTGCCTGTTGATCACCGGCACCCATAGTTCCATTAAATATACCGCTGGCTTTACTGCTTTGTAAAAGCTCCCAGCGGGAATCAGTGTGGGTGCTGAGAAAGGTTATTGCTCTATAAAAGGCAGAAAGAGCTCGATTTTCCTGACGTGAGGTGGGTGACCATAACGTGCCATCGTAAGCGCCTTGGTTGTTTATTTGTCTTGGATTCGGTTGGAGGAACCTTAGCATCACAGAATCGCAGAATCAAATGGAAAATTTTAAGCCATCTGGTCCCAGTGCTGCGCACTGCTTCGTTTCCCCAAAGAAATGGTACTTCAGCCTCTTTCCACCAGCAGCGATGACGAGAAACATACTGTGTGGGGCTGTGTTCAGGCTGCCTTCTGCCTGTCTCTCTAGACGCCTTTCCACCACGCTCTGCTTTTCTCTGGAAAGCTCATCTCCACGGGATGCCTTCTTGCCTCCAGTGTGGCGTTGGCCAACTCATGTAGCCACCAGCGGGCAGGTGGGGACAGGTGGGGAGAGGGAAGTCAGGCACCCATTTCCCTGGGTCCCGTGGGTCCCGGCTGGAAGTCATCACCCTGCTCAAGCTCCTGGGTGCAGCTTAACTGTGTCTCCTAACTTTTTTTTTTAATTACCCTGGTTTTCACATTCTATTCTGTGGGTCCCTCCAGCCCCCCTGTACCTTTGCAGTTGAGTTTGCCATCGGTTTCTTATTGATATCCTTGCTGCCACAGACTGTTTTAAACATATTACCAAGTCTCCCACAGAGCGGGGATGAGCCCCCTCGGAGTCACACCAGAAGGGTCACGCCCATCTTTTCAGGTAACCGTTGTTCTTCAGGTCCACAAGGCAGAACTCAATGGAAATTAAAAGCCTGAACTTACAGACAGTGCCACTTTCACAATGGAGCCTTTTGTGACTGAGGTTTCGAGAGGCATTTTGTGAAAAATCAAATTCAAAAGCTAAGTGTTTTCTCTAAATATCCAACTGAGCTCAATTGTATTCCTTCCATTCACAGACTTTTCTAAGTCTTTTAATACTCAGATTTTCAGTCTCCAGTGCCTCTTAGGAAAACACTGTCCGTCTGTGCGTTCCTCTGCCCCGCTAGGTGCTCTCTGGGAGTTGAATAAAGTATTGATACTTTTCATCTGCCCTCGGTTTCCTCCGGAGACTCTCTACACATCTATAATGCTATCATATTTTCATTTTGAGTGACTGGAAAAGAAACTGGGGGAATAAAAGAGAAGGCAAGGAGGAAATGAACTCAGTCTGACCAAACCAGCCACCCGCTTAACTGTGTTTGGAGTAATGTCCTGTCCTAATGCACAGAAGAATAATTTTTACGTGTTATAATTATATCTCCTTTTTATCCGGCATTTTCCAAGAACATTATAAACATGCTCACACATTTTTATGAAGCTTTCTGAAAAAGAAACTTTATGTAGTGGTAAAGATCGTGGGATATGCCATTGTATTTCCACGCGGAGCTTATCGTTGGATAAGTAAGTTGTTACTAGTTAACCTGTTCCTAACTTTGACTATTCTAAATGTTACAATGTGTATCGTTTGAAGACTTTCTGTTATAGCTCTCTGTCTTCAATTTCTTCCTTTAGGTCAGTGGTTCTCAACCTTCCTAATGCCTTTAATACAGTTCCTGTGGGTTGTGGCCCACAGGTTGAGAACCGCTGCTTTGGGTCTTATTCTCAGCATTAACCCTGTGTATCAAAACAATTACCAGTCTCTAATTGTATACAATTACCAGTCTCTAATGTAGACTCATGAAACGTACAAGAAGTTTCTGTATAACCATACCTTGGGCCAGCAAAATATTGTCATCAGTGCAAACCCTGCAAGGTGTCTCCATGGAAAAGATTATTAAGGCTGTGGAAGGGAGCCTTGGTAGACAGAACATGGTGACAGTCTGGAAGGGCCACACCGTGGATTCCGTCCTCATGGTTGTCAAAAAAGAGCCATGGAAATCATCAAGCCTAAGCATAAATTTCCACGAAAGAAAACTGTGTCGAGATGGTTTGCATGGCTTCACAGGACTCACGGCAAATCGAGAAAGAGATTCCAGACAGTGCCAAAGGGGAGGTGGTGGTGAAGGGTTTCCTAACACAGATCTGGGAGAAACTCAAGAGCTACCAGACACCACGACAGAGGGACTGGCAGGCTATAGCCTGGGCTGGGCTGCTCACACATGTATTTCCAGCATTTTGGGAGGCCCAGGTGGGAGGGTCACTGAGGCCAGGAGTGCAGTAGCAGCCTGAGCTATATAGTGAGACCATGATCTCTAAAAAATATTTAAAATTAGCTGAGCACAGTGGAATGTGTCTGTAGTCCCAGCTACTCAGGAGGCTGAGGCAGGAGGATGCTTGAGCCCAGGAGTTGGAGGCTACAGTGAGCTGTGATGACACCATTACACTCCAGCTTGAGTAATAGAGCAAGATTTTGCCTCTAAAAAAGAGTGCCTATAAAAATGAACCTATGCATTTTGAAAGGTGTATTCATCTGGAGACAATGTGAGATGCATAAGGGGGAAAGAGATTTTTTCTCTTGAAAATCCCTGATAAACCACTTCATTGGATCCCTCACCTCATTTTCCTTTCTCTAACATCCCAGACTGTTGTCACTGTTCAACATATGCTTAAGGGTAACATGTCATTAGCTCAAACACTCCCACTGAGGGCCTGTGTGAGGCCAAGCGAGCCACACACCCTCTCTGAGCTTTATCTAAGGAATCAAGGTTCTGGATGAGATGCACATTCCAGGAACACAGTGCTCCCTGGAGGGGAAGGAGACCTAGTGCACCCACATTATCTGCCCACCTGGACCGTGAGAAGGAGAGTAAGAGGTGATGACTGGGAGGGACGAGAGGGGTGAACCTGCTGTCTGAATTTAAATGCCTGTGAGGGTCAGCCATGAGACTGGGCACCAGGACAACACTCACCCCCCTGCTCTGCTGGGCTTTGCCCTGTGTTTTGATGAAGAGCCAGGTGGGTGCAGAGCACGGCCAAGTGAAGAGAGAGCCTAAGATGTAAAGGACAGAGACCGGGACCCCACGCCCTACGGGGGCTCTTCTTTCCCCAGCTGAGAGTGTCACACCGGCCCTCCTCCCTGCTGGCAACCAACCTTCCCTCACATTTCTGCCCTTTCTCTTTCCCAGACCTCAGCTCCTCCTGCTCCCCCTACACCATCCCTGGCACAGAAGGCCCTGTGTGGAGGTGCCATCCTCCATCACCACCCATCACCCTGGGCTGCTCTGCCCAAGTGGCCCTCACCCCCGACCC
>NW_003852525.1:5664650-5665105 GCF_000181295.1 Otolemur garnettii | reverse complement strand
TAGGGGCTCACGAGGGCTCCTGGCACTGCCCTGTGGGGGAGGTTCGAAGCATGGCTGGGGATGGCGGGACGGGGGAAGCTGTTTCATCCCCGCCATTGGTTCTTATCGCCTCTGCTTGGCAAGACTAAAAGAAAGGCTTCCCATTGCTTCATCACTGCTTGTGTACTCGGACCCCTCATTGTCTACACTCAAACTCTGCCCCCTGCCCTTTACACCACTGGGTTTAAAGGTGAACCCTCTGCTCACGGTCGACCAAGAAAATATTAAATCAAGGAAGGTAGAAGAACCTCGGTTATCTATGTTAGGGAATATTAGCTCTCTGCTGGATATTTAAATATAGATAATATTAGTTCTTTACCAAATATTTAAATATTCTTTCAACAAACATTTGTTGAGTACCTACTACGAGCCAGTGGTGTGTGACGTGTGAGGAACACAGAGGACAAGCAGCTCCT
>NW_003852525.1:5660783-5664263 GCF_000181295.1 Otolemur garnettii | reverse complement strand
GGGGGTGGTGGTCAGAGGTGGCGTGGCCGCCCGCGCCCGGTGCCATCACCGGTGAAGAACGGGGCTCCTCCGCCATGCTCCCGTTTCCCACATGGTTGTTCCCACCCCTTTATTTCCTGCCACTTTTCTGAACCTCAGAAACCCACTCACGTCTATTAGTGACTACCTGTGGCACATCTCCAGTGTGACATTTAGACACTGGAAGCTGTCTGAAATACGAGATCGCCAAGGAAACAAACATTCTTCTACACTTGTACTCCTGGCTCCCCACAGCTGGGGAAGAAGGGCTCACGGCTTCCAAGCTCCAAAGCTTGCTTCGTAGGAAGGGGAGGTAACTGCGGCGTATTTCAGATGTTAGTTGCCGTTGTTGTTTTTAACAATGGATGTGTCAAGGTCTTTGGTAGGAAAAGCTCATTTTCCCCAGTGCAGTGACACGCAGCAAGGTCTGAGTCAGGCGTCCTCAAACTACAGCCGGTGGGCCACATGCCACCTGCTGAGGACATTTATCCCGCCTGCCAGGTGTTAGGCACGTCTTGGACTTAATAGGATGTCTTCAACCTATTGGGATATTTCAACTCAGGTTTACTGGGACATAGATCCATTGTAAGTTGAGGACATTGGCACCTATTTCTTATTTTGTCACTGTGTCCCACCTGCCCCATGGCTTGGATTTATGCAAATGGCCACTGTTCATTTCAGATGTACTGGCCTGGGTGGTCATGACGCTCTGATGGTCACTAAAGAGTGACAGAATTCCTACTGACAGATCCTTTATGGGCTCCCAAAAAATGTATTCAAAGTGCAAAAAGTCTACTGTATGCCTGGCCGTGCTCACAAGCTTTAGGAGCCACAATAATTTCTTAAATCTTATTCCTAGTTAACATTCCAGCAAACTGACCCTCTGAAATGTTTAATCAAATTTTCCTGCTAGTCCTCAGAATTTAGATGATGATGCCAAGATTTAAAACCTAGTTTTCTTTGTGAGAAGAAGATAAACAGATAAATAGAAAAAAAAAAACGTAAACCACAGCTGAATTGGATACTTCAAGTGCAGATCAGAACTAGGTACAGTATTTAATTGTGTGGAAAATGTAAATTGCTACTAAAGATAGAACTTCCAGATTAGAGAAAGTGGAAATCCAGTCGGCAGAGCCTTCTCTTCCGAGGGCTGCACAGCTGCGAATATCCTGTGTTACGGCCTCGGGAACGTTCTTTCACATTTGACAAATTGTCCAAGAATGCATGTAGGTCTGCAAGCCTTGGGCTCCTGGGGGACACACAGTTCTCCAAGCTGACCCTGCCCAGTCCACGATTGATTCTAAGTGTGTGTTTCCTCTGCTGGTCAGGTGGAGCCATCATAAAATCCAGAGGAAGCGACCTAATGTTCGTGCCTGGTTTCTACTTGTGGAACAAATTGATTTATACAAAATCACTTAATCACCATCACACATGATCAAAAGATTGGAGTGAAAACAGTCAAATGCCTTAGGTCAAAATAGTTGAAATTACATAGCAGGCTCTTGGACTTATATTAGAGTAATGATAACTTGCATTTGTATAATGGATTCTAATACTGTGAAAGCGTACACCTCTGTTAGTCTCTATTTTTAAGTGTGGCCAAAGATCCATTAGGCAGGAGTTGTGTCAATTTCATCATCAAGGAACAGCTGGGGGTGCCTTGTCTCTAAAGAGAGTCTCTCGGTGAACCTGCCTCCTACTAGTCAGCCCCTAAAGTGGTCCTTTCCCACGTGGAATCTGAGCTGGCTTTGTTGAAATAATAAAATGTAGCAATGATTTCCCTGTGAAATACTTGTGACTTTGGAACATTCCAGGGAAAGACAACCACCTTATAAAGATTCCCACCGATACCCCTAAATCTGCTTTGCTTTTTAGGAAACCAGTTGGCCACTTGGAGGTGTTGGCTGCTGCCCTCCCTCCTAACTCAGGCACCAAACACATGATTAAAGAAACAGGTTGGACACCGCGCCCAGCTGGGCTGTCAGGTGACTTCAGACCTAGCCACCATCCGACACCCTGGGAGGCCCACCGCTGTGCCCAACTTACCCCCAGAACTATAAGAGATGTTGGAGAGTCTCTTTAAACCTCTACACTTTGGGGCGGTTTGTTACGTAGCCACACACAACTGCAACACCAGGTCTACTGAGTTTTTATTGTTTTTCTCACCTCACCAAAATGTGACTCCATAAGGGACATAACTTCACTCACCAGCTATGTGCAGAGAGCAGTTGAGGTGCTGGATTCCAGCAGAAGTGACAGGCCTTCCCGTGGGGAGCAGGTGGCTGGACAAGAGACCCTTGGTGTGCTGAGTGCCGGGAAGTGGCTCTGTGTTCTTGCCTGGACGCTGCCTCTCCCTTTGTGAACATGGGGTGACCTTACTCCCCTGGGCCTTGGCTCTTCTTCCATGAATCAGGAAGTTTGGCTTAATTGGCCCCTAAGACCCCTTTCAACTCTATCGATGGAGGAAGCTACTATTTTTTCTGCTTGTTTGTTCTGAATTGTTTTGCTTTTGAATCTGGAGAGGTACAAACCAAAATGTTGAAATGTTGGCAACTATTATCTTTGAGTAACCTGACTTGGGGGCTTTGGTCACAATGGTCACAACACAATTCCACGTATTACAGGGCGGTCACAAAAGGCCACACATTTTGCTTGTTCTCAAGAGAATGAACAGAAAAGAGTGTAAGGCATGATGAGCAGTCTAGAAAATTTAAGTCTTTGAATTAGCTGCCCATGGCCTAACAAGGCACTGCAGTCCTAGCAGGCTGCACCGGGGCACAGTTGTGGCCACAGTTTACTGAGCATGCCCAGCTTCTGCCAAAGGCCCTGTGGGCAGCAGTCAAGGTTTCTCAGCTGGAGTCTGCAGCCCTCTTCCAAGGTGACGAGTTGGAACGATTTTGTTCTTTGCACCTGTAGGACTGAGGTCTTTGTTGTCTTGCTGGATGTTGACTGGGGACACCACTGCAGCCCTCTGCTGCCCTGCCCTCTCACGATGTGGCCGGTGATGTCTCTGAGGCCAGGAGGAGAAATGCCCTCTCCGTGTAGGATGGAATGTGGTTGTGTCCCACCACCCTGGTCACATACAGCAATCCAGCCAGAGAGTCAATGTCTCATCTCATTCCCAATTTCTGCTCATGTGCAAGGAGAGAGGACTATGCTGGGTTCATATGTCAGCAGGTGGGACTCTCTGGGCACATTCTACAGTTCTGCCTGGCACAGCCTTTCTCCTGCTCGGTCCATTAATTTCCTGATCTCTATCTCCACCTCCTGTGTGTTCCAGTTCTTTCTGTGAGTCGTCATCTTGGAGAAGGGATTCTGTTTTGCATTGAGATGCAGGGTAGCATTCTGGTAATGAAGGATCTGAGTTCCACCACACCGTGTCACAGAATCAAGTTACAAACCACCTTCTCCTGCTGTGGGCTGTCAAGGGCACTGGCCTGAGACTGCCAAGACCTGAACTTA
>NW_003852525.1:5659501-5660365 GCF_000181295.1 Otolemur garnettii | reverse complement strand
TTCATGTAACTGTCACAGAAGCATCGTTACTCCTGCTTACAAAAAGTACTGGAGTTCAGAGAAGTTACGAAAATTACCCAGGGTCACACAGCTATGCACAGGGCTGAGATAAACCTCTCTGTGCTCTTCCCAGCAGGCCGGCACGGGGAAGCAGTGTTAGATTCGCTCCTGGTGATCCGGCGTGGGAGGGCTGAGGTCCAGGAGAGGAAGCTGAGGGGATACAGGTTTCGGGGCAGGAAGGAGGAACTCAACAGGCAGATCAGCAGTGTGAGGAGATGCTTCAGAGAACGCGGCCTTGTGCACGAGTTCATTCTTCAACCCAAGGTTGTGTGCCACGGCACAGAGGAAAGGGCTTGGGTACTGGGTGATTTATTCCGTTAATAAAGATTTGTACCTTCTATGTGGAGTATTGTATCATTTTAGAAGATATGACGGGAAGCAAACGCATAGAGTTTGGATTGATTATTTTTCCAGGGGCTTGTAAGGATTAAATAAAACAGCCTATTGTAAAATTCCTGTAAGTGTCTGCGCCAGAGAAGGTCGTCCCAGAGGGCAGGCCACGTCGGGAGGCTGGATGTGGCAGCCAGCGGGCCCTCACATCAGACCAACGACCAGACAGAGGACCTACCATTCAGTCCACAAATGAGAACTCGCTGGTGTGCCAGGCACAGTGCTGGGCACAGAGGGGCTTGCTGTGAAGAGGAAGGGACATCCACCCGTCCACGTAGGCTCTGAGGGGACCATGAAGATACAGGGTCTGCATCATCAAGTCCAGACTCGTGTGGCCCAGACAGATTTCACGGAAGGGGAGCTCAAGTTTGATAATGATGTATTAATCCTATCTGATAATTTACTAAGTCCCCC
>NW_003852525.1:5649051-5659314 GCF_000181295.1 Otolemur garnettii | reverse complement strand
GGGAGAAGTGAGCCAGCCAAGGAAGCGCAAAGATAAAGTTTGAGAAGAAGCAGACAAAACCGGTTTCTGGAGAAGTCTGGCCTCAGCCTGATTCTGGACCTTGCCCTGCCCAGAGGCGAGGATAGAGGAGCCTCCCTGTCTTAACCTCCCCACACCCCACCTGCTGGGGGGATGCAGGGCGTGGGGTGGACAGCACACCCCCGGTGTGCCCTGGTCACCCAGCTCCAGGGGAGGGTCGTCCCCCAGGGAAGAGTGCAGGGTAGTCCATAAGCCCCCAGCCCTGTGGCAGCTGGTTGGAGGGCACTGCCCTGGTGAGTGGCTTCTGGACGGAGCCTGAGTGGCAACAGCTACCGTCACATAGCATGAAGAAAAGTCTCAGTGGTCCGCCAGTTGGTTCAAATCCCATCTTGGTCTATCTCCCAGAGGCCTAACTGCTGACCACTGGGCCCCATGTGCACTGAGTGCGGTTTTTACCTACTTTATCTGATTGGATTTTTTTCCAAAACAGAGTTCACCGTTTTCAAAAAAAAATAGGTAAGCTGCAAGTATCAGCTCATTTTTTGCCATGAAAGAAACTAGGAATTGGGGCTTTGAGAATCCGACCCTAGGGTCACATGCCAACAGCTGGTGGAGGCAGGATTCACAAGAGGGCTCTGGCTCTAACTGGCTTCCTCTCTTAACGGAGACATCTGAGCAGATGGAGTAAAGACCTTGGTATCAGAGGGAGTGGAAGCGCCGAGGCCACTTTCTGCACCACGTGGTGGGGTCTCTGGCTCCTCGCTCAGCACCCAGAGAGCTCCAGCTGCTGCTCTGGCCTGGAGCCGGGGCTCAGTCTCCCTGAATGAACTTCTGTCAGTGGGGAGCCTGTTATATCATGTCTCCCCGGCATCGACTCCCAGCCACTGTGGCCTGCGGTGATCTTGGCACCCTCCATCTGACCCAGCTCATGTCCTAGGGGCCCACGATTTCCATCGCTGGCTCTGCCTACTAGACAGACGTCCGCGTCCCGTCTCTTCCTCCACTTACCACCATTGGACGGCCTGGAAAGGAGCAGAGCAAGGACACTGGAGACGAGATTTCGGATGTAACAAGCAAAGGCTCGGATGTGCTGGGCGGGCCTTTCAGTCTCTTGAGTTTGCGTCTTCTCTTCTGCAAAATCTGAGCTCCATTTCTACTTCTCAGAGTTGTTATGTGGGTTAGAAGCAGCAACATAGTTAACAGGCCAAGCACATAGCAGGTGTGCAATAAAAGATAGTTATTTTTATGTGACAGACACACCTGCCCAGGAGACCAAGACATCGGGTGCTTGCTAAGTGCGTGGCGCCCTTCCGCTCTCGCAAGCGGTGGCTTCTGCAGTGATTACCCTCTCAGCATGCCACCTAGACGGGTCTCTTGCCTCCCCAGTCCCACCTCCTCCCCTCCCTGTGCCACTGCTGTGATGTCTGGAGCTTCCCTTCTCCAGAAGGTCCTGCTCTGGTGACCTCATTGCCGTCCACCCTCCAGCTCCATGGTGACTCCCCCAGGAAGTCTTTTAGGGGAAGAGCAGGGTCCCTGTGACCTGCACCTTAAGGGGCCCGGGGCACAGCTCCATCTCACCACCTTCAGGAAGAGTCTTCATCTCTTGTCATTTCTAAGAAACGACATTCGGGAGGAAGTCTGTGCTCTTTCTTCTCTCTGTGTGTGACCCTCAGTGTCAGACTCCCCATTCCCAGACAGCTATACCCCTAAATGAGCAATCATCCTCTCTCCCTTCTAAAAAGGTGACTTCCGGCAGGACCATGCCTTAAATCTCCATTTCCTCCTTTCTATAACATAGCTCATTGATTTCTCCCAGGAATGCGGCTGAATTAAATGCCAAACTACAGCACACACTGCCCTGCTGTCCCTGCACACAGCTGATGCCGTGTCTAGAACCTCCCAAGCCCCTCTGAAGACCCAGAGTAAATAATGAATGACTGTTCACTCCAGTCTCATTTTCATGATGGCTTAATAGTGAGCACATTGCAGGAGCCAAGAAGAAAAGTCTAATTTTGATCAATGATGCTGACCTCTGACCCCAGGCCTACGAACAGCAGGTGCCGGCCACTGGCCTCTCCGCCCTCTGTCTCCCTCTCCCTTCAGCTGAGCAGCATAGATGTGCCCAGAAACACATCCTGAGTTTTGCTAAACTCACACGTTTGTAGGCTGAGCCTGATGAGCAAATGGTGTTAACAGGATGAAGCACTTTCAGGTCCTGAGGGAAGGGAGGGGGCAGGGTTATTCTAACCCGGGAATATTCCAAATCCAGTAGCCAGGGCTTTGCTCAGCTGCTCTCAGGGGCCTTTCTGGAAGGGCCTTCAGGCTGCCCTGCGGCTGGGCTGATTGGGGCAGGAGCCTCACTGCCTCCTGCTGGCACCTGTTTCTGTTGATAGAATGTCTGGGGTCACCAGGTGCCCACTAGGTAATATTCGGCCTTTCTCAGGACAGGCCTGGGTCTATGCAGGGCCTCCTCTGAGTTTGCCTGTGCTTGGTGACACCTACACACCTGGCCAGGTCTACAGGGGTGGCTTTTCACTTGTACACCATCCCAGTGACCGGCTGGGGTTGGAACACAAGTGAATGAACACTGCCAGTAGGACCTCTGACCTATATGAATACTCCCTAGTCAAGATGCACGCTGAAATTTAAAATAAAAATATTGAATTTACATCCACCAATCATTTCACATTGGTCCACCCCCTCCCATCAACTACGCCAGCCCCGCAGGTGGATCACACCGTGGGCTGCTCTTATCGTCCTTCTCCCCACCCCCCCACCACCTTCCCACCCTCCCCTACCCCCCACCCTGCCACATGCAGGCTTCAACCAGACCACCCCATCGGGCAGTTACAGGCAAGGAGTGTCCTCTTGTCCCCTTGGGAGTCAGACACTCTCAATGGAGTTTCCTCTCAGTCACCAAATTCCTGGACAGGTTGGAAACTTGACTTAACCTCTCTGGGCCCACATATCTATTCTGCCCTGTTAAATGAGTTTGGTAAAAGCCCGATCCAGGGACAAGCTATAGAGAAAGTGCTCGGTGTATCGCAAAGAGCCGTGTCCACACGGAGCCTGCTACACATATTTCTGCTGCTTCCCTGGGGAAGATGGTGGCTTCATGACAACCCTGATGGCACTTCTGAAGAGGAGGCATCCTCTGTGTTGCCCGTGCACGACCTGGGGTGGGGCCTGGGCCACGCTGAGGTCAGGCCAGGCTGGGGCCTCTGACACATACCCAAGGTGACTCACTTCCCTGATAACCTGAGGAGAAAACTGCAGGCAGCCTCTTGCCCTTCCTCTCGCCGGGCCACGCCTCTTAGGACAAAAGACGTTTGGCACCAGAAAAGAAACGCCAAGTGAAGCCAGGAAGAACTGGCTCTGAGTCTAAGCTTTTCCTTTTGAGTTCAGAAAGAGTCGGGCAATAAATAACTAACCCGTACTTTGTCTTCCAGTGGACTCCAAGCCCTGGCCAATGGGCAGCGTGACCTTGAGCATGTTCCTCAGGTTCTCAGGGCCCACTTCCTCCTCTTTAAACTTGCCATAATTTCTGTATCTTGGGGCCTCTTGGGGGAAATTTCATTGAGTTCTTCTGTGTCGAGGATTGATAACGTCTATTTCTGTCCTGTTCCTTAAGCATAAACCCTATCAGGAAATGGGTTTTCTTTGCTTGTATTTTCTCTTTGACTGTAATGAATGTTATACTTTCATAAAAAAAAAAAATCAAAGCTATTTTATTCTGTAAAAGAGAAATTAGATGAATTGTGCACAAGGAAACCAAGGGTCAGAGGGGATTATGTGGCCATCTCCCAAACCCGGCTGTTGGGGACAGAAGTGAGACCCCAGCCTGGCCTCTCCTCCTGGGCCCGGGGCAGGGGTTTCCTGTGTGCTCAGCTCATCTCTTTCTAACTTAAACTTCTGGGGATTTAAATTTTCGTTCACACTCAGGACTCCCAACTTAGAGTTGGTTTTGAAACGGACAGTATGTTTATGTCTTAGTACAAATTGATCTTTCAGGAACTAGATTAAAACAGGCTCCCAGACTAGGCAAAGGCCGCCCTGTAAGTCAGCTTTTCATAGAGCCTACAGGATGAAGACCCAAGTAGACTTTGCAATTTCTGCTGTCTAGTCTCAGTGGCTTTCTAGAAGCCATTAGCCCCCTGGGCTAAAGAACACGGCCCTACGACCATTCTGAAGGCCACGTGTTTAATCCCCTTTAGGGTTGCTTGTGCCCTTTGCTGAAATCACAAGTGTATGTAAATATTCTTTGAGGCAAAGATGAGTCAGAAGGGATCTGTGGCCGGTTTTCACTGCATTCCTGTCCTTAGTATTGCTTTGCTCACTTTGAGTTTACACTGGGTTAAAATCCACAATCAGATTCTTGCTGAAGTCGGGGATGGCTGGAACGGTCACATCCCAGAATCCCAATGAAGATAAATCTTACAATGCAAGTAAGAAATAAATCGGATAGCCACAGTGAGACATCAAAAATTAAAAAGGACAACGCACAAAGGAGCGGGGAGAGCAAAACATGTACCAGCTAAGAATTTTTTTTTTTTAAGTAGTAAAAGAATCTAGATTTTTCAAAGAGTGCAAGCAACACAGGAAGCTGTTTTGAGTTGGGGGCAAGTTAATTATATTCAAAAAAAGATACTGTCTCTGGAAAAATCTTTTTTTCTTTTTTTGGTTGCAGTGAAATATTTTAGTTCCTTTGTATAGAGACATATTACACGTTAACAACCATGAAAAACGATACAAAATGCCCTCCATTTAACAAGTAGAAAAATATAACTAGTATATATGGCAATTGTGAATCTAATACTGTACAGAAGTAGTTTATGGATTTTACAAATAAATTATAGCTTAAACGCCTTTTGAAAATCCTTTTCCCGCCCTCCCCCAGCTGTACAGCAGAACTTACTTAGAACAATAGCAACGTCTCCGGGCCTAGTTTATTGCCAATCAGTGCCAGTCAAATGTCCTGCCGACAAGCTCGAAGAATTTCTTATTTGGCTCGTGGAAATATTCGTGCAGTTTGTTGAGCAGTTTGGGGTCGACGTGGGGGTGTGCCCGGCCTTTGGACTCGTGCAAGCAGCGGTCCCGGCCGCTGTCCCGCAGGCAGTAGAAGCCCTTGGTTTTGTTAAAGTAGAAATTGGAGGCGTTGATCTGCGGGGACAGCTTCAGGAACCGCTCGACCTTCTGGATCTCGGGGAAGGGGTCCCTGATGAGGCGGTCTCCGTCCACGATGTGGATGCGTCGCAGCGGGAAGAAGTGCAGCCAGCGGCGCAGGTGCTCGTGGTACAGGCTGCGGTTCAGCGCCTTGTAGTCGGCGTTAAGGCGGCCGCCGCGCAGCAGGAACTGCTCGATGGCCGGGTAGGGCTTGCGCTTCTGCACGTGGTTGTAGAGCACCTGCGTGTAGTCGGACAGGACGCGCTCCGACGGGTCGCGCAGGATGAGCAGCAGGCGGACGGCCGGGTTCATGCTGTGCACCCGCTCAGGCACTTTGGGCGACGTGAAGTACGCGGGGGTCTTCTCCACCGTGAGCTGGCGCGGGGACGAGAAGGGCATCTGGCTGAGGTACCAGCCCAGGCCCTGGCTGTAGTGCTCCTCCCAGTCAAAGAAGTGCACCTCGTTCTCGGCGGCCGCCACGCCGGGGTGCAGGCTCAGCATCTCCAGCAGCGCGCGCGTGCCGCCCTTGCGCACGCCGATGATGATGGTCTGGGGCAGCTGCTGCACCGAGCCGTTGCGGGCTCCGCTGCCCCGGCTGTCCTCCTGGAGGGTCCCGGTTTTCTGAGCGACCTCGGGCTGGTCCGGCTCAGCCCCGGGGGTGGCGGCGGGGCGGGAAGGCGCCAGCTGGGGCTGGGCCACCAGCAGCACCGCGCCCAGGAGCAGCGCGGCCATGCCCGACACCACGGTGGCTTCACTGGGCCACGCGCTGCTGGGTCATGAAGCTGCAGTGGGCCGCCTCTGGTCAGTGACGCATGGGTGCTGCAGGCTGCCAGTTACTGAGGAACAAAGAAGGGACAGGTTAGGCCAAAATAAAGGTGGGACGATCAGATTAACAGTGTCCACTCTGCAGTGGACACTACGTTCACCTCCCTGGGACTCTGAGCTGCTTTATTCAATGCTGAAGCACCGGTGGTGGCCTCCATTCTCTGCACAGGCCCAGAAGGTAAGTATTCTGGGCTTCGGGGGACATAACAGTCTCTATGGCAACCCCACTGCGATGCAGCTGGCATGAATCTAACGCGGCCACTGGCCACACACAAAGAAAGGGGCGTGGTCGTGTTCCAAGGAAACTTTATTTGTAAACACCAAAATTGGAATTTCATATCTCATTAAATGTTATTCTTTCTTGCTGTACTTACTTATTTTTGGAATCATTTGTATGTTTAGCTCGTTGGCTGGACAGAAGTCAGGCCAGGCTTGGCTGACCAGTGAGTTTCCAACTCCTGCTGTAGAGGAGATGGTTGGGAAGGTCCTTCACACCTTAGTAAACACCAGTGAGACACCTGTGACTTGCCAGCCCCCGGCCGAGGGGCAGGTGACACAGAGGCTGGCTTTGTTTCTGCATCTGGCTACTCCCATCCCCTCTGGAGGGCTCTTCAACTAATACTACATCAAGCAGGTCAATCAGTACGGGAGGTTCACTGTTCACTGAGCTGAAGTCTCAGCTCTTCACCCTGCATGGTCTGCCCTTGACCACTCCTCACCGTGTGGAGTGTGCTTCCCAGCAACTGGGTCTGGGCTTGGCCAAGGTCACGTGGTTAGATATGAGGAAAGGCAGGTCCCCACCCAGGCCTCAGAGGCCTTGTGTGTTTCTACCAGGCCCTGTCAGAAGAAGACTGCACCCTGGTCAGCCTGTGGGCCCCCAGGGGAGCGCGAGAGGCTGGTACAGCAGGCTGTCCCCTGAGTCCAGTGCATGCAGCTCAGCCACCCCAGCCCACGAGTTTTGGTATAGTTTGCATCGCAGCCGAGATTGGGAAGGGTCATGGGTGCAACCTGACTACAGATGTCAAGGTGATGTGTGTTACGCCCCTAACTGAGGGACTGTAACGTCGCCTAAAACAGCTGGAGATGGAAGGAGTGTTCGAAGTGGGCCCAGAGCAGTGATTTTCAACCCAGGTGCCACGGCACACAGGTGTGCCGTGAGAGAATCTTAGGTGTGCCTCAAAAAGTTTATAGATTATTAATAAACTAATTTTTGAAAGAAGTTCAAAGCATAGTAAAGATATTCTTCCTCTTTGTTTTGATCAGCATAATTGAAGTGTGCTGCTAACTATAGGGCCAAGTGGGCTGTGAGATAAAGAAGGTTGAAAACCACTAGCCTAGGGCGGCGCCTGTGGCTCAGTGAGTAGGGTGCTGGCCCCATATACCGAGGGTGGTGGGTTCAAACCTGGCACTGGCTGAACTGCAACAAACAATAGCCAGGCGTTGTGGTGGGCACCTGTAGTCCCAGCTACTTGGGAGGCTGAGGCAAAAGAATCATCTAAGCCCAGGAGGTGGAGGTTGCTGTGAGCTGTGACGCCACAGCACTCTACCGAGGGTGATAAAGTGAGACTCTGTCTCTACAAAATAAATAAATAAATAAATAAATAAAACACTGGCCTAGAGGATTAAACAGGTGAAATGATTAGAAAGAGTAAAAAACCTTCAGGTGTACAAAGCTTTACTATTCATACAGTCTTGGTCAGCTCTGCTGAGGGTCACCACAGCCCTACAGGGCCAGCTGGGAGGCGGCAAGGGCATCACTACCATTTCACGGGTGATACTCTTGTCTAAGCCCACAAATGTGTAGTCTAGTCCAAACTCACATCCCAAATTCAAAATTCTCAATGCAGGGCTTTTTTTTTTTTTTACCGTTTTTGGCCAGGGCCAGGTTTGAACCCACCACCTCTGGTATATGGGGCTGGTGCCCTACTCCTTTGAGCCACAGGCACTGCCCTGCAGGGCTCTTTTTTTCCCCGCACAAACCAACTCCCTCCTATCAAACTTCTCCTCTTTACCTATGTCAGGTTTATCACATTCAGGTTGGAAAGTCCCTCGAGGTCACAGAGACTCCCTCCCTACACCCTGCCAGTTCCAGTTCATGGGCGAGTCAAGGTTCCTGATTTTAAAGAGCTGATACACAACAGCAGCCTGTGCTTGACAATCTCCCCCAGAGGAGGTTAAAGCTCTCATTTAAGTCACCCCTGTCTAAACACATTAGAGAAAAGGTTAAAGACCAGTCCAGCCTGGAGACGGTGGGATTTACAAATGCAGGAAAAACGTTCTCCATGAAAAGGATCCATCGTCATCTTTATAGCAGTTTTATCGTTTAATTCATTAGTTAAAAACTTTTCCAGAATGAATAAAAGAAGAATGAATTCTCAGACTTGCAATTGTATGATCAACCAGCTGATTTGCCCCTGAGATTGTGTAATCTGCCTTGAAAATCACATATTAAAGAGAAGCAATTAAAGGAATAGAAGTCTCGCGGGAACCACGTTACGACGGAGAAGGGACTTAAGAGGCTGAAATGAAAGTCTTAGGAACAAACAAATGCTTAGGCTGAATGGCCAAGCAAGACATGGTTTCAAGCCGGGCGCGGTGGCTCACGCCTGTAATCCCAGCACTTTGGGAGGCTGAGGCGGGAGGATTGCTTGAGCTCAGGAGTTCGAGGCTTGTCTGAGCGAGAGTGAGACCCCAACTCATGGGAAAAAAATGGAAAAACCCAGCCGGGCACCGCGGCGAGCGCCTGTAATCCCAGCAGCTTTGGAGGCTGAGGCAGCAGGATGCCTACAAGCTGGAGTCTGAGGTTGCAGTGAGCTACAATGCCACTGCACTCTGCTCAGGGCAAAAGGTAGAACTCTGTCTCGACAAAAAAACAAAAAACAAAAAACAAAAAACAAAAAAAAACAAGGCAACTGTGCGTATATGCTCAAAACAAACAAACAAACAAACAGAAAAAAAGACATGGTTTCAGGTTGGTCCTTCTGATTAGATCAACTCAATTTAATGGACCATTTGCTTCCATCAGCTGAAAGTTTCACTGTGTTTTAGTCAAATTGCATTTCCTTCTCAACTGCCCAGGTAAGGTGGAGGAGCATGGGAGAGCCAGGAAGAGACTAGAGGGGATACTCTGTATCAGGGACATCCCACCTCTGGACACAGCAACCGTCCCATGCTGTCAACCCCAAGGGATCAAGCCAGGGGCCAGACGTGACATTGACATTGTTGGACCATAGCGCCCCTTCCACTCTGGCCTGAGCCGCTCTGGTTAGCACTGTGCACAGCTGAGATTTTTTCCTAAAGGGGAATTACTGGTCGACAGCAGGGAAGAAACTGAATATAGTATGTCCTTTATGATAAAAAAAAAGGAGGGGCCAGCTAGTAGTTTCAAAGCTCCTTGTTTGTACTTTAATACTTTCCAAAAATTTATTTACTTAAGTCTAGACTTTTTTCATTCCAGAAATATTTGATGTATACGGAAAAAAATAGCTACAGTCTTATACACACATATGGCGTATACATACACACATGGTATATGTAGCCTGTGGAGAGAGCACATACACACACGTGTCTGTGTAGAAGGCTCTGCCTGTGTACACGGATAAAGGCTGTATGCACGCCTGTTCTTAAGCAGCTGTATACACACATAAACACAGGTAACATACATTGTATCAACACACACAGTGGGCAATGGAGGCCAAATTCCTTTTTTTTTTTTCCTACCCCTTCAAAAGCAAGACCAGCTTCCTCTTGTATGGTTTGTTAATTTGCACTTCCCACTGCCACAGACAGGATTTCTGGGCCTTTTAGTAACACTCTCAGAAAGGAAAGGATCCCCAGGCTCGGGTGAACCTGTAAGCCAGGCCTCTAGGCCACCGTGATCTTGACAGTGGCGATACACACATCAGCTCAGAAGAGTCATTTAGTCTCCCTCACACACCCCAAAGTCACACAGACACTCTGCACCTCTAACTTTCGGCTCCTGAGCTCCAGATCTGCAGGTGAGCTGCTGGTATTGTTAACAATAACCAGTAAGTGGGAGGTTATAACATCTAAGACACTGTTTGGGGATTCCAGAGAAGGGACACCCAAGATAATCTACCGGAGCAGTGAGTAGTCTGGCAGCCAACCCCAGAACAAGCTGACACGCAGGCCCACCACGAGGTCCAGTGCTGACACACAGGTGGGGCCCAGCACAGGGTCCAGTGCTGACACACAGGCCAGGCCCACCACGGGGTCCAGTGCTGACACACAGGCCAG
>NW_003852525.1:5627257-5646927 GCF_000181295.1 Otolemur garnettii | reverse complement strand
GGCCCACCACGGGGTCCAGTGCTGACACACAGGCCGGGCCCACCATGGGGTCCAGTGCTGACACACAGGCCGGGCCCACCATGGGGTCCAGTGCTGACACACAGGCCGGGCCCACCATGGGGTCCAGTGCTGACACACAGGTGGGGCCCAGCACAGGGTCCAGTGGTGCCACATAGGCCAGGCCCAGCACAGGGTCCAGTGGTGACACAC
Source organism: Otolemur garnettii (assembly GCF_000181295.1). Taxonomy (NCBI): domain Eukaryota; kingdom Metazoa; phylum Chordata; class Mammalia; order Primates; family Galagidae; genus Otolemur; species Otolemur garnettii. Next base: position 5,646,717 of record NW_003852525.1, on the reverse strand, counting down.
AGGCTGGGCCCAGCACAGGGTCTAGTGCGGACACACAGGCCAGGCCCAGCTCAGGGTCCAGCCTGTGCATTGCCCTCCTCAGGAGGAGGCCAAAGTTAGCACCCGGGCTTTGGAGTCAGGAAGCCGATCTCTCCTTTTGATCGCAATAAAGTGACTCAGCCTTCCTCCAAGTCAGTTTCCTTACCTGTAAAATGGTCGTAATTCTGCCTGCCCCAAGTGGCTACTGTGAGACTGATACGAGATAATGTGGGTCAAGCTGTGCCATGGGAACATATGAGCCACACATGCCCTTTAAAATGTCCCAGGAGTGACATTTAGAAAATAACATACACTGCATACCCCAACACATCCCAGGTCATTCCAACATGAAATTGCTATAAATGAGATGGTTTGCAGAGTCTCACGAAGTCTTCAGAATCCAGTGTGTGCACCCAGCCTTACAGCGCATAGCAAGCCTGTGTGCGGCCAGGGGAGGCTGAGCTGGGCACCAATCCTTAGTCTGAACGGTCATCAGGTGGACAACTGCTCACTTTCTTAATCACAAGATTTCCTACCCACTCACAGATGAGGAGCTTCCTAAACAGAAGGACCACGGAGGCAAGTTTGAACTTGCAGGCAGCACCAAGACAAATTCCTTATTCTTTCCCCAGAAATGAACCAGATAAAACCAAACAAATAAAAGCTTTTGAAAGTTTGGAGCGCTTAGCTACTGTGTGCAGAGACAGAGCATACTCCGTGCAGAGCCTGGACCCGAGGCCACGTCACTGGGCTGGGGCGTGGCTCACAGCTCCGTCTGCATGCGGCCGTGCTGCTGGACAGGCCCACCCCCACCCCCCCGCAATCCTCACTGCACATCCTCAAGAGAACTCAGATTATTATTAAAAAGGGAGACTCAGAGAAAAGAAATGATTTGTCTAGAAAGGATTCCAGGTCAGTCTGAAAGGACAAAGCCAGGGACTGTTCTGTCCCTTTCACTCCTTGGCAATGTCCAGAGACAAGTACATCCTGAACCCCCTGTTTTGATCTGTTGGTCCCGCTGAACATCCCTGCCTGGTACAAGAGGGATAACATTTTAAGGACAGACTGGCCAGGGTGGGCAAAACAAATCCCCTCCTTCCTTTTGTAGATGAGTTAATAGGTCCCAAAGGAGACACGGCCACCTCCCTTTGGACCTCCCTTTGCTGGGGACGCTACAGTGATAACACCAAGCACTGGGTCTTAAGAACACACGGGACAAGAGCCATTCCCGTCGCTGGCACAGGCTTCCTTGAGCTCCACCATGAAGATGTGACCCGCATGCCAGGCACGAGAAACCTGATAGGGTCCACAGCATTGCCCAGATAGAGGCTGCCCTCCCCTTGAAATTAGCTCTAAACTCCTTTCCAGGCTGAGGGAGGCCCTTGGAAATGGCCTCTCCCGCTCCATCTGCTCATGGGCCAAGCTGCAGCCTCCCTCACCTTCCATCCCTCCGTACCCACTGAGCTCACCCAGCTTTGGGCTCCAGGTTCTGAGCCTGATCTTTCTCAGTCTGATTTTATTTCAATTGCCGGCTTGCCCTGCAAAGTGAGCCCACCCTCTCTCTCCACCACCACCTTTTATCGCCCTCGTATGCTGCCCAACTTGTATTTGCTTGTTCACAGCTGCCTGTCCTCGTGGATTTCAGGGTGGATTTCAGAGCTTCGTGGGGAGCCCTCGTCTTTCTCTGCTGCACCCCCAGGGCGCGGTGTGATTTCTGGAACATCGCAGGTGTCAGAGACCTAGTCTTTTGAGTGAACTTGTCTGAGGCAATGCTCAGAGGGGTAAATGGATGGAAGTTCCTGGGAAAAGGATTTTTAACTTAGGAAACAGAGAAACTTTCAGGTGGTGACTCTGACCCTGGGGAGTCATACAGAAACCAGCCGTTAACTACACTTCTCAGGGTGGCTGGAAAAGATCACCCGCAAGTCTAGAACATATTTTAATTAAAAAAGGAGGGGAAGGTATGAAATAACCCTTCAAAAATATTTTAATTTTCTCCTTAAGTCTCCTTATTATGTAATTCGCATCATGACCTAGATTTCAAATGTAATTTATCATAATATCTCGTCTTGGTCCTGCTGCTAGAACGCATTCATGGATGAAATGAAATAGCCAGAATATTTCACCAAAGATAAACTTGCTGCGTCAGACACAGGGATGCTGCCATTACGCTGTCTGTAGGTCACTTGCCCAACCCTCAACAAGAGATGCTGACCCACCTGTCCGAGGCAAGAATCTCTTCTAGGGCAACCGGGATGATTAAAACACCGGACCACAGCAGGTTAAGGCATTCAGCATGCGATCAGAGAGGAAGAGGCGTCTGTGAGCACCACTGTGGGCCAGGCGGTAAGCGCTTGGGAGTAAATTATCTCTTTTAATACCTGTGACAATACACAGAGGTGGTGGTTCTCATTTAATTTTATACCTTTTAAGCAATGAAAAGGTGGTGAACAGCAGTGGGTGAGCGTTTTGCAGTCAGAGAGATCCAGGAACTGGCCCCAGGGAAGTCTGTCACCTCTCTGGGGCTCAGTATGCTACTCTGTAAAAATGAGCTTAAACCAGCTTCCTAAGGGTGCCGTTAGGATTAAGTAAGGCTGCCCTTGCCAAATGCAAGGTCTCGGGCATACCGTAGGCATTTAACAAATGTTAAGGGCTGCCCTTCTCCCCAAGGTGTGGAAACACACTGTTAATGTGAAATGCCCCCTTCAAGGTCACAGAACCAGGACTTACCAAGACTTCAATTCCAGGGCCCATCCCTGAAGCCCTGGAGTGCTCCCCAGCCTTCTGAGTGCTCCGCCAGGCAGGGGAGGAGCTCACTCAGACGCGTGATAAGACAGCGGGAAGACTGAGCGCTATCACGCTGTTACGTAAAATCTGCCTTTTCCCAAGCATCCTGTGGAGTCGAGTAATTCAACTTTCTGGCATGTTCTGAAACCTGACCTGAGAAGGGAAATTTGAACAACAGAAGTGTCCATTTTTTTTAATCCACCCAAACTTCCCGGCAATCACAAGCATAAGATTATTTGGGCATCATTAGAAGCCCCCAGCGTCTTCACTCTCAGGTTCATGCCACGGCACAGAAGCACCTGCCGAGGCTGCATTTCCATCCTTGGAGACCGAGACACGGGAACAGGGTTAGTTTATGCCTGTCGGTCTGTGAAAGGACAGTGATATTGTAAGACCTGCATAAATATTTATTGAAACTGCCCATACATCAAACTCTTCAATAAATGTCGACATTCACTTGTGTTTGGATTTACTTGTGGCCACGGTTGTGAGGTGGGATGCCGGGGGGAGAGTTCAGGGTAGAAAAGTCCAAGTCCAGATAACATTAGCAGTTTCCTTGGACCACATCCACTGCTTGGGGAGGGTGTAATGAGCCCCATTTTCCCTTGAAAAAGAGGAGGGCTCTGAACATTCCCCCCCCCCGCCCCCGCCTTCTACATTCTCCCGAGTCCTGGGTAAAGCTTAGAGTTTCCATATTTACAAAAGGTTAAGTGGGCAATGAACATAACTCTTAGGACTGAAGGAAGGAGGCAGCTTGGAGGACCACAGATGGCAGCCGGGTGCAGTAACAGGAGCAGGGATTCCAATCACTCAGTGTCATTTCTGAGCCTCCGAGTGCTCCGTGACACAGTGAGGATGATACAGTCACCTGTCCTATCAGGTGGTCTGAAGTCGCCCTACACATCATTCCCCAGGTTAAGTTTGTATTAACCTGGATGGAAGTGGAACACATTATTCTTAGCAAAGCATCACAAGGATGGAGAAACAAGAATCCTGTGTACTCAATTCTAATATGAGAACGACTAATGACCTCACACACTGTAGGGGGTGGGGGATGGGGATAGCAGAGACCCGGCAGGAGGGAGGGGGTGGGGCCCACGGGGGTGGTACACCTTTGGGGGGCCAAACACTATTATGGGAGGGTCTTTATCTGACACAAGCAATCAGCGTAACCTGGTTCTTTATACCTTCAATGAGTCCCCAACAATAAAGAAAAAACTAGGGCCTCAGGGTCTGGATAGGAAATTCAGATGGGAGGTGACTTTGCTCCCCAGTTTCTAGCTGCAGGTTAAAATCACCAGGCAGGTGCTTCCCAAACACGCCCCATACCCCGGGGTCACGAGGAGATCTTAGTTACAGATGCAGCCTTAGTCCAGGAGGCCTGGAAGGCCTGAGGCTCTGCATTCCCCGCAAGCTCCCCGGGGAGCTGGTCTGTTCACCACAGTCTGGGAACTGAGAGGCCCTGGCAGCTGGTGCTGCCCAGTTAGATCCTGGCCATCTCGGCCCGGGCAGGGGCAGGCAATGTCCTTTGCTCAACTTGTTTCCTAAGGCTATTGGGTTTGTCTAGTTTAACTCCAGGACTAAAAGCAAGTGCGGTGGACAAAACAGAGAAGGGTCAGTCTGCAGAGGCTGCTCCGTGGGAGGAGGAGAGGGGGGATGCTGAAATAACAGAGGAGTCAGCTACAACCTGTAACCCCGAATCAACAAGACAGCCCCGAAACTCAGGGCTAGAGCAGAACTGCAGTGACCCTCTGTGTTTATTGTGGGGGCAAAAGGAAACAGCACATGTGGGGTGCTTAGAATATCATCAGGCTGCCCGGCCTGCGGCAGGCCCTCCAATCACGGCACCTATATTTGTCCCTAAAAAAAATATGCTGTGTGATATAAATGGGGTTTCAGGACAGTAATTAGTCAAAGCGTTTGTTCAAGATGCAAAGTCCTGCAGTGACTCAGGCAGACAGAGGTTCACAGAAGGAAGGACTGGGTCACACAGAAATGTCCGGCTCTCTGTGGAATGCACACAGTAGGTGCTTCACCAGCACCTCCTGAACGAGCAATGAGCAGCCAGGTGTGTGCAGGAAGACCGCCGTGCAGGCAGAGGGGAGGGTCCTCCTCACGTGTCTGATCTGTGACACTGCGCACAGAAGGCAGCAGTGACCTAAATAAATCCTTCATTAGGCGCAGGAACGGCCAGTCAGGCGTTGCAGAGCTCTGTGACAGGAGGCAGATGGGCTTCTCGTGCTGTTCAAGGCAGCTGAGTGGAAAGAGGAGCCGTGGTGGCCGGGAGGAAGGAGCTGGGCTGCCGTGGCCCACTCGGAGGTGTGGGGCTTCAGTCCCTGCTCCAGGTGTGACTCAGCCACTGCAGGGGCCTCCAGCCTGGGCGGACAGGCACCCTTCACACCACAGATGGCGAGCACCCACGGGTCCCCTGGGTTTCCCCGGAAATGGCCAGGAAGGAGACAGGAGGCATCAGATGTGCCATCATCTTGTTCCATTGTATCATTTTTCAGAAAAGAAAACCGAGGTAGGTACACCCCAAGGTCAAGTGCGCCTGGGTGGTCTCCTGATTCTCATCCATGGGATCCCACATGGTGTGTTGGGCCAAGTAGAAGAGCTTGTAGCTGAAAATAAATCTGTGCAAATCAAAATAAATTCCTTTTCTGGACAGGCAGAGGAGCAGAGAAGCTTGGTTTCATTTCTTGAGCCAGTCTGTTATGGACTGAATGTGTCTTCCCAGGATTCATATGTGGAGGCCCTAACCCCCAAGTGATGGGTTTTGGAGGTGGGGGCTTAGGGCTCTGGGAGGTAATTTGTTTAGATGAGGTTGATAGTGGGGGGCCCTAACCTGATCTTATCAGTGACCCTATAAGAAGAGGAAGCAAAACCAGGACGTGCCTTATGCCTGCAGTCTCCCTCTCCCGGGTATAAGGACACAGCTGGAAGGCAGCCGGCCACCAGCCAGAGTGGCCTCCTCAGGAGCTGGCTCTGCTGACACCTTCATCTTGGACTTACCGCCTCTGAACTGCGAGAAGTGAGTGTCCACAGTATTTGGTGATAGCTGCTCAAACTGACTGACACACAGACCTTAGAAAAAATAGCAGCAGCCACAGGAGTTTGCTTGGGACCTGTTCCTGTTTAAGGACTTCCAGGAGTCGCAATCGGGCGACTCTGGATGCCAGTGACATTGAGGAAGCACCCGCAGCTGGGGACCATGGCTCACAGTCACACAGGTCTGTTGCTGTCAACTCTGCAGATACGACCAGAGACCAGGGACCAGGATGGCCTGATCTTCAGATTTCCAGGAGGCAGCTAAAGATATTTGTGTAAAAAGTCAGCCCCAAGTAAAGTGAAGGAAGGAACAAAGAGATATGTTGGACGTCAGCTCTGCAGAGATGAGGGCCAAGGTCGCGCTGTGCCGGCGCTGAGCGTTTGAACTTTTACAAGGCACATATGATGTTTCTGAGATTGTACACTGTCAGCCCCCGTGCTCGAGGAGCACCCCTGTAACATGGAAGATGCACATGGAAGGGGTGATCGCAGTCTCCAGTGTTGTAAGTCCAGGGCCCAGAGGAGAGAGATGGGCCGGCAGAGGAACGGAGGGCCAGGAGGGGCAGTGGGAAGGGCAGTGCCTAGGGTGACCAGATTTTAACATTGGTGAAGCGGGACAACATGGCCGGGGGCGGGGCAGGGCAGGGCCTGACAACAATGCAAACTTTGATAAGCAGTTCTCCATAATCACTTCTCAACAATTATTTGTTATTATTACAGTTTAACATTATAAAATTAACAAAAATAATATAAAACTCATATTTTGGCGAAATAGCCACATGGCAGCCGAAAACCCTATATTCCCTTCCTGTTCTCCCGCCCATTCGTGCATTCTTTCCAAAAATCGGGACTTTTCTAAAATGCTGCGGGATGTGGGACAAATTGTTAAAAAGCGGGACTGTCCCCCCAAAAGCGGGGTGGGCATTAGCAAGTCCCCCGGGGCATTCATTCTGGGCAGTTTGCAGCAGGGTGGGGTGGAAGGGAGTCCCCAGCATGAACTGGGGGTGTGGGGGACAGGGATGCAGAGGAACTTTGCTATAGGGGTGCGGGGGACAGGGGTGCAGAGGAAGATGAGAAACCTGCCTGTACCCGACTTTGGAGGCCTCAGTGCCCAGCCTAGGAATTTAGAGCCAGCGTAGATGAAAAGTAGCCCTGGCAACAGGCCATAGCAGAAGGCCCCGATCGTGGCTGCCATTGAGGCTGTTCACCAAGTACTGGTTCGGCCTTGGGTAAAGTCAGTGGAAAATCTTGGAAACTTCTGCTTGGGTTTGGCCTAGGAGCTTGTTTTTATCTTTCTTTTTGGATATACATGTTCTTGATTTATCACGACCATGTAAAAACAAACAGCTAGGGGAACATGCGCATTGCCAGGCACCGTGAGATGCAGCGGGCTGGGGGCCAGGACTCCGCACACCCTGCCTGCATGAGCTCGGGGACACTGGCACGGAAACCAGGGCAGCACAGAGCCATGGCAGCTTTGGTTTGATGCCAGCCACATCTTTGTCCTTTTTCTGAGCAGAACTGTAGCTGTTCAGGGACCAGCACAGAATGGAGGGATCGCCCCCGGTTCCTTCTCTGCCTTGATACCACGTGCCACTGTGATCTCACTTGTCTCTTTCCTGGAAGACTTTGATATCTACTGTTCAAGTTGATACGTTCAAGCATCATTCTGACGTTTGGGGTTTTGCAGAACGATTCAGTTCCTCATTTGCCTTGGATCCAAGCTCTGAACTTGCCCATCACGAACGCACTGTAAACGGTGGTACCTGTTTCACTGTCTTACTAATCCTGAAATATTTAAGTGCCATGTAACCAAGGCAGAGGAGCACCCCCATCCTGCACCCTCTCTCTGTGACCTCTTGTTATGTTGAGAATTTCGCTTGTCTTTACGTTAAAATCAGTGCTGTCTGTTTAGTTAAACAAGACAGGAACATTTACTCTTGGTCATTTACTCTTTCTGAATGTTGATGTGAAATGATTTGCAATTTATACTTTTAAAATGTTACCTGTTATTCTGTGAAACAAACTGGCATTTCGGGAGAAATTCGGGAGTTATCCAGATGAACTTAAGGAACTCAGAGTGGGGGGAGGCTGACAGTTAAGAGTCTGGCTTTGCCTCCCGACCTGGCCCAGGTGACAGCTGTGTGCCTCATTTTCCCATCTGAAATGTGGGCATGGAGACAGTACTGACCTCATAGGACTGTCAGGAGGATGAAAGGAGGTTGGCCGTATGAAGGAAGTGCTCAGGGCTGGGCTTGGCACACAGAAAGCCCTCACCAAATGTCACTTATGTCCCTGTCCAGTTTCTATCTTCCTCCCATCCTAAGTATTGACGGCCCTATTCCGTAATCAACACTGCTGGCACAGATATTTCCAGGTACCTCAAATGTACCTCCACAAAATTTCCTTTGCTTGAAAGGGTCAAGGCACTAGGCTGAACAGGTGCCAAGCTGGGAGACAGATTTGGGGGTGTGTGTGTCCAGTTCTGAACTCTGTGCAACCTTGAACAGATCACAGAAATACTGTAAGCCTCATTTACGAAGAGAAATGATTGTATCATAAATTCTAAGATCTTTTAATATCCATGTGAAACATGAAGGTTTCGGAGAATTAAGAAACGTATTTGTCACGGCAAGACACTATTACGTAAAATTCCAACTCAAACGGTTACTGTTAAAAGTTAACCACAGAGTGTTTCACCTGTGTCAGAATCAGCCTAATCTTTCAGAGGTTAAAGGTAGTGACATATATCAATATCTAAGCTGCTGAGATCTTCTTGGTAAGGGAAGTAGAGGGGAGAGTCATACAATCTTCAGGGGAACAGCAACCATTTCCTTGGGCAGAGTCTCTCGGCCTGCATTTGCTGCCATGATTCCGTCCTGGGCATATTTAACACTCATTCAGTGAATATTAACCAAACCTAGGACCTGCCTAAGAGGTGGATCAGCTGGACTAGAGAAAAATCTATAGAGGGAAAAAAGACTGTACTGTTATAGACTGACTCTGTTCACCCCAAAGTCACATGATGCTATTAAAGTGAGGCCTTTGGAAAGCAATTAGGTCATGAGGGTGAGGACCTTCTGAAGGAGATTAGTGCCCTTCTAGGAAGAGGCCAAGGAGCTGGCTCACTTTCTTTCTGCAAGTTCTCTTAGTCCCACCCCAAAGGGGCAGCATAAGGCCTTTTCTAGGCTGCATGGAGGTATTTTACTCAAGGCTTTGTGCTGCTTAAGTGACCTGTGTAACTTCGGGAGTGAGAGAAATTGTTCAGGACAACAGAGGCTGGCTGGGAACTGCCACAGGGGTCTAGCTTCCCAGTTTTGGTGCGGATAACACTTAACCTCTCCCTAAGGGCATGAAGACGCAGCCTTTGAAGAGCATCCAAATTATCAGCTCCCCCAGAGAACACACGATTCAGAGCCAGAGGTGAACGGACATGCCGGGTACCCAGCACTTGCAAATTGGAGACAAAGTTGCCCTCCATCCTGCCCCTTCCCTTAAACAACTGGTGACTGTGCTGGGTGTAAGGTGTGGACAGGTGACAATGGACGGGGTAGGCAAAAACTCAGTTGTGATTGTGTTAGAGTTAGAGCTGCAACAGGACAGAGGCCAGGTTCCCGGGATCTGGGTGGAGAGATGGGTGGGTAATGTAACATGGGTATGCACACGGCACACGAGAAGCCACGTGGGCCTTATTGATTTATTTATTGTGAGACGGAACGTCACTTTGTCACCCTCAGTAGAGTGCCAAGGCATCATAGCTCATAGTAACCTCAAACTCTTGGGCCGTAAGAATTAAATCAAATATGTAGAAAAACTCTCCTAGCCCCCCGACACGTGGTAGTCTCCCAGTAGACAGTGGCGCAGTGGTAGCCACCCAGTAAATAATAGCTTGACGATATTAGCTTGAAGAGGAAAGTGTAAGAACATTAGTACTAATTTAGGTTTTGTAACAACTAGTCGTGTCTGCTTAAATGTCACGAGTAGCAGAAGAAACTGCAACGTTCTAAAAATTGACGGGAAGAAAACCTTCTCGGGTGAAAGTGCAGAGCGCTGTGTGCTGGTGTCTCCGCGGAGACAGGCACAGAGGGAAAGCACAGCCCAGTCTGGGGTTGGCCAAGGTCACCTACTGTAGGGCAGTCAGCCTTGCTGCTGGCTTTAGTGGACAACCTTAATAATTATTCTAGTAGGAAGAGTAGCAGGTGTTGACAATCTTAAACCCAAGGTTTCCTTAGGTCAGCAGGGCCTGGTGGTTTCTGCACCCAGAATACCCAGAATTCCACCAAATGGCCCTGATGACAACCTGGCTCCCTTCTTCTGCTTTTGTTGGAATTTTTGTGGCCAAAGAAATGTGGCTAGAGGCCCGAGTAGGTGGAGCAGACTCCACTTCTAAGATTGGAAGTATAAGGATGTCCCTGGATTGGGTACCTGTAAAGCTGGGATGATGTCACCTGGGCTCTAACCAGAGATCAGGAAAGGGCAGGACATGGGTGACACTGGCCCTACCCAGAGAACATCTTCTTGGGTCCTTGTATCCTTCATGAGGTACCACAGGACAGCTGCCAATCTACACTCAGGAAATCTGATCTAAAGACTAGCTTCCCCTCAGACTTTTGCTTCATAACCAGTAGGATTGAAGGTCCCTCCCTCCATCTGTTCCCTCCACACCAATCCACATTTTGGTAGTGACGCAGTGCTCATACCTGGACCAGGCATGATGGAGAAGAAGGGGTTTGCCCTGCCCTCTGGGAGCTGTGTCCTGGGGGACACATACAATTATAACAATGTCACCTTCATGGTAAGGACAGCTCTGGGAGGCCTGGAGAGGTGGAGGCTTACTTAGGACTCACTAGGTCAGGTTTGGGTAAACCCCACATCCCAGCACTTCCTTGCATCAGTGGCTTATCCCACAAGGGTTAGTGGCAGGACCCCGCTCACTCAGGTCTTTCAGAGACCCAGAAAGACAGAGCAGCTGCTGCCTGGAGTCCTGCAGGTCCCCGGGCTGGGGGTGGGGAGATGGTGCACAAAGGGCTGGCTCAGAAAGTTCAGGCCTTGTGACCACGCGGCAGCCCCCCTGCCTTCACAGGGCCACACGGAACTTCACCCAGGAGGGAGAACCCAGGCCTACCAAGTGCCCGAAAGAGAGAGATTCTCATGTCCAGCCTGTGAGCAGTGGCTGATGTGAGATGGTTGGGGCAGCATCCAGATGGACCCACAGAACAACATATGAGATGAGCCCAATGAGAAAGGCAGAGGCTGGAAGGGTCCAGGCGGAGGGAACAGCACAAGCAAAGGCTGTGATGTCTACATTCTTGGTTCATCCGGCAACAGTGGGCAGTGGTGCCCTCGGATTAGGAGAGTGGCAGGGGCTGCGGCCTGAGAAATCAGAATGGGGTGCCACCCTGAGGGACCTGCATTCTAGCACTAACTTTATCATAAATAACAATAGTAAAAGAAGCCGTTAAACACTGCAAGTTAATGAAATGCATTATCATATTTAATCCTGGTGACTTTATGAACGGGAGGGCATTAGGGCCCTGGGTGTTTCATTCAGCAATTATTTCTGAGCTGCTAACTGTCTGCTGGGGAGTGGCTCAGGCTGAATACAGATTTGGGGGTTCTGGATGAAGTCCTTTCCTCCTATAATTTAATAGATTGCAACAGATTACACGTTCAATAAATGAAATGTATGAAAAATGCATAATTAAAAATCATGAAAGAATACTCGAGGTTGAGAGAGGTTGTTCAGCTGCCCAGGGTGACACTGCAGTGAAGCCACCTGGCTGAGACTTGATGTTTTCTCGGCCCCGAGCCCTGCGCAGGAGCACTAATGCCGTAAACAGTGGGAACCAGGGATGTTCTGCACCAGGGCAGGGCAGGGACCTGACTGTGTGTGTGTTTTACAAAGATCACTCCGGTCAGTGGGAGAGATTAGCACAGAGAAATACTGCAGATTGCAAACACTTTAAAAGTTGCAGAGCTGGGGAGGGAAAAAAACAGAGGGAGACCAGGAAGATACCAGATTTGCATTTCGGCTGAACGCAGCAATAAAAGTCATAAACCCGGGCAGGATCAATCACCAGTTGCAAAATACAGGCGTAGTGTAATCATTGCTCTAAGGCAAGAAGGATCGGTCGGGAGTTTCTGAGCGCAATTAATTTTCCTCTTTCTTTGCTTCAGATGGCTTTGTGCCTCAGTTTCCTGCTCTGTAACTGTCTTTACCTGTGGCCACGAAACCTTGTTTTTGGCTCATGGGACCTCAAGGGAAAAATCTCCTGGAGGCTTCTGAGAAAGATTTCCCTCTCTGATCAAAAGAAGGCAAGTCCTCCCACCTGGCTGTCTTCCTGCTTAGGGTTCTGAGATCAGCTGCCTGGGGACACTGTGGCCCTTTCCCCACCTGAGGCCAGAAGAGGAGGAGACTGAAGGGAATAAGCAGCCAGATCCCAGGTGACATCCTTAGGCTGCTTTTCAACCCAAACCAGGCTCACCAGCGAGAAAGCCTGTGACTGTGTATATTAGATGCACAGTACAGGCGCTTACCTCTGCGCTGGGCTCCCTGACGGGATGTGCTTCCCACAGCAACAGTCTGTAAGATGCATAGCTCCATTTCACAAGGCGGCCCAGCTTCAATGAACAAAATCATATCCCCAATGTCCAGGATGCCAAACGGTATACTCCCTTCTAAGTCAGGAGACATTTCCTGGTGCCCAGAGCAACCATGACAGGAACTCCAAAGTACTTGGGGAGCTTGAAGGGCGGCGTGACTGCTGAGGACAGAGCCGGCACCCCAGAAAGGATCAGTTCCCTCAGAGCACCCAGGCGGGGCTTAGAGAAGGAGGGGAGGCCAGGATGCCTCGGCAAACGCTTTCTTAAAGAGGAATGGGGGCAGAGGAGATACCAGCCTGAAGTCCAGCGAATGGGAATCTGGAACCAGACCACACAAAACCCCCCACAGGATGAGGACCACCAGGAGCGGTGAGGCCGGTCCCTCCATCGGTGGCCCCGGGCCACCTTGTCTTCTGCTTTTATCTGTGACTTGACTTTGTCACAGCAGAACACGGAGAGAGGTGCAGGCTTCTCCGTCACTCCAAATTCTTCCCGTTTGACCATATAGTTTCTATCCTTTCTGGGTCATGGGACGGGATGCTGGGGTCCCAAGAAGCCTTAGGGAGGGGGAGGGAGTGGCATTCATGAAAATGACTGCCCTGGGATTGCTGCTGGAGACCGCCCTGACCTGAACCACGACGGCGTCCACGCTCTCCCAGCCCGTGGCCTGTTTCCCCGGCTGCTCCCCCTGGGCTGGGCTGGTGGGTCTTGCTCTCCCCCCTCCCACCCTCGGCTTTCTGTCTCCCTCTTACCCTCCTTCCTTATCTTTTCTACTTTTCTGCTTCCCATCTGTTGGCCAGAAACAGAATAAGGTTTGCTTAAATTATATAAAACATGACTAAAGAAACAAAGGGGCAGAAGACTGAGAAACGCCCCCAGGAGCGCGATTCGTGAGCTTTGGGCTTGTCTCGGAGATGCAGCTGCCTTGGCACTCAGGAGGCCGTCGGCTTTCTTTTACCTTGTTAAGAAGTCAGAGACTTTTTAATGCCATGAGGCAGGTACAGGATGTGGGCACAAGAGAATGTCCACTGATTTAGAAGAGAGTACTGGACAGTGGGGAAGTGATTTTGCTTCATTGAACCTTGGTCACCTTGTCTGTGAAGTGCAATTACTCACCCTGATGGACTTGTGCTGTGACAACCACATTTTATAATGTAAACACAGAATCATATAAGTGCTTGACATCACACATTAACTTCATGCACGTCAAACAATCCTCTGCCATCATTTTAATTATGCCCATTTTGCAAATGTGGAGTCTGAGGCTCAGAAACACAGGGTAACTCACCACCTGTGGCTTGGTGGAGAAGTAGCCAGGCAGACCCTAGCCCCATCTCTCTGGATCCTTAAGTGTTCAAGCTAACTGTGATTCACTCAAGCCTCTTTTCTGCTCCATAATCCACACAAACACACCGCCAGTGGGCAGCTCGGGTTAATAAGGAGGTATTAATATTATATCCAACGGAAAGTGGTTCTTCCTGCATGAGCAATTCCTCACTACTGAAGAAAGTGTAACACTCCGCTTTGGAAGGTTTACATGCCACAAAATTCTTGTTAATTTGTTTCTCCATCAGATTGTTACCTGAAATGGAAACACAACGCGTCCACAGCCTTCCTGAGAACCACGTGCTCCCACCCACCGTCTCTGGGCAGATCTGGGATTCAATTTATAACCCGAGGTCCTCTCCTTGGGGCGGGGGGACGTCTGAAAGGCTGACGGTTTTACTAGCTTTGCGTTCATCTGAGGCAGGAGCCATTTCAGGTGTAAGTTTTCAGGGCACAAAGTATCCCTTCAGCCCACCCAGGGCGGCTCTGTGTGAGCCTGGCCTTTCCAGCCCCAGCTCTGCAGTCCCAAGCTGGAGCACTATTTGTGTTAAGAAGGCACTTATTGTCTTGGTGGCCAGGCGCTGGCTGCCCTGGTGGCCCACGGGGCTGAAACACCTTCTTCCTGAAGGCTGTTGAGAATCACACAGCTCTACCTTCCCCGGAGAGGATAAGGCTCTCTTCTTAAACGCAGAGACTTCTGTTTTCGTTTCTGTTTCTTTTGCTCCTTTGGACCAACAAACAAGCCCTCCTTTTGCTCAGCTCACCAAGGAAAACAATCGCCTTCCCTTTCACTTGGGGCCACACCCTATTCCCCCGGCAATAAGTCAGAAGTCATTTCTCTTCCAAGGTCGCACTGTCCTCTTTCTCTAACTTCCTAAGGTCTAGAATTTTCAGAAAAATAATCTTTCAGAACTATTATCAGGAGAATAGAGATGCTTAATAAAATACAGGATGCCCAGGTAATTTTAAATGTTGGATAAACACCAACTAACCTCCCAGTGTTTAGTGTCTGGGATGCACCTGTACTAAGACATTACTTGCCGCTTATCTGAAATTTAGTTGAACTGGGTGTGCTGTGTTTTTATTTGCTCAATCTGGCAACTCTCCATAACTTTCGCTGAGTATCACGCCAGGTACTTTATATTGGCAATTTTCTTTAATCCTCATTTAGAATTGAGAAAACGGAGGCCCAGAAAAATGGTCTCTTTCTTTGGGTGACACCATCAGTAAGGAGCAGGCCAGAAATTCCAACAGATGTGATTCTAAAGTTGTGTTCTTTCTGCCACAGGAATAACTGCAAAATCTAATCCCAGAAATCTATAACTGATATTCTCCCCCCTCCCACGTCCTTTCCTAGCCTGGACACTGGGGAAAAGCTGGCTTGAGAAGTAATTTAAGGCAAAGGCAAGCCGATCTTCAGAGGAGGCTCTCAGCCCACTCGCCCTCTCTGCCGCACGCGTATTTATTTTTCTGAGCACAGCTAGGCCAGCCTTTCATTTCAGCTGCGTCTGCAATCACCTTTTTCCCGCTGTATTTTAACTGCTGATACAGAACTTTGATTTACTCTCCCGAACTAAAGAGTGAAGACATTTACATAAAACAACCTATTACGGGGCCACGTGCACCTCATCTGCAGGGATTCCAGGGGAAATTCGACAAGAGGTAAAATGCTGAAATGGAAGTTCTTGAGGGATAAAAAGGGACGTGAGCGTTTGAAATCTGCGTGTATTTCTTCACTTATACAAAATGTGGTAATTCCGGCCTCCAGGGATTTAACAAATCTCCACCTTGAATGATCTGCTCGCTGCGGGGAGAGAATCACGACCACAGAGCCGGAGTTTGTCTCTTTTGCTCTCAGGGTCTAAGAAAAGTTTGTTTCCCTTCCCCACCTCAGTTTCTTAAACATAAAATGAGGGTGGTGAGAGCTCCCCACCTGCCCTGGCAGAAGCAGGGTTGTAGGTGAAGAAGACAGTGGATATTATTGCATTTTGTGAAAGTAAGGAGCGAGGGCCACCGCCCTCTTCATGCCACAGAGCCTTTGCAGGAGCAACTCAGGACCCACTCAGCAAAGGAGCTGTGTCAATGTGCCGGTCACACAAGCTGGACTGGCCACACTGGGAAGCCCTCAAATCCACAGCCGAGTTCTCAGCGGGGGTGTGAGGGCGACACACATTTAGACTACGTCCTGCTATTCTCCTCTGCCCTTCCTCTCTATGTCTCTCTCTTCTCTGAGTTATTTCTCTCTCTATGAAGCCTTCCTTAATTCCCTCCGACAGAAATGCTGACTGTTCTTCTCTGGAACTAGACACACCGTTCTGGAAACTGGAGCAACATAAACCTCCAGGCCCCTGCTCTCAGGGAGCAGATATCCTGGTGTGGCAGGTGGAGGGAGGGAGAGAGTCCGCCAATGAAGTAACTAGATGACTCCAGAGATTCGTATTTGCTACACGATTACGTAACTGAAGAAATTATTGCAATGAAAGAATGTCATTTGAATAGGATACCGAGAGGGGAATATTCTCAGGATGGTCTGCCTAACAAGACAGAGGCTTGCTAATTTGTCTGGCTCCCACACTAAGCTGTAAGTTCACCAGGAGCAAGAACTATTTCTTCATCTCCTGCCTGCCCACCCTGCCAACGACAGAAAATATCAAAGGCTGGGCTGGATTTGGGAGAGGACGTGCCCAAGCCCCCAAGGTCACAGCACACTTCATCCTAGAAACACTTTTAAAAAAATATTTTGTTCTCATAGTGAAATTTTGTAATAAGAGAAGTCATTGCCAGATTGAAAAATATTAAAACCTCACCCTCCTCTCACCCCCTAAAAATCTCCACTGAGGACAGGAGTCAGGTTTAATGTGAATTGAAAGGGATGGGGTAAAGTTGCTTCTTGACTTGTAACTGATGCTCAGTTAACAGGTGCTGAAGGTTGGAATTCTGACCATCAGAGCGTCACAGGCCTCTGCACACACTGACGATCACTGCCGCTAGCCAGTCACGTGTGGTCTCAGACCAGTGTCCTCTGTGCTGTTGAAATTTCCTTGAGGACTGGCTCTTGAGTGGTCTTGCTCACCCACGTATCCCAACCCTAAAGCAGGTCCTGGACGTGGTCAATAGTCAATTGCATTAACATGAGAGGATAGCCTGATACCAGAGATTAACTCATGACCAGAATATAATCAAGGGTCCAGACTTCCACGTGGAAAAGTCTCGAGTGTCAGACACAGATGCTTGACTTAGGTCTTATCGAGCCAGAGACGAAAGTGCAGAAGGGCAGGCCCCTGGCTACTGGCTGAAGCCTCCCCGGCCCAGTCCCTGACACTTCCTATAGCCGGCCCTGATGTGTCTGTTTGTTCTTTCTATCTAACTGAGAGAGACTCTGATTACCTATCTTGATATTGTCTGTCTCCTCAACTGGAAGATAAGCTCAAGGACCATTCTTTCCATCTGGTTTACTCCCCTCAGTGTCAGCAGGGAGCAGAACAATACTTGGTACAAGGTTGGAACTCAGTAAACATGTGTTAAGGGAGTAAATGTGACCCTTGTCCCTTCCCACAGAGACAGGGAGAAGGAAATGCCCAGGTCGCTGTAAGTGGGAAGGGTGCCTCACTCGAGCACTATCTACACTACACGCCCGCTACACTCTCACGGTGATATTCTGGGTGACTGATTTTCCTGAACCTCACACTCCAGTCAAATCTCCCTCTGTCCCTGGAAACCAGAGGCTGTAAACAGGGGCCTGTGCTGCCCGTGTGAAGCCTGCCTAAAGACGAGTTTGCTTTGACCCACATGGTGCTGCTCGGAAATTCTGCAAACACTGCTGGTCTGTAAGAGAGTAGATTCCACATTAAACTGTGAATGCACAGTCTATCTTGAAATGCAAAACGAGACCTGGCAAGATCAGGCCTCAGGTCCCACCTGCAGCCCCTGTGCTGGGCCTGGCCTGTAACCACGTGGCTCCTTCCTTACTTGGGCCCCAGGCCCAAGGCTTGCTCCACTCAGCTGGTTACTCTCCCAGCTGCTGAAGACCTTTGAGTTTGCGACCCCTGCTGGAAAACTACCAAAAAGCACATAATACAGAGGAGAAAGAAAAAAAAAAAGTGCCCACCATGCTCTCTTTCTGCGATGTTCAGACCACTCCTTGGAGGAACGGTGCATTCATTTCTCTAGACATCCGTAGTAGCACATAACTAATGACAGACTACAGCCCAGAAGATAATGTTCTAACAACCTGAAAAAGGTACAGACTTAACTCCTCCTGAGCAGAGGAAGCTGAGAAGGCCTCACGCTGGAGTGGAACTGAAGATGAATTGTGAGAGGCAGGGAGCCCCGGTTACGGTTCCGATTAACTCAGGGAGAAAAGGGATTTGCTTGAAGAGGCTGATTAGCCCCTAGGAACTGGTGAGAAGCCTAAAAACCAGTATTGAAAAAGAAGGAATGAAGGGGAAAGTAGGTGGCAGGGAACATGTTGGTAGGTAGGTGCTGGGACCACACCCTGGGACGTCGATGCTTGATTCATGTCTCGTGGTGACCCTGTGCCCTGAAGCCAGCCCCACAGGACTCTAGGCCCAGGTGGGATCATTCCACTGAGCCCTAGTTCAGGGCTGGGACTGGGAGATACGTTTAAGGACACACATGCACACACACACACACACACACGCATGCATGCACGCCCCCTCTCTGGGGAGGGTGGTGCTTTCTATATTAGAGGGTATTTGCTTGCTGGATACTTCCCAGCCACTCAATGAGAAATTAAGTGGAGGTGGATAAAGAGGGTACCACAAACAGGACAGCAGAGTGGAATGAGAACAGGCCCCCCCCCAACTCCAACCCCAGTCCTTTGTGCCTTTAGAAACTTAAGTAGTTAAGTGTTCTGAACTGCAGATTCCACATCTCTAAGACAGAAATGATGCTGTCTGCTCTCCAGGGAGGCTGTGAAGTCAGTCCCATCATTCATTCACTTGTTCTAAACCCAGGGACTGAGTGTTGACCGTCTGTTAATGCCAGACTCTGAGCTAGGTTCTGGGGACAAATTCCAAACAACACCTGAAAGGTGACAAAGATCTGGTGCTTTATGCTAATGATGGATTTAGATAAGGGAGATTCAGGTCATTTTGTAAAATTGGTCTTGTGTTTATTTTTCTCAAACTGATTTATCCATCTATGACTTTTTCTCTTATAAATTAATCAATGTCAGAGCCCGCCCTCCAAACAGATCTTAAGACCTATAACATGCATTAAGTTAAAAAGGAGAAAAATACTCCAAAATTAACTCTGCTCCCCCAAACTCTGATTAATCATTCTGAGAAGATTTGAGCCCTGGTACTTAGAAATCAGGTGGTGTGGTGGTAAGGAGACTGGACAATTTGTGGGATCCGCTCCCCCACTTAACATTCTGTATATATGATTTACTCTGACATACTGAAACCACTCTGAAAAAGAACATTAAAATAGACATAAAAATGCAAAAAGGGCAAATTAAATAACTGTACAATTCCACAAGTGTTTTTATAATCATCAAGGTGCTTTTCATATGCATTTTCTCCCTTTCTCATACAAATCCTCCCATCATGAGTTTATAGAGGAAGAATCTGAGGCTCAGGAAGGATACATAGGTTGCCTAAGGTTGTGAGGGAAGAAGTTGGCTTCAGGTCCACCTGGCACTCTCCGGCCATCCC
>NW_003852525.1:5621608-5627114 GCF_000181295.1 Otolemur garnettii | reverse complement strand
CACAGCTGTCTCTCACCCAGCGACCCTGGCATAGACCCCTGGGGTGTAGATACAGGCTCCAGGACCTGGAATCCCAGCACTTCAGGTGCAAGGCCAGGTCCATGAGAACGTCCAGCCCTGATGGCACCTGGCTCCAAGCCCCAGGCCTTGGAGAGGACACCTGACTCAGGTCTCCATGCAAGGAGTGCCAGCCAGTGTGGGCCATGTCCCAGTGTGCACCCATCAAGCGATTACCTGCCAGCCTATCTTTCTAGCCCCTTCCTGAGTCAGCATCAAATGTTAATTTAAGGCAAGAAAAACTTCCACGCGGCTTTGCCCTTTAGAAGCTCTCAGGAGTTTTCTAATCAACAGTGTCTTCTTTTGACAGCGAATACACAAGTCCCAGCGTGTGTGTATGCGGGAGTGTGTGTGGGGAGAGATACTTGAGGGCTCAGGCTAGGTCTTCCAACAGGAGAGTCAAAGGCCTTGGTTTTTCCAGGCTTCCATTTGCAAGTCGAGAGTACCACTTTGTGCTAGCTTTCCAGAACAAAAATCTCCCATCTTAAAGCTACAGTGTGCACAAACCCCGCAGCTTCCCGGCAGAACCACCGCCTGGAGCCGCGCGGAGCCAGCAAGCCTGCGACCGACCGGCAGCACGGTCGGTCGGTGGTAATTAACCGCTTCCACTTACTTAAGAGTGCTTAGTCATGAAGTTGTCCATCCCCGTCAAACTCGGCTGACAGGGAGATGAGCGAACCCCAGCGGGCAGGCTCCTTCAGAAGCTGATTTTTCTCTGCCTAGCCCTGGAGAAAACCTTATGTAACACAATGGTCCATTTCAATATGTTATTTCTGCAATCCTGTGGGGAGAATCTAAGGCCTGGAAATGCAAAGGGAAGGATAAGGCGGGGATTTGCAGCTGAAGCGTTCATCTTCTGAAATTTCGGTAGGTGAGGCGTATTCTAATTGCACCCAATCTTAACCCGCGTTACCCAGAAAGCAGAAAACAAAACAAAACAAAACAAACAAACAAAAAATACCGGACGCCAAAGGATGAGCTTTAAAAATGCTAGGAGGCAGAAGTTGGGTTATCTCTTCCTCCTTTTTTTTTTTTTCCTAAAATGTAATTCCTGGGATTAACCCTTGAGTGAAAGCCGGTAATTGCATTTCCACAAAATAAGGTGAGATTTGGCTGCAAAACGAGAAGGTGCGGATGAAACGGAAGGATCATTGCCAAGCGCCCAGCACCGGGCGCGTGGGCATTCGTCTGGGGACCAGCTCCGGGGGCGAGTGGTGGGGGCTTCAGCCTGGCGGGCGGTGGTGGCAGGGTTACCCCCCAGAGCTCGGGCTGTGGGAGAAGGAGCGGCGCCTTGATTTCTGGGCCACTCTCTCCGCCACTCCTGGGGGCTGCTCTCTGCTAGCAAGAGATGGCTTCTGGGAGCTCTGCCCAAAGACGTCTCCCCAGAATCCCCCCAAAAGCATCTTGGCACTTGTCGTGGATAAAAATAGCCCGAGATAACGCTGGGAGAAGGGGAGGGGCAAGACTCGCGCAAGGCAAGGCGGGGATACGACTGGCTCTGCAAAGTGGGGGGCAGAGATGGAGGGGACAGCCCTGGCCCCAAGAGGCCCCCCCAGGGGCACGAGGAAGCGCGGACGCCCTCCGCGTGGCGGGGCGAGACGGCAGACCCACGACGCCGGCGAATGACTGCCCATCCCAGCACAGCCCACACCCTGCGCCGGCTCCCCGGCTTTCGCTCTCCCCTCTCCATCTCCTCACCCGCCTGCACCCCAGGTTCAGCTCCCAAAGCCGGCCCTCCAGTTCCCGGGACAGGATGGGGCCAGAAGGGGAGCAGCGCGCCGGCTGCCGCCGGGCCGGCACAGCACACCTGGAGCGGCGGGCTCCGCGAGGAAGCTCCTCTTTCAGAGCAGGGGGCTACGCGCTCCCGCCGCGGGTTCGCGCCCCGCGTCTCCCTTCACCCCCATTGGGTGTCACTCTCCAGGGTGCCCGAAACAGAAACCGTGAAGAAAAAATAACGAAGTAAAAAGTAATATTAAAAATCAGGAGCAGCATTTAGAAAGAGGGCTACTTACTGTCTGGGCCGGCATCTCAATCTCCCCTTGGGCACCCTCGCCCCTCGGGAAATGCCCGATCTCCTCCCTCTTCCAGTTAAACGCAAAAGCAAAGAGGACCAAGGCTTTCCAGCCCGGATGCTCCCTCGGCCAAGTTACTTTTGCGGGCGGCAACCCCGACCCAGTTCCGGCCGGGTGGTACCCGGGCTCCACCGAGCACCGCGCGCTGCGCTCCTCCGGCTGCCCGCTCCGTCCCGGCTCCAAGCTGCGGGCGCTGCCGGAGCGAACCTCCAGACTCCGCTAGAGGGGAAATGCCACCCAGGAAGGGCCAGAAATCCAGGTCCCTGTCCTCAGAGATCAAGCAGTCCCTCGAGACTTCCACATCCGAGGTGCTAGAGCAGGAGGTGGGGAGGATGGGAAAACCCTGGTCTCTCCTTCCTGGTTCCCTCCGCATCCGCGCCACCTGCTCCAGCTCGGACTCATCTTCGGCTCTGCACTTGCTCCGGGTCCGGGAAGCCAGGTGAAGTCCCCGCAGCGGCGCGGCGCCCTGCCACTCCCCGGCCTGCGCCCCCGGCCCCGCACACGCCGAACTCACCTGAGCCTCACCACCGTCCAGCCAGTCGGGCGCCCTAAATAGGTTCTCGGCCTGGGCCATGGGCAGCACTGCGGAGCACCCGCAGGGGGTGGGACGAGTTTCAGGACACCTTGGGGTGGACAGGCGGGCAAGGGGCGCGAGGACCCGCTCAGACCCGGCGGCAGCGGCGGCTCGCGAATGCCAGCGCGCCGAGGACCTTGCAGGCGGGCGTTTTGGTGCTCAGTCCGGGGAAGGGGAGGGGCAGGGGGAGGAGCTGGAGCCGGAGGAGGGGACCAGGGAGGCCGAGCCCTAAGGGAGAGCGTGCGAGGCAGAGGAGGACCGCGAGCGCCCACTGCTGCCCGCCCGGCCCTGGTGCTGCCCGAGTCCAGCCCGCCAGGTGCTGGCCGCTCCTCCCCGCGCTCCTCCCTGCGCTCCTCCCTCGATCCTCCCTGCGCTCCACCACCCGGCGCAGGACAGCCAGGCCTGGCCCACGCTTCGGCGGCGGGTCCTGAGAAGTAGGTCCCGCCCACCCGGTGAGGCGGTTCCTCGGGTTTCAGTACACGGGGAGGGACCAGCGCTGCCGGGAGGGCGGGCGGTTGGGTCTGCGAATCTGCCGTCGCTGCAAATCAGGGACGCACCGTCTCCTCTGCCATCCCTGCTGGGGGGACCCTCCCCCCCAACCACCCTGCTCCTCAGCTGCTCACAGCCCGGGGAACCTGCGCTCCTCCCAGGTGAGTCCCTTCCGGGCAGGTGACCCACCTTAGGCGCCCGCGCTCCCAGCGCCGCCCGGGAAGCGGACCGAGGCATTTCTGGAACCCGCTCTGCAGCCGGCCTGGGACGCGAGCGGCGGCCTGGCCTGGGATCGGCGCCGGGAGCCAGCTGCCGAGAGAGCGCTGTCGCCATGAACACGCCCTCTGCTTGGGTTTCGCGTCTGGCAGGGGACGCCAGTCGCTGGAGCGCGCGGGGAACTCGGCTCTGCTAGCACAGGGTGCGCGGACTGCAAACGTCAGCTCTGAAGTACAGCGGCGGCCCCCTGCCCCCTGCCCCGCCCCGGAGCCGGGAGGCTTGTGCGCCCACCGACCGTGACCCGAGGCTGAGGAGTTCAAGGAGCCAGCGTTGCTCTCCTTACCTGAGCTGAAGCAAGTTGCCCCCAAAGACCGATCAATAACCGCACGCCGAAATAAAGAGGCCAAATGCGCATCGCAGTAACTCCCTGTAGCAGATGGTGTTCCATAGACCTTCCGTGTCTTAACTATAGAAGAGACTGACTTATATGGAAGAATTTGAATTTGTGATTTATGTTTAAAACACATTTCATTAACTTTTAAAAATGAGTATTCTCCCATGGAAGGGAAAGCTTCTGTAAGAAGTTGGGCCCTTAACGCACGCAGAGATTCCCCGCAACCCTTTTAGAAAGCAGAGCCGTGGCCAGTATTTTTTGGCTATTTGGTAAAGTCAGAAGCATCCTGGAAGCGAGACCTACCCTCAATGGTGCTTATGGAAAATAAGATTTTAGCCGAATGACCTCAGCTTCTTTGAGTCAGACTATCGTTGGCATGCCTATTTTAGGAGAAAAATACGAATTTTTAAGAGTCTCTTTAAAGTCCTGCTTTGAAAAACCTTAGCATTTAAACTTATGTTACACTTAAAATAAGTGCTTTTCTCTCTTATTCTTCGAAGCTGTGTGTGATCACGTTTGAGGCTGTGTAGGTCGAATGGATGTCTCAGATAAAGCCCCACCAACTATGGATGCTTTTAAGCTTCAGCGATGGAGCTTAGCTCTTCAGAACAGGGAGTAGCTGTCCAGGCTCAGCCCAGCCTGAGCTCTTCAGAACAGGGAGTAGCTGTCCAGGCTCTGAGTTGGTATGATTACTTTTCCTAGAGAGTTCAAAGTGCTTGGTGTCCATGGTATGAATTTCACAGCTCTGGGTGAGAGACACAGGGGGGTGGCCATGATTCTCTTTGCAGCCCACATGCTGAATCAGGTTCCTGGCCTACTCAGTCCCCCACCAGGGGAAACCAAAAGAAACTAGCATCCCAGGCCCCAGCCTCAGTCTCCCTTAAAAGCTCCGTTCGCAGGCGATGATGCCAGGCCTACGCAGCAAGGACAAGAATTTGAGAACTGGCATTTTAGTCTTCCTTGTTTCTTTTTAAATCCCAGGAATCATTCATTGATCAGTAATTGATGTTCCTATGCTCAGATAAATAAAAGTATCAACTAGAAATTTTGTTTGCCCGGACTTTTGCCACCTTTTCTAAATGGCTCTTCCTGAAGTCTCTTAATGGAGAGTTAACCTTCCTACCCAGACGGTCACATGCGTCGCAGCACCAGACCTCAGCTTGTTTATCACAAACATTACGTTGAAAATATCTACAGAGGGTCCTCCCTGCTCTGTTAGAAATGCCTTGAGCATGGCTACCAGAATTCAATTACCTCTCCACAGAACTTTTCACAGTATCTGAAACACACTATGCTCTCAAAAACAAACAAGCAAACAAAAAACCTTTGTAAATTGAGCTTCCCTCAAGGAGTCAGGGTTTAGGGCAGACATGCAGCCCTTTCAAAGGCCAGTGATTTTCAACTGGTGTGCCGTGAGAGGACGTTAGGTGTGCCCAGAAAATTTTTAAAGATCATTAATTAAGTTATTTTCTAAAGAAGTTCAAAGCACAGAAGCATATACTTTTGTTTACTCTTTTTTCATAATCAACATAATTTAAGTGCATCGCAGAAGTTTAGCTATAGATTCAAGTGTGCTGTGAGATAAAAAAGATTGAAGAACGCTGCTCTAGGCAGACACAGGGAGGCTCTCAGGAGACAGGGTGGAACGCACTGTCACTCCCAGGTGTGGGGCCCAGGACTCTCCTCCTCGGTGTCAACAACTGG
>NW_003852525.1:5620146-5620635 GCF_000181295.1 Otolemur garnettii | reverse complement strand
GCTTGAGCCACAGGCACTGAGCCGTTTCATCATTATTATTATTATTATTCTTTTTTCTATCCAATACATGATAGGAAAGGGGAGGTGAGGAGAAGCAAAGGGAGGAGAGAGAAAGAGAGAAAGAGGTCGCTTCTGAAGATGCCCGGAGTCCGCACTATCTCACCTGCCGGACTCAGTGGGGTTTAGTCTGGAGCCCCTGTCTGTTGGGCTGCCCTGTACAGCCTCTCCCCGCTTAATGGCCATTTAAATCTTTCAGGTTAATGGCATAAATATTAAGGAGTCCAGCGGGATTCTTTACAAGCACAGGAAATTGGGATCAGGTTAAAAATCCAATTTTAATAAACCTTCCAAGTCTTGATTTAGATGGTTCACTAATGGCTCTTTCTGCTGAATCACCTGGAAAGTCAAGTGTATTTTGAAAAGGTCCCTGTTGTATGGGAAGCTTGATGGGTATTGTTTAATTGTACATTGTGCATTCCTGGCTTCTAG
>NW_003852525.1:5610569-5619230 GCF_000181295.1 Otolemur garnettii | reverse complement strand
ATTTACTTCTGATTTTGAGAGCCCCAAGCACCTTAGGCTCTGGGCCTCGTGTCTATGACTTCTAATGGAGAGCTGGCCCTCTGTGGATGGGATACTCCTGGTTGGTTCAGGTAAAGTGTGTGTGCCGATGCAACCCCGTAAACGTATCTTATAGCCCATTTGTTGTGTTGGATAAACAACTATGGACAATATGTTTCTTTTATTTCTGATCCTGTGTCAAACTTTGGCCCAAATTACACACATCAGTGCTACAAAAATTGTAATATTGCAGGCTTGAAGTGGTCCCCTTGTTCAAATTATTAGAGCCTGCTGAGTGCTGGAATGCTTTTAGGGCAACTGAAAATGGTGTCACTTTCTTTGACGTTAGGTTTATGGGAACCTAAGCCTACTGATCCTTTGATGAGCAGGTCTTGATGATTTTCTCTTACAGGCCTTGTTCAAGGATCCTGGGAGGCTCATACCCCTCAGGAAAAATGAAAACAAAATAAAATAAGACATGCAAAAGACTTTCCCTCTCCCCGTAGCCCCATCAATTCCGTCGAACCAGTATTTATTTATTTATTCATTTATTTTTGCAGGTTTTGGCCCGGGCTGGGTTTGAACTCACCACTTCGGGCAGTGCCCTGCTCCTTTGAGCCACAGGCAGTGCCTGAACCAGTATTTGTTGGGTAACTTCTTCTGTGTACATGCTGGAGATTTATGGAGAAGATTAAAATTCAGTTCCTTACGTAAGGGAACTCACAGCTGTGCCAGGGTAGAAAAATTACAGTTCAACCTGAACCTTGCAGGGGTGTTGAGACTGCGACTCTCACAGCCTTCCGTCTCGCCCTGAATTCTCAGCTTCAGCCTGCTCGGTGTTTCTGAGAGCTCCTTCTGGGAGCCTTGGAGTCCTGGAGAGTGTGAGCTGTTGGCCCTGAAAACCCACAGTGTTGACTGACTCTTACACTTTGTTTCGATTCCGGATGTCAAACAAGCCAAATCCGTGAGAAGTCCCTTAAAAGACGTTAGACTTTTCCTCGGAAAGTGTTTTGGATATTGCTTCTGAGAGCTACGGAATGGGTGCCATTCTCCCTCAGTGGTGGTGCTAAGTATTACACAGAACGCTTCAAACCAGAGGCAATTAGCTCCTCAAAGGAAAAAATATAGCATTTTATATTTAAAATGATCAAGTTAAGAAATCTCAATATGTATGCAATGATATTTATTGTGAACTAAAGAAAAATAGTTAACTTCTACAAAGTTAGACTAATCCATGAGATGGTGTGGGGAATCAAGGGGGCTGGGTGTGGACGTGGATAAACCTCGGGGCATTTACTGAGTAGCCGTGTGCTGGAGGATCTGCAGACATTCTCAGTATATTCCAGTTTTACACACACACTTAGAAGGTAAGGAAGTTCTTAGAGGCTGCCCAGCACCTGCAGCCCTGGATTTAGAGGTCAATGTCAAGTTGCCTTATGCTCTTCCTGTCTCGTGATATAATTCTCTCCTTCCATGCTGACCTTGAGCACCGTCTAACATAGAAGGAGGACTCCAGTGTATCCTGGGTTATTTGTTCAAATGGTGATGAGACGTGACTTATGTGTGTCTTCAAGATGTTTTTACATTCCAGGAATTTAACTGTCCATAAGGGGTTTAAATCTAATGTTCATGATATTGTTATAATGGCATCGAATAAGCTAATCATCAAAGAAAATGCTAGTCTTAAAAGCACAGTTCTTGAAGTAATTGTTTCTCTCTCCCCACGTATGTTATAGAGACAAAGTTCCCAGAAACCTCACCTCTCACGGAGGTCCTTGACGGCACGCGGTGCTTTGGAGTTCAGCTTCTGCATCACGATCCCTCCCTCATTCCAGCAGCACTTAATTCTTTAGTTCCTAATCTCTGCCCAGCACTGGGGAGACCCTGGGGGTCCATAAGCACCTCTGAAGCTGACAGGTGCTGAGGGATTCTGGGAGGATTTAACGCCTGTCCCAGCTCTTGTTCCTTATCTGGAGTCTGCCTGGCTTTGTGGGTTCAGCTTTTCTTGGAAGCCACCTGGAGTTGGCAGGAACTCCCTGCCAGCCTCAGGAAATGAAGGGATTTATTTATTGGTAAACTTGGGCAGAATAATTTCAAATGCTCCCATAAGCTCTGGTTTCCCTCTTCTTGGAAGTGAGCTGCCCACAGGGAGTGTCTAGCCCTCAAAGCTGCACTGCTGCCCCTCTGGGCTTTCCCGGTAGGAGAGGGGTCCACCCTGTTGTGGGGCTGCCTTTCTCTGGGTACACGTGCCCAGTACGGGGTTTGGGGAGCAGGCCCCTCAGCTCTGTGGTGGGTATCCCCTGCAGACTGGCCTCTGTTGACTGAGAATCAGACGACACTCAGTATTCATCTGTCTCAGGCTTTGCTGCATGGGCTGGGGGAGGGCGTTGATCACTGAGGCTAATTTGAAACCACAACGCTGATGAGCTTCCTGCATCCCTCTCTCTCTTGGCTCCTAATCCACTTCTTCCTTTGCCCACAGTCATTGTTTATTTTGCACTGCCCTGTTTTTTCATTGTCATCATGGCTACGGAGTTTTCCTTGGGTAATGCTAGCTCTGTTACATCCATGCTCTGTGTCTTTTTGGCTTTGCTAAGCAGAACGAGAACAGGGTGTGAACTCTGGTAGCTGTCGTAGACCTTGAGGCAGCAGGCTGCAGAGCAAGCTGTCTGGGTTCACGTCCTGGCTCTGCATCCTGACCTGTGGGACTTCTCCAAGTCACTGCACCTGTTTCTTCCTCTATAAAATAAGGAAACGGATGATGTACTTTTCTCATATTATTACACACAAAGTACCAAGCACATCAGACACCCCAAATGCATGTGTGTTGTTATTATAAAGAGGAATTCAATCAGATGGCTCCATCTTCCTTAGAGAGAAAGGAGCACAAACACCCCGACCTCTCTTAAGCCCTGCTGCTGACCTGTGCGTTGCTGACCCTGTGAGGAGCAGTCTTTCCCGTGACCAGACGGTATCTGCTCCCAAAGTCACTGCTGCTTAAAAACGTTAGTACGAAAGGAATGTTCTCAAAGAGCAAGACTTTGGGGTCAGATAAAGCTAAATTTGTATCTCTGTCCTTCAAATCTACTCATGTAATCCCCTCTGAATCTCATTCGTTCCTTTAAAAAATACGATCATCTTTACTCATAATGGAATATTTTGATATTTATATAATGTAAGATGGTACAGCCAAAAGCCACCCGTGTTGCACAGCACACACGAGGTCACTATATTTTGGATGACTGAATACTGGGAATGTTCCTTCTGCCACTGATTTCAAGTAGTGCCATCCAAAAGAGCAGGTGATGCTTCCTGAGTTGACTGTCCTCACCTGCAGGGAAGTGACCCTGAAGGGACAGACCACTGGAAGAAGTCCTCCATGGAAAAGCAAGCAGCTGCCCGTGTCCTCCCCAGTAATGAAGACAGAGGTCCCATGGAGGACCTCTGGGGGAGGGTAAGCAGTAGAACAGCCCTGGCTTTAGCCCAGTTCTTGAACCAGCATTAAAGAAGTGGGTTAGAGATGGACAGACAGGCGTTCCTCCACCCTCCAGGGCAGGTGGACATTGATTGGGTCGCTCCAGAGTTTTCCAGTCCTCTTCCTCATCAACACCCCTTTGTTCCCCGCCCCCCCCGATTCACCGCTACCCCTAGTTTTAAAATTAGAATTGAATTTTGAGAACTCTGAAATCTGTTCTAAACCCCGACACACGGTAGGCTTGTGTTGCCCATTCCTCTTCAACATTATTCTGAAATTCATCCCTGTCGGTCCCTGTGGCTGAATTGTATTTTCACTGCGGAATTATAGTTTATGATTATATTTTCTGCTGATGGCACTTTGGGGGTGTCCAGTTTCGGACTCACACACATCATCTGCTGTGAACACACCTGTCTGTCTTTTGGGGCACAACTGCTAATATTCACGTCTGGTGCACACAGGGGAGCGACTTTGCTGCGTCACAGGACTGGAGATCCCCCACTTCAGTGGTTGATGCTGGACTGTTTTCCAAAGATTCTTCTCCTTCTCCTGAACCTGGCAGAGTCGTCTTTGTAACATCAGCCGCTCTGTTGAGTGTGCGACGTGCGTCCTTTGGGTTTTAACTCAGATTTTTGTGTTGAACGCTTTTTCCTCTGCTTAATGCCTATTTTAATATCCTCTCTTATGAAGCGCCTATTCATATCTTTTGTCCGTGTTTCTATTGGGTTCTTTGCCTTTTTGTCATTGATTTCTAGAAAATCTTTACAATTTTGGAACAAGTCACTGAGCCTCAGTTTTTTAATCTATAAAACGGAAATAATGATGCTTGCCTCCTACGATATTGTTGTAAAGATTATGAGTTAATACATGTAAAATCATACACGTGTACACGGCGCATATTACATGCTCTATATTATCCTGATTAGCCAAGATCACCCTTGTGGAAGCAGAACTCCAGCCAGACCTTCTAACTTCTGCTCACTACATCTTGCCTTTTACAATGATAACTTTGCTCATTCTGAACTGAAACTCGGCGCATCCACCCCAAACCACGCACCCCCCTGCGCCCCAATACTAGTCTTAGAGGGAAATACTGTTGTCATTTTATTACAGTCACAAACCTATTTTTAAAACATCAAAGTACTGTTTTTTTCTTTGCAAAGAATAAGATGGTTTTCAAGCTGAAAATGACGGGGGAGCTCTGGTTCTCACAGGCACAGTACGGTGCTGCTGGTGTGTAGCACAGTGTTAAAGAGTGATTTTGCACCGGGACAAAGAAAGAAAAAAACAAAGCAGAATGACTCCTGAAACACAGAAATAAAATGTATTAAAAATTAAAGGGAGTGAAATGTGAGCGGTGAGGTGTTTTAGGCTAAGTGCCCATTCTTGCTCCAGCCAAATTCAATGGCTCACTGGCCACATGTAAAGAAAAGGATGATTTTTCGCCTCTATCCTATGCTAATTCCTTTGTTGCTGGTGGTAAGACAATAAAAAATTCTTTCTTTTTTTTTTTTTTTTGCAGTTTTTGGCCAGGGCTGAGTTTGAAACCGCCACCTCCAGTGTAGGGGGCCGATGCCCTACTCCTTTGAGTCACAGGCACCGCCCATAAAAATTTCTTTTAAACAAAAACAACAACAAAAATACAGACTTTAATCAGCCTGATTATTCTCCCTCCTTTGGTAAAATTTTCATAGATTTTGTTTTTGAGGAAAGAAGCATGAGGAGGAACATAATTCTGGCCTTCAAAACCAAAAAAAAAAAAAAAAGACAGACAATTATTCATTGATTATTCCTCACAGAGAACAGCTCCTAATATCTGCCTTCCAGATTCCTTAATTAAATTCAGCTTCTTATATGTTTCTCTTGACTCACTCCCTTTCCTTCCCAGATTAACCTAGTTTTTCATAGTTATAATTTCTCAACTGTTAAATTTCATTTGCCTCATTTAAATTCCTGCAGATTTCTCTCCCTGAGTGGAAAGTTTGATTGTTTGCTTTCTTCAATTCTCTCTCAAGTCAAGAAGACTATCCCGCTCAGACTAGAGCCTGCGGATTTATGGACATTCACCCCGAGATGGGTTATTCCCTGCAGTAAATACAGTGTGGGCGTGGACTTTTGAGAGTGCAGGTGACTAGCCCCAGACTGCAGAGAGTGATCTCCGTCTTTGGAGGTCATTCTGGAGTCACCTTTTTTGTAAAAGCTCTGGCTTCTTCTGGGACAGAGAATACTTGGTCCCTTCCAGTGCTGCAGTGTGTCTCTAAGGGCGCTGCAGTGGCTGTGGTGTTCCTCCAGTCACTGGCTGCCTGCCTCCAGCAGGGGACTGGACACACTGTCCACCCCTGGGTGACTTGCTCCTTCCTGGGGGTCTCTGTGACTGGCACCCTTGGAAGGTGAGCAGATCAGCCCCGTCTGAGGAGCACCTTCCAAGGCATCGCAAGTTTCCACCAGGTTTTTTGTTATTCTCGTGTCCCAAGTTCCTCCAGCTTGGTTTCCAGAGTGAGCAGGTGCCTGGGACCATGGGAGCTGAGCTGTGGCCTCTTACGTGTGACATGAGCAAGAAACAGGCAGCTGAGTTGGGGGTGGTGGGTCTCCCCAGCACTTAGCACTCCCGACTTCCACTGAAGTTGATTATTCACTTGTCTTGTTCAAGCTGGATTCCCCGAGGCAGGGAGTGCATCTTTTCTGTTGGGAGGCCACATAATCTGGTGCTTGGAAGTCAGTGGGAACTAATGGATGTTTGTAGGAGATGTGGGTGACCCCGTGAAGGCCTCCAAGGAGGAGCTCCTTTGCTCTGCTGTGGAGGCCATGCCTACAGGGAAAGTGTTTCCAGCCCTGAGCAAAACTTGAGTACTCTGATACTTCCACTGGTGGGTTTTAGTTCTATCCCATGGGTTCCTGTAAAACCATCTAATTCCACACCCACATGGCAGCCCCTCGCTTGACGCCAGTCCCACTCTCCATTTCAGGATCCCGTCTTTGCCGACGGATCAAGTAAACAGTCTCAGTTCTCACCCCTTTTGTTATCTGCATAGTTTTGACCCCCTCAGTTTCTGGGAGGTTCTCCTGGGCAGTGCTCTGACTGACCAGGTCCTCTTAGGGTGCAGGATCATCAGCTCACAGCCTCATCCACACGTGGTCAGAGCAGCTTGATGGGAGGACCCCTGTGCCCAGGCCTGCTGGTCTACCAGCTGGCCAGTGCCTCCTCTGTTCTCCACAGCTGCCTTGTGCTGCCGACTGATCCTGACTCAGTGAGGCCCCTTATCACCAGGCTCTGCCACACCTGGGGTGGCAGTTCTGGGGGGCCCGAGTGTCAATTCCTGCATCTTCCCTGTCAGGTCACTACCCTCATGTCCGATCTCTTTTCTGCAGTACCCCCCATCAGAAGATAAGAGTTTTCTCGGGCTGCACGTTAGCAGCCCAGGGACCTGTGACTCTGTGACATAGCTTGCTGCTGAGGCTGTGCTGTCTTTGCTTGATTTCTCAAGAACAGAAGATCAGCATCCGTATCGGCCACCAGTAGGCAGCTATATATGTGTGACAGACCATATTCTGGCAATCATGCCCTCGTGTTATCCCCTCTGCCTGAGTGTGGACTGCCTGTCACTTCCTTCTAACCAGCAGGACATGGCAGAGCAGGTGGGATGTGTCACTGCACATGCGTGACTTATCACCCAGGTTGCACCTGTCCTCAGAGAGTCCCCGGTGCTGGCCAGGAGGAGGAAAGCTGCTATGACATAAGCCGTCCTCTGGAGGAGGCCACGTGGCAAGGAGCTGGGGCAAGTTCTAGCTCACAACCAGCAAGATGTCGAGGCCCTCAGGCCACCAGCAACCCTACGGGCCTGGAAGAAGATGCTTTCCTTCTCAGACCTGATGCGAGGCTGCAGCCCTGGCTGGCACGAGGAACGCAGCCTCCAGGATGAGACTCTGAGGCAGAGGATCTGAGAAAGCCTGACCTGGACTGCAGACCCGCAGGAGCTGGGAAATAATAAGTGTGCGGTGTTTAAAGCCCCTGAGCGTGTTGGGAGTGGTTACTCAGCAATGAGGAATTAACATGCCTGAGCACTCAGGTGGTAGAAACCAAATTCCTTTGGAAGCCCAGAAAAGCACACTCACTGTTTCCTCCTGGAGGGTCTGACTGACTTCTTGG
The DNA here is from genome assembly GCF_000181295.1 of Otolemur garnettii. NCBI lineage: Eukaryota > Metazoa > Chordata > Mammalia > Primates > Galagidae > Otolemur > Otolemur garnettii. Next base: position 5,611,590 of record NW_003852525.1, on the reverse strand, counting down.
GCCTTTGCTCATTCCCACGCTCTGTCCTACCAGGATGTTCAAAAGCCGTTTATTAAGTTACTATTGTTAGAGAAGTTTTCCAGATTTCCCGAGACCAGCTTTCTTCTCACTCATCTTTTCCCAGGGTCCCAGCTCTCATCTTTCCCTCCCTCCCTCTCATACCCCTCAGTTCTGTACCAGGTGGAAGTGTCTGCCCCCTGTCCCCTGCCCGCTGGCCTCCTCACCTTAGTGTGGGTGATTCCCTTGTTCTGATCCCTCCTATCCTCTCACGAGGATGGTTTTCATCTTGCTGCTGTGATATCTGTGCCGTCAGAGCTGGTCTCAGACTGCTGGTACAGGAGAAGCATTTGAAGCTCTCTGCCCTGTAACAGGGAAGAGCCTCCAGCCAACACCATGAACTTGAGCCCAAGAATAGACACTGGTGATGTCAGCAGGTTGCCTCAAGCCATTTTGTTATTTCTGTTTGAGTTCTTTTCCTCTATGTATATGACCTTTATTGTCATTGTCATATTACAATTCTGTGCACACATTATATATGAAAAGGAACTCACGAGTACCACTAGTTGGCTAACAGTCACCTCCAAACGTGTGCTGACGGCCCTAGGGTGAGGTTTGTAGATCCTGGAAAAGTGCTTGATGTCATGAATCTCCTTTAGATCCTGTGATCTAAGATCCTGTGATGGCTCACAGACTGGACATGGGGCCTGACAGCGAAGCTGCTGACTCAGTCTTTGTGTTGGTCTGAGAATGCCATTTCTGCTGCAGCCGAGCTTGCCAGGGAGGGAAAGGTCTCCTGCATCATGTAGTTGTAATGCACCTTGGACACTGTGCAGGGAGAGATGGAGACTCAGAGGCTCAGTTGCTTTCCTTAAGGCATCATCACTGAGGCACAGCAGGGGGAGGGGCAGTGAGCATCATCACTGAGTCACAGCAGGTGCAGTGAGCATCATCACTGAGGCACGGCAGGGGGAGGGGCAGTGAGCATCATCACTGAGGCACAGCAGGTGCAGTGAGCATCATC
>NW_003852525.1:5607404-5610549 GCF_000181295.1 Otolemur garnettii | reverse complement strand
GCATCATCACTGAGGCACAGCAGGTGCAGTGAGCATCATCACTGAGGCACGGCAGGGGGAGGGGCAGTGAGCATCATCACTGAGGCACAGCAGGTACAGTGAACATCATCCCTGGGGCACAGCAGGTGCAGTGAACATCATCCCTGGGGCACAGCAGGTGCAGTGAGCATCATCACTGAGGCACAGCAGGTGCAGTGAGCATCATCCCTGGGGCACAGCAGGTGCAGTGAGCATCATCACTGAGGCACTGCAGGACAGTGAGCTACTTGAGTCCTGCCTAGGGATGGCCCTTGAATTATGTAGAAGTCAGAAACAGGACAGAACCAGCCTCTAATACAAAGCCTTAATTTCCCAGACAATAAAAATGGAAACTCAGAATGATTAAATGAATGCCTGGAGTAAATTTATACCATTAGTTGATGACAGTGTCCAGACTTGATCTCAGACAAGGCAGCCCTGGTGTTCCTTGAAAGGCCATAAAGACAGAGAAGCTCGGAGGGTAAGTCAGTCCCTCCAGCTGTTGGGAGGAGAGGTGAGTTCTAACACCGGACGCAGGTCTGAGAGGGAGGCGCCAGCACCCAGGAGAGTTATTTTTCATCTCCTCGTCTAGACTTTGAGGAGTCCACAGAACACAGAAAGACAGAAATGGTATCTGCCAAGTTGTCCAGGGAGAGCAGAACCCAGTCAGAGAAGGGGCCAGCCGTGGTGTCCTTTCCCGTGTGGATGGACGGGCTTTGCTATTACAGGACTATTTATTTTCTGGTTTCTGCTCTTCAGCATTTAGTGAAGGGCCTATTGATTTTCATTATTTTTAATTTTAGCCTCACCTCAGCGGGACAGAGAGGAGTTAATGGAAAGGCCTTTTCTGAGTGTGTGAAGATCACTGCCCCCCAGGCTGGTGAGGTGGGGAACCAGAGAGGGGCACAGAGCAAAGGAGAACCAGAGAACTGGGGTGAGACAGTCAGAACAGGAGCTGCCTCTCCAGGAACTCCCCTTCTGAGTGCCAACCTTGGAGGAATGTGCCAGCCTTGGAGAGATGCTGAGCTTCCCGAGTTTTAAGTCCCGGCTCGCTGTGGGGCAGGGGTCTGGGTCCCCAGTGCCTGAGTCTCCAATTCTGGGTGTAGCATCATTTCCTCTGTTCTGAGGGCTGGTGGTTGGGGGTGGAGTCTCTGGGGAAATTAGAGGGTGATGATCACCAAGACCTGCTTTCTGCCCTGGGAACCAACTGTGGACATTGGGTTTCTTCAGGGCCAGAAGTTCCCTTGGTGTGTTCCAGAACCAGCATCTGAGAACTTACTAGAAATACAACTTCCTGAACCCTGCTCCAGACCTACCGCATCAGGAACTCTACTTTCAGGAGCCCTCAGAGTGTGCTGGGGTCTGAAGAATTCAGAGCCATGGCCCTGGGTCATTCAAACCACACTTTCCTGAGCTGACAACACAGGCCAGCGGGGACTTCCCTGGCAGGTATCCACTACCAGCTGGCATCAGGCAAGGAGCTTTACAGTGCTGTCTTCCAAATGCTTATGGTGACCAGATCCACATGGAAGAATGTATTAAAAAAAATTCTGAGGTTCTACCCCTGACCCTTTGAATCACAACCTCTGGGGGCAGACTCTCAGAATCTGAGCCAGGATGGGTCTTATCAGTGACATTTAGGTGGTGCTCTGCTAGTGGATGAGAGAGCTGGCTTGGTGCTGGGGTGGCCTTTTCCTACTGACAAACTAGAATGAGTGTGAAGGGGCCAGGAACTGTCAGAAAGGCAAGTCATTTCCAAGCTGTTTGTTCATTTGGTCCCCAAATGGCTGCTGCTTCTTCTCCCCGTCCCTTCCCTCTGTCTCCTCCTGCTGGAGGTGGTGACGCTCCACCATCCAGTGTTAGGAAGGCACTAGAGGCATGTGCAGGAAGAGATGGGAAAGGGAGATTCTAATCTGTGGGGAGGTACACTGAAAGGAGACGTGTCCATGGGAGTGGGTGAGTTACCACTCCTGGATGTTTATAATCTTGTTTTAGCATTGATTTGAGAGTTTTCTCTCAGTTCCACAATACACAGGCCCTTAGATTTGGAGGCTGCTGTTAACACTTAACCCAGAAATTTCCCTACAGATATTCCTCTATAAGAGAATAATCCAAATACATTGGAGAGACGTTTTATACAGAAAAACGCTCATTTCAGCTTTATTTATAACAGCCTTCAAATTGGAAACAATCTGAATGGGATGGATATGATTCCGGTATGCTCACTTGATGGTATTTTATGCTTACAAGACATTTAAAACTTGGGGAATGTTTATTAAAAAGTAAAACATAAAAGTCAGCACATAAAACGTTGCATAAAATCTAATCACAATTACATACAATAAGTTAAAAGAATAAGATCCTACCAAGTCAAAAAACACAGAAATCAGACACATGGCATTATTGCAAGGATTGTTTTTAGATTTTCTTTTGCAATGAGATCTATTTCTCAGGTGAAAGGTGACTCGGAACTGAACATCTGTAACAGGAATAAGCAAGCAGTTGGCGAGATCAGCAGAGCAGAGGGCAGGGGAACAAGCCAGCCGGAGTCCCTCCCTGGACAAAGCCCCTCTCCAGGGGACAGGCCTCAGGCTCTTCCCCAGGTTCCTGTGGCATCACCAAAAAGAGAGAGGGAATTTCTAGTATTTTATCACTAAGAGTTTCTACTATTCTGTGAGGCTGCTCTGAATCAGAGGAGGGCACGTAAAGAAAAGCTCTGAGTGAAGCTAAGTGCACTGTTCAGGCGCCACGGCGGTTGGAGTCTTCGCAGGCAGCGGAGGGGCTTGGTTCTGTCCTGCAGATCATTCAGCTTGTGGGCTGTGCGGGCTGTGGGCAAGAACGGCGCTCAGACTTCAGCTCTTAGAAGGGGGCTTTGTTTTCCCCTGCAGAAGTAAGGCACTGAAAGAGTCAGTTTCCTCATTTCTGAAAGTGAAGATGAAAACACAATTTCCATGACGACACCTATGAGAACACCAGGGATCTGCCTGGGACGATCCATGCAAACGATGGCCACACCGTGATCGCGTCCCTGTGAAGTTTAAACTGCAATTTGTTTAAACTTCCAAGACTTACTGAGCTGCTGGAAATGGTCTCTTAGAGAACTCCAGTGTGTGCTTTCCTCAGATTC
>NW_003852525.1:5605970-5607162 GCF_000181295.1 Otolemur garnettii | reverse complement strand
AATGACAATACCATTACAAGTAGGGAACTTAACTTTTTAACAATAATTTCACCTGATGTGCATCTAATATGCTGGGTTTGTCAATGGTCTCCCTAATAGGTAAGCAGTTCCCCCTCTAGTGGGGTGGGGGCGTCCATTTAGTCATCGTGTCCCTTGAATCTCTTTTACTGGAAGGACCCTGGGCGGCGCCTGTGGCTCAAAGGAGTAGGGCACTGGCCCCATATGCTGGAGGTGGCGGGTTCAAACCCAGCTCCGGCCAAAAACCACAAAGAAAAAGAAAAGGATCCTCAGTCTTTACGACAGACATTCTTAGTAAACACAGGCCTGTTGCAGCCCATCTCCAGTGTGGTTTGTCTGATGCTTCTCTGTGATTCGGGCTGTGAATCCACACAGGGGGGCTCCTGTGTGGTGGCGTCTCCAGGCGTCACACCCAGAGGCTCCAGGCATCCACCCCTTCCTCTTTCCTAATCTTTTGATCACACTGTCCAAGGGTCATCTCCTTTTGCCACTGTATAGTTACTTTGTCCTCTTTTAACTAATAAGCCATCTATGAGCCCCTGAGTGTTCCACTTCCCGGCAAATTTCCCCCGACCTTTGGCAGCCCTGTCGGTCCTTGATGCCGGATGGCTGAGGCACAGTGATGTGGCTCCTTCCTCAGCACCCCCCCTCATCTGTCAGGGGCTTCCCGTCCACAGGAGGAACTTTCTCAGAGCTGAGAGAACAGGGTGTCGAAAGGCAGGATCCTGTTGTCAGAAAAGACCTTTCTGCGGATGGGAAGTGAGACTGGAGCTGAAGGTTAGTGCAGCCCCGTGTGGCTGGGAACAAATCTGACACTCAAGCCCAGGAAGCGAGGAAACTTCTGGATGAGAGAGAGGAAGGAAGGTGCCATTACCAGAGACCCCGTGGTGTAGAAAGAGTCTGGACACAGGTGCAGGCAAAGTGGGGTGTCAGGTCCCACTGGGGCCACATTTAAATGGTTAACCAGGAAAGTGTCTCCGCTGTGGGTCTGTCTGCCCACGACGCTGGGACGGTCTCACTGACCTCACAGCGTTTTCCTGTGTTTCTGACGACAGTGGGTGTAACATGCCAGGCGCAGCGTTTACATCACATGAGCGCTCACAAAACACCTCCCTGCTCCCTTTCCCCAGGGTGTTCGGATATCGCCATGGAAACTCACCTCTCTGCTTTCAAT
>NW_003852525.1:5602719-5605453 GCF_000181295.1 Otolemur garnettii | reverse complement strand
TTTTCACCTGCTTCTCTCTGCTTGACTTAACACAGAACCAAACGTAATCATGTAATCAAGGCAGAGATGAGTTCTGCTCACTACCCATTCTGCATGTTCTCCTCAGTTCCCAGTCTGTCCTGAGGGTAAGTTGAGGCCAGCTGACTTCTGCAATGATTAGAACATGAGCGCAATGATGTGTTAATTCCATGATGAGAAAAATTGAAGGTGGGTGCTTTTTTCCTTGCTCTCTCCCCATCCTGCGGTGACTTGAGAGATGCTCAGGGGCTTTATTACAGATGAAGGCAGCTTGGATCCCCGAGTCATCAGCTGGAGGAGTGTGCCCTGATCTCAGGCAAACTGCACTAGACTACGTGTGCAGCAGAAATCAACTTCTGTTATGCCAAGACACCGTGATTGCAAAGTTTGTTACTGAAGACAACCTGCCTCGCCCTGAGCAGAGAATCCCTTCTGGTGACCAGTTAACATGGGATTTGTAAGAGCCGCATTATTTGGGGTGTCAAGGAGGCCAGATGCCTCCCCTGACCGTCATCAAAGTGAACACTGAGAGACGGGACCTCTATTTCTATTTTTAGGCAAATGGACCCTGCCTTTGTTTGTTTTGAAAGAGAAGGGTAAAAGGAAAAATGAATTTCTTCCTTCTCTTATTGAGATTTATCTTAAACTGAAGGAACAAATCTTCCACTCAGGAGGGTAGGGGAAGAATAATCCCCACAAAGAGGGGTTTGTATACTCAGGGGGACATGTTTTAAACAATGTCTCCACAAAACGCACCTGCAAGCAGTGCATTCTGAAGGAAAGAAATCGCAGCTAATGAGATTCAGCCTGATTAGAGAAAATGATTTTTTAAGTCACTGTGGGTTTTCACTTTTGCACCGGGAGGCTAGGCTTTGTCTGCATCTTATTAATAAGAGAGAGATGCCAAGATAACTAAGGCTGATAAAGAATAAATACAGTTTGACTGGATTCAGCTACAACTATCACATGTTTTGAAAGATTACTATAAGTGACTCAAATTTGTGCAATTCTTTTATAAAGCAAGTTTTTTTTTTTTCGTCAGACTATATAATATTTTTCAATTTTCCTGGATGAGAAATGGCAAAAGAGGTTAATTAGAAGTCAGCGGAAGACGACGTAGACACTTAAATCTGTAATTTCTTGAGCTTTAAACTTAAATAGCTCAAACTATTAAAAAAGTCGCTGACGATTATGCTTCATGCCTTTCTTCTTTAAACATATTTTTTTATTTCCTCAGCTTGATTTAAAATCTTATCCGAAAAGTTTTCAAAATTCTAGATGTTTAGTAATCACATCCTCTTGTCAATGAATGAGTGAGTCAGTGAGTTCATGAGAGCATTAGCTGGGTACAGAGTCTCTTCCGATGCCTGGAACACTGATTCCAGGCTGTCACACCTGCCTTTGATAGGGTCACCCCCTGGTCTCTCTGCCCCACCTGCCACCCTCCCTCACCCTCCGCTGTGTCATCTATCTGTTACCCATCTGTCAGAATCCTGCCAGTTCTTCACGACTCAGTTCAAATTGTTCATGCTCTGAGATACCCCTAATGGTCTCTCCTGCTCTTGATTCCCTATCATACTCTTTGGAAAACTCACTCATCAGTTCAGGGAATTTGCATTTGCTGCTATGTTACTAATTTTCTCTTCAGGCGTGTAGGCTGCTGTGGACTGAATGCTTGTGCACCCTCCAAATGTATAGACTGCAGTCCACATCCCCAGCACCATGGTGCTTAGAAGTGAGGCCTTTGAGGGATAATTAGGCTATGAGGGTGGAGCCCTCATGAATGGGATTAGTGCCCTCCTAAGGGGAGAAAAAGGCCAGAAATCACTCTCTTTCACACTCCCCTGTGCCAACGAGTAGATGGCATCTGTGAACTAGAAAGGGGGGCTTCACTGAGAACCTGGACTCACTGGCACCCGAATCTTGGAGCTCCCAAGGTGCCTTGTCATTTCAGACACCTCACGTGTAGTATTCTGTTATGGCAGCCCAGACTGACGCTGACATATGCCTTATTTCTTCTTTTGAACTGTAAGTTTCCTCGGAGGAGGGAGGCTTCCCGATGCCTGTGGAGCACCCCGGGATTGTCTGGAGTGGGCTTGGTAATGGAAGAAACATGAACTTTTCCATAATGTGGCTATTTTTTTTTTCATAATGTGACTATTTCAGGATCTACATCTAGCTCCCTTTGCGATAGTGAGTTCCCATGAAAAAGAGAGAGAATAAGCATATACTTCAGCCCAGAAGCAAGGCCTGGGCACAGAGCCAAGGCCAGCTGTGGAGCAGAGTGGAACTGAGTGAGGTAGACAGTCCTGGGCCTTGAAGACAGAGAGAGGCAGACTCAAAAAGGGACGGAGATAGTTTTTGTATTGTGCAAATATAAAAATTTATGTATTAATATTTAAAGTGAACTGTGAACATTTATCAAAAGCAGATTAAGGATTTTCTCCAATCCCCAGTAGGACTCTGAGGAACTCTGCTCACTTTGGATAAGCTAATCATGCAACATAGTATATAAGCCCTGTTTGGCCTTCTAGAGCACCTGTCAGAACTTTAGCTCTTCCCAGACAGGTTCCTGCTCCACCCCTGAGGCTGGAGTACAGTGGCAGGATCACAGATCACTGTGGCCTCCAAAGTGTGGACTGTGGTGATCCTGCTCAGCCTTGCGAGTTGCTGGGACTACAGATGCACACCAGTAAGTCCAGCTAACTTAAAAAAA
>NW_003852525.1:5598589-5602653 GCF_000181295.1 Otolemur garnettii | reverse complement strand
TATGAGCCATCGTGCCCAACCCTGAACTTTTAAGGCCAGAGGCTGCCTAGTCTCTCCACGCTCCACCACATGTAACACATTTCTCACCTACCTAGAATGACCTGTCTCATTACTAGGATGACTCCTTTGCTGGTTTTCTTGGAAAAACAAACAAACAAACAAAACTTTACCCTGATAATTTCATATATTTCACATATATGAAACTATACTCTGATAGTTTCATGTCATCTCTGCTGAGAAACAGAGATGGTTTGTTTCTGTCCCTGAACCTTGGGCCATGCCTATTCCAGCCCTGCTCTACTAGGTCACTTACCCCTGTTCCCTGGGACGGCATAAGCTCTGTAGAGGCAGGAACTAAGCCTGTCTCCTGAGCCCCTCACTCCCCCATTTCCCAGCATGCTGCTTTGACTCCATAAACATCTGTCAAGAAACAGAGACACGGTCTGGAGAGATGAAATGACAGCACACCAACCAGAAACTCGTTTGGTCTTGCAGCTGTACCTGGCTGAAAGTGTTCGCATCACGGAGGGAGAGCTGTGCACGGACCCCAGACGTCTCCTGTGTCTGTGTGTAGCACCATTCACAGCACTATGGCGAACCGTGCAGAGGCCTCACTCTGCGGATTGAGTGTGGCCATTTTCACCTAAGTGGCTTTCGGGACCCTGTAGTTTTCAAATGGAAATTGAAACAAATTCTATTCTGGAGAGAAACCGTTCTGTCTGATCAATGGCATCATCTGATCATTACTGCCAAGTTTTGTCCTCTGAATGGAAAGTTCCATGTAAATGTGCACCTTGCATAAGGCAGCTGTGACTAAGTGTTGACACTGCTGCTGACACAGGCTTCCAGTGGGCAGTGTCTGTCACGTGCTGGGCGCTGTGACAAGGAGTCTGCACCAATAACAGGGATGCAAGTCCCCTGGGCAAGGCGGGTGCTCTTATCATCCTGCTGCGTTAATTTATACAAATGACATTTATTAGGTTCATGCCATGAGCAAGATATTGGACTCGGCATCAGAGATACAACAGGAAATAAAGTAAATGCAAATTCTCCTGGAAGTTCCATGTTGGCAGAGGAGAGGAGAGAAAGGAGATTAAATCTGAAAATATTGATTACATCAGATGTTAAGAATGTGATCAACAAGTACAGCAGAGAAGAGAAAAGGGGTTTGGGGGGAACAGTTTCATAGAGAACTCAGGGAAAATGTCTTACTCTGTCTGGGCTGCTATAATACTATGAAGTCCTAGACCAAGAACATTCTGACTCACAGGTGGAGTCTTCCCTGTGTCCTCACACGGCGGAGGGGACAAAGTAGCCATCTGGCCGCTCTCCTCAGGCACCGTCTTATGTATGAGGGCCACAGCTCTGTCACGCCTGATAGGGCCCAGCTCCCCACACCAGTGCCTTGGGCATTAAGACTTTAATGCAGGCATTTGGGGGACACAGATATTGAGGCCATAACCAGAGACTTCACTGATTAGGGTACAGGTGAGAAAATCCTTATGGAATAGGACGGGAAACTGTCAAGATACCTTTGGAAGAGCATCACAGGCAGAATGGTGGCCTGGGCTAACTCCCGGTAGGGGACAAGCTGGAGTGTTTGGGGAACAGCCCAAGTTGTGTCAGAACAAAGTGAGTGAGTGAACAGAGGACGGTGTGGAGGAGGCGCCGTACCATGCTGCACCTTGGGGGCTGTTCTGGTGATGAAGGCTGTGTTCTGACCTGGTTTGCATCTTAAAATGATGGTTCGGCTGCTGTGGTTAGAACAGACCAAGAGGGAAAGGGGAGACGTGGGAGCCTAATTGGAGCTGTCACAGTGGTCCGTGTGGAAGGATGTGGTGACGTGGCCCAGTGTTTTCCTTCTGCAGGTGATGAGAGCTGTTTAGATGCAGAGCGCACTTTCAGGTGGGGCGGCAGGGTTTGCTGGTGGATTGGATGTGTGTTATAAGAGAATCAGAGAAATCAGGGATGGCACCAGAGTTTTCACCCTGAGCAAGTTGAAATATGAAGTTTCTGCTTATGGAGATGGAGAGAGTGAAGGAGAGACAGATTTGGTGGAAAAGGTTAAGATCCAGAGGTTGGGCTTGGAGGTGGCAAGTCTGAAGCTCCTACTGGTTACCCTGTGGGGATGTTAGGTAGGGTAGGAGTTCAGAAGACTGTTCGGGGCAGGAGGGCCGGAGATGCTAATCTGAGAGTGTATGCTGTAGGAATGGCATCAAAACCCTGGAAACCAATTACACTGGTCTAAGAAATTGGGGTAGAGAGATTAGAAGCTCAAGGACCGAGACCAGGGGCATCCCCTCGTGGAGGTTTGGTGCCTATTCAGGGAAGCAGATGTGTGGACAGCGTTAGGAGGGTGAGAGTCTTTACTTTGTGGAAGATAAAGGGGCAGGAAGCAGGATGGCGGAGTTGGCTTCCAGCTCTGATGCAGCGACCCCAGGGGCTCTGAAGTGAGCAGAGCCCCATGTGGGACAGATCTGGCCAGGGCCTGGTATTCTTTCCATGCTCTGTCGTTGACTGGAGCCTTCTGGCAAAGGCCTGGTCTCAGCTTGGACTGTGTGATAGACCCCACAGGCTGTCGTTCAAGGCCAGTTCTAACAGCTATATTTGCAACTGAACATCATGTTTTTCTTGAAGGAAGATGTGAGCAACACGCTTTCACGACTGCGGCAGACACCACTATTAGCCTCGAGGGTGCTTCAGCACAGAAAGACCAGGTGCCCACCTTAAGCCACAAAGCAAGTAAGTGGACTTGGACCTTGGCAGCCCGACGGCAGATCCCCACACCCACTGTTCACATCTGACGGTGTCCCGGAGCAAATGACCTTTTGTTAGGCCTTGCACCCAGAACTCACATAAGGAGGTGCTGCTCTGGGCTGGGCGGGTGGGAACTGATGCAGCTTTTTCCCCTTTCCCGTCAGCTCCGCGACACTCCTGGAAGGTCCTCTGCTCCTCATTCATGGCCAAGGCCAACCACATAAACACCACTCAGCTGATCCTCGAGCCAACTGAGAAGTATTCACGGGTGACTCAGAAATGCTCCCTCCTCCACGAAGCTTTCTCTGGTTCTCTAAGGAAAAGCTTAATTTTGTTTTTTGACCCCTTTAAGTTTTATTGTGTCTCATTCTAATTACCGTTGTGACTTTCGTTTTTTTTTAGAATAATATAAAAGTATAAGTTTATTTTATACTAGAGAAGAGAGAAGGGGGAAGAGATGAGAAAGGAGAGAGAAGAGAGAGGGGAAGGAGGGAGAGAAAGGGAGTCGCTATTGTGACTTTCTACCCTCTGGTCTGGTGTAAGTGTGAGCCCGTCCCCGTCCCCTGTCACACACCATCAGCTCTCCGCCTGCAATAGCAGCTTGAGGGAAGGAATCCGGCCCTATTACCTGACCCATCACGGTGCCCCTGCTCTACCAGGATTGATCCGTCACCCAGCTACCTGTCTCCTCATCAGTGCCTTCTTGCCAAGTTGCTCTTCCTCTTGGAATTACTGCTCTTTCTCCAAGATTCAGCCGGGAGCTCCTTGTTTGGGACACCTTTTCCTCTTCATACCCTGCTGATCTCATTTCTGTGTCTGTCCTCGTCTTCCCACTTACTCCACGTGGTGGCTCTCAAAGGTTTGGGGTGCTGACCTGAAGTGAGATACCTTTTACATCCCGACCCACGTACATGGCCTCCATGCAATCAAAACGCAATTGTTCCACTAAAGTCTCATATCTACACCACTGCACGACACACACTGATGATTTCTGGACTGTTTCATTCCCTTTATTAAAAAAAAGGGCTCTCCGCAGCCTGGTGTATTGATTGAATGAGCTGCCGATGGGTCTGTACATGCAGCATGACGAACGCTGCCCGCTGGGGACCCCCATCAGTGCTTCACGGCAATCCTGACATCACTGGTGTGCTTGTCTGTCCCCTGCCCACCGCAGGGGGATGGACTCATGGTGTGCCCTTATTCTTCCTTCTGGATCTGGCCAGGGCCTGGTATTCTTTCCATGCTCTGTCATTGACTGGAGCCTTCTGGCAAAGGCCTGGTCTCAGCTTGGACTGTGTGATAGACCC
>NW_003852525.1:5589768-5598569 GCF_000181295.1 Otolemur garnettii | reverse complement strand
GGTGCTGACCTGAAGTGAGATGCCTTTTACATCCCGACCCACGTACACGGCCTCCATGCAATCAAAATGCAATTGTTCCACTAAAGTCTCACATCTACACCACTGCACGACACACACTGATGATTTCTGGACTGTTTCATTCCCTTTATTAAAAAAAAAGGGCTCTCCGCAGCCTGATGTATTGATTGAATGAGTTGCCGATGGGTCTGTACATGCAGCATGACGAATGCTGCCCGCTGGGGACCCCCATCAATGCTTCACGGCAATCCTGACATCACTGGTGTGCTTGTCTGTCCCCTGCCCACCGCAGGGGGATGGACTCATGGTGTGCCCTTATTCTTCCTTCTGTTTCACACCAGCACAGCTGAGGGATGAGCTGAGTGCATCCCGTGCTCCAGTTATAAAGTGTAATGACGTTCCCAGGACATTGGAATGTTTACATAAGACTTACCAGAAGCGTCTCCTTCACTTCCTGGCTACAGACTTCCACAATGCCCTCCTGGGGTGCTGTCACTCGGCAGATTCCTATTCTGGAAAGTTCTCTCTTTATGCTGGTGTGGGAGCCCCCATGACCCTACAGAGCTACCTCTGTGACTGTAGGTGATGGCTAAAGGGTGGGCACCCAACACAGGTGAGTCAGCTTCTAATCTGTGTCCACAATGGTTGCGAGTCACACTCTCTCCAGGGATGGGAAGATGTGATTCCTGCCGCATGGAGTGAGCCCGTCTGCCACAAAGGGACCAAAAAGATGCCACATTGCCCAGGAGGGGTGGAGAGAGAGTGACTGTCCCAGCAGCACGTTTGAGTCCCTGGTTCCAAATTTCTTAAAGACCAACAGATGCCTACTGGGCTCTTCAACTGTCAAATGCCCTGAGGTTCTTCCACTAAATTCTGTGTTCAGTGCCTTTATGGTGTTGATGAGACCATTGACTTTTGCCAGTGTGATGTGTGTGTCTGTCACTGGGAAACAAAAGCCTTAACTTAACTAGGGACTTGTCAAAAGTCCCAGACAAGCCTGTGGCCAGGTAGACAGTGATTAGTGGTGACGACCGAGGCTGTTTTCTAGACACTACCATTCCCTCCACTGTATGAGAGAGGACATAGAGGCGTTTGCTTAGTAACGCAAGTGTTTTTAAATAAGAGATATGTCACGATTGTATCAGAAAGGGCAGAGGCGGCTCTTCTACTTTTTATTTATTAACTAGAAAAGCTTGTGAACTTATTTTAATGAATGAGTCCTTTGGGTTTTTTGCCCTTATTTTTTTTCAACTATAAAATCGACACAGTTTTATGTTTTGTTCTGAAAATTAAATAATATAAAGAGGGTGAAATCTTTAATGTTATTTTTGCCACGAGGTAATCACCTGAATAGAGTTTTTCTCCCCCCTCCTTTTCCTGTAAAAGCCACGGCATACATAGTCTTCTAATTTTTAAATTTTCCCTGCTTTGAGGAATTAATGTTGCAGAGAAAGCAGAGATTTCCTTTGCCCCATTGCCCCGTGTATGGGCCCTCCGGTCTCTTCTCATTTGCTGAATTGCTAAATCTCCTGATGGTTCGAATGTTTGGTTTGGTTAATAAGCAGTGGCAATAGAAGCACATCAGATAAATTCAGTTTCATTTCTAGAGAAGTCCCCAGATGGGCTTATTAATAGCTCGACACGGCCCTAGATGACAGAGTCTTCCCTGGGTAGGGCGTCTGCCACCAACTACCCCAGCAGCCTGACAAAATCATCTGTTCTTTACCCCACAGGCTCCCTCTTTACCCCACAGGAGGGAAGAAGCGTGATTCTGACCTGTCAGAGAAAATCGAGTTTCAGAATCCACCATTTTTGTAACGGCCAGAATCTTGCCATAGGAGACAGTAGGCTGAGGACACAGGTTTTGACTTCTCATTTCATTTTGATTTTCTGGAAAACTTGGGAGTCAGCTTCTGAGGCCTGGTGCAGTCTCTGTAGCCCAAGCTTATCAGGTAGAGGTCACTTCGTGGGTGGGGAGGAGCCCCAAATTCTGGACAAGCAGAGAACCCTGTCTGTGCTCTGCCCCTAAAAGCGACTGTGGGTGGATAGTCGTGGGAGGCAGCTTCTCAGGTGTCTCCGGTGCCCACTGAATTCCAACACGTGGAAAACCGTGCCTGAGAGGTTACGTGGATTGGGCAGTGCCTGTGGCTCAAGGAGTAGGGTGCTGGCCCCATATACCAGAGGTGGTGTGTTCAAACCCTGCCCCGGCCAAAAACTGCAAAAAAAAAAAAAGAAAAGAAAGGTTAGGTGGATTGAGTCAAAGAACTGCAGAGGAAATTAAATACAATCTTGGCCCCGTTTTTCAATGGGTAGAAGTAGGGTGGGGGGCACTTGGGCAATGGGAAAGAATCCCAGTCACTTGGGAGGATTTTGTCAATTTATCAAAGCTGCACAATTAACTTCAATGAGAAAAGCTCTGAGATTATTCTATTTGCAATTAGAAAAATCCCACTGATGATTTTACTATATCACTCTTAGTACCACTCCCAGAAAAATAACCCTTTTCCCCAGAACACTTTCTCACTCAAAACCCCCTGGACTGGGTCAGCAGAAAATTCAGCTCCACTGTTGCTACACCATGTAGGGGAGACACCAGCTGGTGGTGGAGCTGGCCCTGGGGTGGAGGGCTTCTCTTTTTAAGAATATTATCCTAACATGTCTGAGTGCAGAACCCTCATCGTCCATCCCCCAAATCTTCCTATGCCCCAGAGAAGACCCCGGTCTTCCTTATAAGCAAGACTGCTAAGTGAGTGACTTTTATGATGCAGGGACTAGAGGATGGCTGCCGGCTCACTCAGGTCATCCTGCTCCTGGTGCTCCCCAGACTGTGAAATCAATTGAGACCCAGAGGAAAAAGTGGTGCCCTCAAGATGAATAAACGAGGAAAGAAAACCCAGCATTGAAGTTGACACAACTGAGTCTCTGTGGCCTTTGCATGGCCAGGTCCTCCTACCGTCAGAGACCTTCTCTGTGAAGGGATCAAAGGGACAGTCACATGCAGACATCCCCCATTTAATATCAGCCTGATGTCCTGCACGTGCAGGATCAACAAAGAAAGATGCATCCTTTTAAGGCTCCAAACCCAAGGACAGAAGAGCAAGTGACTGTCATGGAAAGCTTCCCAAGAACGCAGTGGCTGCAGCGTGGTGCATGTGGGATTAAGACTGAGGGAAAGAGCAGCTCAACCCCACCACGAAAGTGCCCGGCGTGCGGGGCTTTACGCCCAGTGCTCGCCCCCTTCTGACAAGGGGGTCTCTGTTCTCCTTCTGGGCAATCGCTGCTCCCCTGTCTCACCCACAAGGTGCAAGCTCTCTGTGGGCAAAGACTGTGACCCAAGACTTGTATGACAGCTTGTTACTGCCCTAGTTATTCACAGCTCTGGAGGTCTGAGTCCACAACGGCTTTCACGGGGGCGTCAGCAGCCCGGGGTGTTTCCTTTTGCAGGCTCAAGAGGAATAAATGTTTCTTGCCACTTTCAGCCTGTACACACTCCCAGCAGCCCTCGGTTTATGGCCACATAACCCCAGTGTCCAATTCCACTGTCACATTGCCTTGGTGCTTGAACCCTTGAACCCTTCTGCTCTCCTCCTATAAGGACCCTTATGAATACCGTGGGCCCACAAAGATATTCCCTGGTCATCTTTCCATCTCAACATCTATAATGTAATCACCACAGCAAAATGCCCTTTGCCGTGTGAGGTGACATCCGCATGGTTCCGATTGTTGGGGCATTGACAGGCTGTCAATATTCAGTCTGTCGTGATCAGCCCGTCAAGGCAGCAGATTCCTCCAGTGACAGTCACTGTTTTGGGCAAGCAGGTCAAAGCAGAGGGAATCCTGTGGTTTGTATACTGACGTGGAGAGTGAGTGACCGTCTCTGTAAGCTGTGGAGAGGCGGCCAGGCCCCGTGCCACTGTGGAGAGGTGGCCAGGCCCCCGTGCCACCGTGGAGAGGCGTCCAGCCCCCGTGCCACTGTGGAGAGGCGTCCAGCCCCCGTGCCACTGTGGAGAGGCGTCCAGCTCCCGTGCCACTGTGGAGAGGTGGCCAGGCCCCTGTGCCACCGTGGAGAGGCGGTCAGCCTCCTTGGGCAGAACTTATCTCTGAAAGAGTCACTCCATCAGTTGAGCTTTAATCAGAGTCATGACCATTCTGAAAGTAAATGTGTTTTCATTTGCTGGAATCACTTGAAAAATGATTTTTTTTTCAGGTCATTCCCAATGGGAAAAAAGTCCTATTTGTTATAAATAATAGTGATTTTCTTTTCTTGCTCTCTACCCAGCACTCCGCTAACTGCTTTCTGGGGACCATCTCAGTTTCTCCTCACCCAGGCCCATGATAACATTTCAGCTGCCACCAGCTTCATTTTGGTGTGAAGCTTTGAGGCTTCCAGAAACTGAGTGATCAGTTCCTGGACACAGAGCTGGTTGTTGGTGGCCCCAGGATATAACAGTCTATTTTCATAGACTGAACCACTCTGCAAAAAATTACTTTGGGATGTTGAAAGAAAAGGCTTGGTAAAATGGCAGGGTCTGTATAAAAGGCAGGTTAAAATTATAACTATGTAAACAAATTCTGCCTAGAATGTCTTTGGGAGAACATTATGGTCCTTGTGGGGGGCATATTCTAAATTTTTTACAATTATAGGTTTTTGCTTTTTAAATATGGAAACTAGTTTATTTTTCCATTAGATAAATTTTTAATTTGTTTTTAAAGCATAATCTATCATTTTTTGTGTAGGGTCCAAAAATATCAAAACAGACTTAATCATTCACCAAGTAAGTTTATCACTGTTTCTGAACCAACAAATAAATAACCTCATTTCAGAAAATTTAAAAGCATGGTAGATGGTTAACAAAGATATGGTAACATCATTTGAAACGCTTTTTTCTCTTTTAAAATACGGTTTATTTCAAAATTTATTTTTAAAACATTAAAAGATTATACCTGAAATTCGTACTTAGTAACAAAAAAAGTTCTAAATTGTAGATAAGTAGAAATTAAAATGAAAGTAATGTGTAATCCCATTACTCGAAGGTAACTAATATTGATATTTCGATGGTGTCCTTCCAAAACTTTTTCTTTGTGGACACACGCACCCATAAGCAAACTAATCCGTTCCTTTTGGAAAGATGTTGGAGGACACTTAGAGATCTAAAAACTAGTTTTTTTATTTAATCAGAGATGCCTTCTCTCTCTGTAGAAACGGTTTCTGAGTATGAGTTTCGTGATGAGGACGATGGCAGGTAAGATTCTGAAGCATCACGGGGCATCGTACTAATTGGCACCTTCTCCCTCACTCTCCCATGGACGTGCTTCGCCCATTGTGCTGGTGACACTGATAGGAAATTTGCATTTCTCCTCTGCCAGAGCACTGGATAAGCAGGTCTCTGATGGAGGTAATCATCATAGGATTTACAACGGTCCTGTTTTCTAGCATATATAAGACTCAAATATATGTGCATGCATACGTACACACACACAGCTGGGTCTACACATAGATTCACCTCGCCATTCAGTTACTAACGTGGTTGATGAATCCCTGTGCTTCCCCATCTCTGAGTGTCTCTAACTTGAAGTGATGTGAAATTTGCATTTGGGGGCAGACACTGTGTGTCAGACACATTGTTAGGTAATTGACTCACGTCATCCCATTTCTCCTTTAGAGACGGGAAACCTTCATCTTTCAGACAAGGGACATGCTGCTATGAGGTAATGCAGCTTCCTCAAAGCCACACAGCAGATGTAAGAGCCGAGACAACCTGGGTCTGTCTGACCCCAAACGACGTGTACCCCTCACTTCACTTTCCTGGGCTTCGGGCTCAGCGTCCCACGGTTTATGCTCAGTGTGAGCTCTCATATCATTTTAAATTGTTTTATTTACATGGGCTGTAATCATGCAGCTTTAGTATTGTCCAAGGTGCCTACTTTGAGGAGTGAGAATTAGCAAACCACGTGAACTTCAGGGTTAGATTTGAATTTAGATTCCCGTTCTAGCTATGTGACCTTGGGCAAGTTCCATGACATTGCTGAACTCTGTTTTCTTCATCTGAAAATGGGGGAACTATCTGGATCCTGCAGGTCGCTGGGCACAGTAAGTCAAGGACACAGCCTGGACTTTCATTCCTGCTTTGGTTTTACTTGTGGTCTTTTTCATGCTTTCAGAAGGTTGGAAGAGCTCAGTAAATGTGGCCTGATGAGTTAGCTAAATTAAATTAAATTACAAACCTTTCTTCTCTATTCCCTAATCCCATTCCTCTTCCATAAAGATGAGCAGACAGAAGGGACAGATGGCTGGAATTCTGATGAAAATACCACATTTTCTGACCTAGACAGAAGTCAAGCAGTAGATCAGGGCTCACATGGCAGGTTTCAGTTTTATAACCTGGTGAGTGGTACATTTTGCTTCTCTTGTTTGCTTTTATCTTGAGGTCAAAGAAATGATGCAATACATTATTACAAGCACGCACCCTTCATTTCTTGAACATTTGTGTCTCAGAGCACATGTCTGCTGAGATAAGTGGATTCATCTTGCTACTCTCTGGTCTCTTACGTGCTGGCTCCTCCGAAGCACGGTGCGTTTATTTTGACCATTTCTGCCAACTAACGACAAGTTTAAGGGGAAATCAGAGAAAGAAAGTCTTTGTTTTCGATCTGGAAAGAGCTCTGAGATGTTTATTGGCCATCGTCTGCCTTAAATCATCAAGGTTTAAATACAGTCAAGAGCCACAAGGCCTAAACTGAAGTTGTTACAACTGGCTTATCTTGAGCAAATTTTGACTTGTTGAAAAACACCCATGTGGTTTGAATTTCTTCCACAATAAGCTTAAAATAGGAGAGTGTACTTTATGAGTCTTGACGTGGAATGAATTTATGAGCATGCAAACTCCTAAGGAAGCTAAGTGCCTGGGTCAGTACCTCCATCCTAAGGAGGAGCTTTTCAAGGATTTTCTGAAAAAAGAACTTTCTGCAGTACCCCAAGATGATGGTTCTAAGAAGCTGTCTTTATAGCCTCGTTCAGGAGAGAAGTCAGGAACCAAGGAGATGTCCTGGATGTCCAGGATGCCCTGTTTTTACGTCCTTCTTCCTCTCCCGAAACATCAAGGCCTGTGGGTTTTATCACATTTCATTATCATTTTCATCATCTGTCTGTTAAACAACCAATTGCCTTCTGACATCTGCTGTTTGATCTCTATTCTGTTCACCTCGTAGCCAACTGTCTATTTTTTTTTTCCAGATTAACATGTGGGGACATGTGATTAGGTTATATTTTTTGCATTTGTAAGGCAAAGCTCAAGTTGTAGTTGTGACCTTGACCCAGGAAGTTGGCCATTTACCTGTACATTGTACCTGTTATGTGGGAACTTACCCAACCCCCTCTCCATCTCTCTTCTTGAATTTAATTGAGACTTTCTCTCATGTGTGCACAATGTTTTTAATTTACAAGTCTCCGCTATAAAAACTCTTGAAGAAAGTATGAGAAAAACTTTTAATGATATCAGTCTTGGGAAGGGATTCATGAAGAAGACCCCAAAGGTAATTGCAGCAGCAACAAAACTAAACAAATGGGACCTGATTAAGTTAAAATGTTTCTACACAGCTAAGGACACAATCAACAAAGCAAAAAGACAACCGTCAGGGTAGGAGAGGATATTTGCATGCTGTGAATCTGACAAAGGGCTAATAACCAGAATTGACAAAAAACTCAAGCACATCAACAAAAAAAAAAGAGCAAACAATCCCATTAAAATCTGGGCAAGAGACCTGAAAACAATCTTTTCTCATGAGGACAGATAAATGACCAACAAACTCATAAAAAAATGCTCCTTGTCTCTAACTATTAGAGAACTGCGAGTTTTGCAAACACTGTAATGACCTGCTCATTATCACACCTGCCTTGTGTAGCTCGGAGCCTGGCCGTGTTAGATGCTCATGACTCCTTGCCCAATGACTGGTGAATAACTGAATAAGTAAACCAGGGAATTTCAAGCAAGTTGCACCTTCGTTTTTTTCTTACCTGAGATGATATTTGAATATATACTATTCAAGTAGACTGAGGAATAAAATATACCTGATTCCAATGCATGTGGTCCCACAGACCGACAGACCAGCAAGGCTGCTCAGCTCAGTAAGAAGTTTATTTTCCAGTGGAAAACTGCTGGGATTTCTGTCTGGTGGTTTAGTTCTCATTTTGTCTTGAGGTCTCTCTGTTGCGGGTGGCCATCACTCGAGACAGGCCCTCTCCAGAAGATCCCCTGATGGGCGGAATGTTAGGTTCTGGTATGGATTTCAGGTGAGACACAATGAGAAATTGAAACCAAAATGCACACAAGGGGAAAACAAGTTATTATTTACACATCCCAGAGAGGTTGAGGCGATGATGGCCTGCCAGTGGAGCTGTGGGTGCAGGACGCGGCTTGGGGGACACAGTGGGATGAGACCTTCTTTAAAGTCCGTCTGTGTTATGACTTGGGCTTTCCTGAGCTGTCGATGGGCTACTTTAAAGGAAATCCTGTATGTGTGAGGGGAGGAACTCACGTGCAAATGCTGATGTCCACCGTGAGATGTATCATCTTACGCAGCTTGGGGGTATGTTGACTTTTGAGTTGGCAGGAAAAGGCACAAGGGAGATGGATCATAAACCATCACACAGGGAGGGGAGATTTTAACCCGACCAACGGTGACAGGCTGTGACTAAGTTTCAAATAACTGTGAGGGGCCTAAAAACGAATGCAAAAGAAGCAACTATGTTGAACAAATTATTGAAAAATAAATATTTCATAGGG
>NW_003852525.1:5580244-5589476 GCF_000181295.1 Otolemur garnettii | reverse complement strand
CTGGGCAGGGTTTCCTTGTGCACTAATTTCACCTGAATGGTGGGTAACACGGGGGGACATGCAGATGGTTATGCTTCCCGGACTTCGCGTCATAGTTCACCAAAACTCTGCTTTAATTTCTCACAATTTCTTCTTTAATTTAGTTTGTGTGTTTCACTCACATTTCACTGATAAAATAAAAACATTAAGCCCTCCATGTTCAGTTAATTCTCTACAGCAAGTGCTCAGACTTCGTTTGGGTTTTGTTTTATGAATATGCAAAGTCTGCTAAGTTTCACTGCCCACCTCAGTGAGTTTTCTCAGGGAGATGGGGATTTGTCCTCGCTGGCTTCAGCCTCATTCCGTCTGCCCTGTGTGATGCCTTCAGCCTGCCCCGTACCCTGTATCGTGTGTGGGTATATGTGGGCCGCTGTGCTTGCAACCATCAGAATCATCTTAAGACTGCTGAGTTTCTGTCCAATATTAAGTGGCGTCTTCAAATATGTATTGTGATTTGTTTTGTTGAGTTTTGTTTTCCTGAAGGTGTTTTATTACTTTTCTTTTCCATTTTTTGAAATTTTCTTGCAAGCTATGCTCTTACCCTATGCTCCATCTTTCTACATTTTCAACCATGATTTATGACCCAGTAATCTTACTTTTCTTGGGGAGATTCCTCTTCTGATCCTTTTGATCCAAAGAGGACTGCACGCTCCAGTGATGGTTTCGTTACCAATGTCCTCTGGGCGTCCCTGTGCTGTGGTCCCGGGTTGAAGTGGCCACCGTCTGGTGGTCATGCCGTCCTGTTGTTCCTGTCCTCATCTCTGCTGGAGAACACTCTCCAGTATCTTCCTAAGAGCGGGTATGTGGGAAACAAACTTCATTAATTCTTACCCATCCTGATAATTTGACTATATGAAAAATCAGGGCTGGAAGATCATTTCCCCTCATGACTTTGAAATTGTTTGCTGCTGTTTCCTGGATCCTGTGCACTGTCTCAGATACACTGGCCTTTATTCTTTTGTGGATAACTTCTCTTTTCTCTCTAGAAGCTGGTAGCCCCTTTGTTTTGTTATGAGTGTTTTGAAATTTCTCAGTGGCATATCTAATGTGGGCTTTAAGAAAATATTTGGTGTGGCACTTCAGAGGCTCTTTGCTAAAGAAGAATTCTCAGCAGTAAATCCACTCTTTGAAGTTCTCACCCCTGTACACCATCACACGTTGATCACCAAATCACGGGTGGGATGTTTCCAGCACCATCAGTGGTTCCTTCATGTTCCTTCTCATTCTTCAACCCCTCACCTCCAGATTTGGGCAGCTACCGGTCTTATTTCCATCTCTATTGCTTTGTCTGTTGCCAGCATGTCACAGAGAGAGAATCAAACAGTACGTGGACTTTTCTTTCTCACTTCTTCCTTTTAGCATAACAGTTTTGAGATTTATCTATGCTGTCGAGTATATCAGTGATTTTATTGCTACAGTATTTTATTGTTGTGATACACCACAATTTGTTTATCCAGCCAGCACTTGATGGTTTGACGGTCATTTGGGATGCTTCTTGCTTTGTGAATAAAGACGCTATAGGCAGAGCCCAGAGGCTCATGCCTGTAATCCCAGCACTTTGGGAGGCCAAGGCAGGAGGATTGATTGAGGCCAGGAGTTTGAGACTAGCCTGGGCAACGTAGCTAGGCCCTGTATCTACAAAAAGTAAAAAGAAGATAAACCAGGCATAGTAGTGTGGTGCCAACTACTTGGGAGATTGAGATGGGAGGATCACTTAAGCCCAGGAGCTCAAGGCTGCAGTGAGCTCTGATCAATACTGCACTGGGGGACAGAGAAAGACCCTGTCTCTCAAAATTAATAAATAAACATGCTGTGAACATTTATGTATCGATTTTTGTGTGGCCATAGATATTCATTTCTCTTGAGTAAATAAGAATAAGATGGTTAACTCTGTATTTTCAAATTGTCTTCCAAAGAAGCTTCCCTATTTTCTATTCCTCCTTATAGTGTATGAGAGTGCAAGTTCATCTACATCCTCACCAGCACTGAGTGTTATTTATTTTTCCATGTTTATTTCTTTAGGTTAGCATTCTAGTGAATGGGTGGCTATCCCTCACTGTGTGAAGACCTCTGTCTTCTTAGGGTTCACATTTTCATCATTTCTAGAAACTTTTCTTGTATTATATCTTTGAAAATGTTCTTTCCTCTCTTGTCCCTGTTACTTTTCTCCAGAATTCCTTTTCATTTGTGTTGGACAGACTTGATTTTTCTCTTTCACATTCTTCTCTATCTTTTTGGATCTAGGTTCTGTAAAAAGAAAATCAAAGTCTCACCCCCTCCCGCCTCGTTATGCAAAAATGAAGGGAAAAGCCTGGGGCACCTGTGAAACAGCCCCCACAGATCAGACATTAATGAAATTTCTCACTAATCCCCCCTTAAGCAAGAACATGCACATTGTCCCTGTGTCTAGCACCTAAAAGTAAAGCGTATCTGATTCTACACTAATAATAAATTATGAGTTTATTTTACAGGTGACAGAACTAGAGACAAGACAGAGCCAGGCATTCTTCAACGCACCCAGGGGCATCTGCATAACTGATGCCTCCCTCACTCCCTTAGTTTGTGTAAAATGTAGATTTTCTGGGCCACTCCCTCATCTGCTCCTCCTTCTCTCTGCCTTTTTCTTCTTTAAAATGCTGAATGTTTCCCCTTGGGACAGATGCATTATCCTCAAACTCTTGGCTTAAACAACCTCCATTGAGGTTTTGGTTAAGATTTTTGCCTCAGGCTCGGTGCCTTAGCTCAACCGGCTAAGGCGCCAGCCACATACACCTAAGGTGGCGGGTTCAAATCCCCAGCCCAGACCTGCCAAACAACAATGACGTCTGCAACCAAAAAATAGCCGGGCGTTGTGGCGGGTGCCTGTGGTCCCAGCTACTTGGGAGGTGGAGGCAGGAGACTCGCTTGAGCCCAGGAGTTGGAGGTTGCTGTGAGCTGTAATGCCATGGCACTCTGCCCAGGGGGATAGCTTGAGGCTCCGTCTCAAAAAAAAAAAAAAGATTTTTGCCTCAGTCACTTACTCAGATTTACGGTCCGTGCCACTTCTCTGACATTTTCTTCAACTCATGTGAATTTTCCCCTTTCACGTTACATGTAATATTTTTAACTCCCAAGAATTCTTTCCTGTTGTCCCCCTGGTTTTGTTTCCATGTCACCCCATTCTTGTTTTCTAACAGCAAATTGTCCCAGGATTTTTATTAGGATACTAATGAGAATCTGCTTCCTGCTCAGAACAATCTATTTCTCCTTGAGTCTTTATTTCTCAATTATTTACCTTTGTCTCTCTCAACCATTCCTTCCACATATTTCAGCTTATTCTGTGTGGTCTACTCACATTTAGGAATTAAGCAAAAGGATGTTTTCTGGAAGCTCTGTGGCAAGCAGACTTCTCCCTAAGTAACCTCCCTTGCGCTCATTACTACGTATGAAACAAAGTCCAAGGCCCTGGTGTAGGTTACCTACAGTATGGCTGTAGAATGAGAGAGGAGGCAGTTTATAGTTATGGCAAACCAATTATTTGCATAAACACTTCTAAGTAATAATAAAAACTGTGAACATTTACATAGTACTTACAATCTCCCCAGCCCTCTCCCAAGCACTGTTCATATGTTAATTCAGTCTTCAAGAACCCCACCAGGGTTGTCTATGGCACTCCTGTTTATAGATGTGGACCTGGACACCCAGGGAGGTTAGGTAACGGGTCTGAGGTTGCATAGCTAGTAGGCAAAGATGGGTTTGAAACTCAGAATTCTGATACGTTGTCTTTGCTGTCAAGCAAGATGCTATACTCCCTTTCTTCCTGAATCCTTCCAGCTAATCTGTGAGATGGGCATTACCACTGCCCCTTTACCAAAGAGAAATCTGAGGCCCAGGAGGTTGAGTGACAAACTCCACTCCACAAAGCTCATACGTAGAATCCACTGGACTCCAAAACTTGTGTTCTGTTGCCTCAGATTTGTCCAAAGAATGATAATTTCAAACACTTACAAATACAGATTTTCTAACAATGCAATCAATGTTTTTCGAAGCAGAGTAACATTGGCACTCAATATTTTGTTTCATATGATAAAACCAAAACAAGAAACCTTGGTACTAACGATCCATCCAAACTGTCTCTTTTACTTCGAAACCAACAATTAAGATTCAAAATATCAATTATGTTGTTTCTCAATAACACAACGGATCAATAACCTTCATTCTCTGTTCTCCTTAATTACTGCGTGGGGGTTTCTGCAGAAACATTCGGAGCCAGATCTTGTGTATTAATCTTTGCACGTGGCCCTTGTTCCTCACCATGAGGCAATCAGACCTTGATTAATGTCAGCATTAAACTAACTGCTGTCTAATCAGTTGACAAAACGCTGGTTTTGACTCCAGTTTTCGGTGGTCTGTTTGCTATGGGGAAGAATAAAAAAATGAGACATACATTATTCATTGAAGTGATAGAAAGGTTTTTAAAATATACTCCCTCGGGCTTTGACAGCATGATGGAGCAATAATTCAGGGCTTAAATGTGAACCACCACCCTCCCTGTCCTGCTGTGTTTTGGAGACTAGAGAATTTAAACCAATCATCCAATAAGTAAACTGCCCCCCTAGAATTCCATATCATGAAAAATGATACCACCAGCCACTAAATTGCCCATGAAGAAACCTGGGAGTGAGTTTGTTTCTGTTTTTCACTTTGCTGCAAGCTGGCTTCTTTCAGATCCTATAATTGTCCTTTCGCCCCTAGATAAGCATTTCACTTACTGTCTTTTCTTCATCCAATTTTGTGAACTTTGTGAACTCCCCCCCCCATCCCTGCTTCATCTCACCTCTGCGGAATCATCTTTCCAACAGGCAGTTCCAGATCACCTGTCTGGAGGTCACATTTCTCCAGCAGCTCTCTGGGTTTCTCACGAGCCCTCTGGAGCCTCCTCAAGGGTCACCGGGGGTGTCATAGGTGTCTTTGTGCTCCTGAGAGGGAAGCTGTCCACTTGCTTTGAACAGAGAAGTCCTATTTCTACCCGCTTTTGTATAGGAATTCTGAATCACACTTTATTAGAAAAAATAAATGAAAAGGTTCTGTAACTGAAAAGACTTGAAAACAACGACTCCTTGGAGAAAGTCTGCACCCCACTCTATGACTCCTGTGTTTCACGCTGTACCGTACAATGACATGGATTAACCTCACTAGAGAAGAGGCCTCTGCCTTCCAATCAGTCCATCGTAGGCCCACAACTACAGCCCTGTCTTTAAAAATTTAAAGTTGCTCTGATTTCTTTGCAGCTCACTGGACAATCTGTGTCTTCCTTGGCCATCTCTCTGCCTCAGCTCATTTTCTTTCCTCTCCTAGAATCTCCTGGCTCTGCTCATTTGCTGGGAAACTCTTACTTGGTCCCCAAGTCTCAGCGGCAGAGCAACTTTCTATGAGGGCTTTCTGATCTACCTCTGGGTGAGCACGGCACAGCAGAACACTGAGCAGTGATAGAATGTTCTAGAATCCGTGCTTTCAATCCAGTAGCCACAAACTGTGTGTGACCAGGAAACTCTTACACGTGGCTAGTGCCGCCAAGGAGCTGAATTCTTAATTTCACTTATAAAATAATTTTCACTCTTGCAAATCTAAATTCAAATAGCTACACACTAGTAGCAGCTAATGCAGTCAAAGAACAGCTCAGACAGACCTATGTTGGGACCTACTTTGGTTATAACATGTTTAAAAAGCTGCCTTATAATTGTTCGTGTGCATAGCCGTGCATTGTGGGAGTCTGTGAGCGCCTGCACTAAAACTGTTTTGAGTTTAGACTTGTTTGTTCAGTAGGTTCAAGGCCTCTCTTCTGTGACTTTTCCATATTTAAAGCACACAGCGGGTGGTTTCTCCCCACTAGGTATGTTGGGGTAACCAAGGGAGCTATGGTATATGAATCATCGGTAAGTCAGTTAGTTATTATCAGTTCTCCGTTCAGAATCACCCACCATAGATTTATCCACTTTTATCTGTTTTGTTCTGAAGCATATTTATGTCACCTGAATTTCAAAAACCCGATGATAAAAATGTTTGAAAAATCCACACCAGATTATAATATATACAAACAGCAATCAACATAAATATATACACTTTTAAAAGTATTACAGCTGAGCCAGTCATGGTGGTTCACGCCTATAGTCTCAGCACTCTGGGAGACCAAGGCAGGAGGATCGTTTGAGCTCAGTAGTTTGAAACCAGCCTGAGCAAAAGTGAGATCTCATCTTTGCTAAAAATACCAGCCTGGCGTAGTGGTGCATGCCTATAGTGTCAGCTACTCAAGAGGCTGAGGGAAGAAAATCACTTGAGCTCAGGAGTTTGAGGTTGCTGTGAGCTATGATATCAAGGCACTTTAGCCTTGGGCAACAGAGTGAGATTCTATCTCAAGACAAAAAAAAAAAAAAAAAGGATCACAGCTGGCCCAGGCAAGCACAGGTGTGCTCCCAACTTCAAGGAAACCAAATCCCATCTACATGGATTAAAGTGTTTGCGGAAACATGCCAAGTGCCAGGTGGTGAGCTCGGCCAGCATGACTAATAGCAGAAGAAAAGAGAAAGTCAGCGGGGGAAGAGGCTGTTGTTGGAAACACAGTGATTTATTATTCACTGGGAAAAATGCAGTGTCAAGAAGTGCAGGGTCTTGCCTGGCATCAGCGCTCTGAGTCAATCGAAGCAGTTTTATTCGGGTGAGCTGCAGCCAGAAACAATAGTCCACCTCTGTCATCACTTTGTGTGTCTGAGCACAAAGCCAAGGGGAGGCTGCAATCAGCAGGAGGGAGAGAGGCTGTAATCACCAGCAAGGATCAGTCCGTGCTGCATGTATAGAGAAAGCCATCCCGAAGCCCTGCAGCGATTTACATAAACAAACGCGCACACACACACAGAGGCAGGTGAACAGCCCCCCTCCCAGTCAGAACCGCCAGCTGATCAGTGTGCTCCAGGGCAAACTGGCCAGTCCTGCATCTCTACTGCTCCAGACCAGATTTCTACTGGGAGTAATCTCATCACGGCGTTTTAACAGTAAATCAACTCTGATCCCTTAGAATAATCTGCTTAAAGACTGATAGACTCAACTGGAAAAAATCTACAAACTTGGAGCTCTTCACGTACATTTGTCAAGTTTTTTTCTTCCCATTTTGTGACTTTTTTTTCCTCCTGTGCATCAGTGCTCATCAGGAAAAGCCTGCAATCCACTTCCTTATCGCCATTCTATTTTCTTATTTGCTTTTGGTTGTCGCTTCTTTGTTTTGTTTTATTTTTCTTCTGTGACGCGTGTAACTAAGACCAGAGAGTTAAAGGCATTGCAATCATCGAAACAGAAGTCAGTGAGGCCTAAGAATTGACACAAGAATCTGTATATGTCCCACAGGAAGCTCTGCTGAGCGCCCAGTGACAAGGAGCCCGGCCCGTCTGCAGTAGGCAGAGTCCTGGGTGCAGCCCCCCGGGGTCCGCTCTGCTTGCTGGCACCCGTGACTGTGGTGTCTCTCACCACACCCATGACTGTGCTATATGGCATAGCTGACTTTGAAGGATAGGCCATATTTTAGTGGACCTGATCTGGGCCTGATGTAATCACATGAGTTAATGTGTTATTGTTGGCTTTGAAGTTGGAGGCAGCTGCCTGGGAAGGAGCAGGGTGGCTTCCAAGTGTGAAGGGTGGTCCTCAGCTCCCGGCCGGTGAGGAAAGAGGAAACTCGGTTATACAGCCGGAGGGACTGGACTCTGCCAGCAACTGGAAGGAATTCAAAGAGAATTTCTCCCAAAGTCTCCAGTGGATGGTCAGGCTGGCTGGCATCTCAATCTCGGTCTTTGGAGACCTTCGGCAGAGAACACATCTGCGCTTCCCTGGACACCAGACTGGCTGTTTTAAGCCCCTGCATTGGTTGCACAGCAATAGACAATCAATCCCATTGCCTTATTGATTGGAGTTAGTTTAGCAGGAAAGCAAAAGATAATATCTGAGTGACAATCACACTGCCGCGTGCTATGGTGTCGGTGGCAGGAAAGTGAACTGTGCTTCAGGGCAACAGAAGACCCCACGGCTCGCTTTGTCGGGAGTATCTAAGTGACACAGGAGAAAGACAGAGATGCTGTCCAGGCAGAGGGCACAGCGGCGCCAGTAGCCAGCATCACAGACTGGAACCTGGAGGCAGACTTTGAGATGGACATCAGCGGGCAGCTTTATCCAGGAGCGTCCTTGCAACGCACACCTGTAGAGGGAGGATAAAGGAGGAATATGCAGGGGGAGAATTTGTGCTGACTACAGCTCCAAGCAGACCTTAGCCAATGCCAGGGGGGCCCTTGAGTCAGTGGAGTCCATCAGAGAGGTCCTGACTGTTGATCAGCAGTGGACACCGGCGGCCCATGGAAGAAGTGACCTTGGGCGAGGCAGTTTTCTGCAGCTGAGGCTATTCTCAATGAAGGGTGACAGCTAAGGGCTTTCTCTGCCAAAATACATTTCTAAAGGGAGGTCTGGGAGGTGTGTCCAGAAGCCTATTCAAAGGCAAGTGAAAAACAAGGCCTAGTCAAATGGCAGGACACCCAGAGACAAGGGAGGTTAGTACGACATTGGTCGACAGACATGGGGGTGTTTGGTCCATGTAGACCCGTGAGTCTGGCTAACAGGCAGATGTGTCCCATACGGGGACAGGGTGCCACAGGGACACTTTAGCTGAGGGGTGTTTGGACTTTGTTTGTTACTCTTGTGGCTGAGGAGGCAGGATGGGTGTCTGATGTAAGGTCCACACAGTGTGAAGAGAGAAAGGGATAAATTAAGGTATAAACAGGGAAAGTCAGTAGAGCTGGGTTTAAGATGTGGGAGAAAGGCTGGACTTGGATGACCTTTATGTTTTTGTATTTCATGTGGACACATTTATTGTTTGAGCAATTGGGTGTATGTTGGTATCATTCATTGAGCTGAGAGATAGAGGTGGAGCAGACTTAAAGGTACAAATAATTTCCTGTTGAACACATTTCTCAGGAGTTGGTAAAGCTCGAAATAACTTGTAGAAAGCAGGGTCTGTGGAGTCAGAGCCAGCAGGGAACGCAGGGTCCAGGGTGGCAGGGACAGTAGGGAACGCAGGGTCCATGGAGTCAGAGCCAGCAGGGAACGCAGGGTCCGTGGAGTCAGAGCCAGCAGGGAACGCAGGGTCTGTGGACTCAGAGCCAGCAGGGAACGCAGGGTC
>NW_003852525.1:5579071-5579556 GCF_000181295.1 Otolemur garnettii | reverse complement strand
GCAGGGTCCGTGGACTCAGTGCCAGCAGGGAATGCAGGGTCCATGGACTCAGAGCCAGCAGGGAACGCAGGGTCCAAGGCGGCAGAGCCACACTAGTGATGGGAATTCAGAAGCCACAGCAGGACATCTCATGCAGCCTGAGAGTATCCACCATTTCTTGCTTAGAGCTCAGTGAGCAGGAAGAGAGAGACAGTGTGATGGAAGCTCCTGGAAACAGCCTCCAGGAAGCAGGTCAAAGCAAGGGAAAGACCCCTGAAGGAGCCAGAGGGTAGAGAGAGAAAGGAGGCCCGTGGTGCCCCGGAAATCAAAAGGAAGCAGAAAGAGCAGGTGGTAGGAGTGCCCATGCTGGGCGCTGGGGCTACGCGTGGCGAGGAAAGCAGACACATGCGTTGCCCTCGTGGAGTTTATAGCCTGGTGGGAGATAGACGTCAACAGAATAACTACACACAGGAAATCGCTTCTGTGGCTGAGTGTTATGAGTGCAC
>NW_003852525.1:5576175-5578772 GCF_000181295.1 Otolemur garnettii | reverse complement strand
TCTTTGGGATTGTGAGGAGATAAATTACATTGTTTTAAAACCACCCAGTCCTGGTGTTTGTTATGGCAACTTTAGTCGGCAGATCCAGGTAGGAACCCACCTGCCATTGTGGGAAGGTGATGACATGGTGACACGAGAAGCCAACAGGTGTTTGGTGGCTCCCATGGTCAGGACTGATGGGAATGAATTGTATATTGGGAAGTAGACCTTGTTGTCATGGTAACCGGGTCAGGAGCAGAGTCTACAGGGAGTGAGAGGCCATATTCGGCGTGTGTGAAGTTAGACAGCTGGAGTGTTGGGGAGAGGGGAGGGTGGTTAGTGCTGTATTAACACGTATGTCTTCATATGATCTAGCCGACAGGTGTACTCGAGTGTCAGCTGCACGTGGTCAGCTCCGTCTAGCTCTGGGCACTGAGGCTGCATTCTGTGTACAAAGTAGACAATGTCCATCCTCATGTAGCTTAGGGGTCGTTTAGGATGTTGGACGTTTATACAAGGAAATGCCCTAAACTCTTTGGAAGGAGAAATAGACACTTTATGAAAATACATATTCAGGCAAGGAAGTGGATTGGGCTATACGTGGGAAGTTATCACCAAGGAAGGAGTTTAGTGTGGGGATGAATCTGATGGTCGGGATAAAAGAGCCACAGGAGGGGGAGGGAAAAGAGACAGGAGAGCGGGAAATTCACAGGCAAAGTCGGGGTGCAGGCGGGAGGAGGGTTGCATAATCATGGAGGTATCTGTCCAGTGTTCTGCAGGAAGGGAGGTCACCTGAGTGGGTGGCAGTGCCTCTGGGACATTCGTCACTGTGGAGTCCAGCAGAGATGGCCTGTTCTCTCCTCTGGACAGTGTGTTGGCCCCCACCGCACAGCTTGTCTGGGGACAGCTGCACAGTCCTGCTGGGCTGCACCCTCCAGGGCTCTGGCTTGCTGGGGAGTGTCAGTGATGGCACAGACAGTGGGGTACCAGGCAGTTGGGGACGTCAGAGGGATCATCTGGCAAGGGTTGGGACTCAAGAGGGGAGGTCTAAAAGTGACAGTATTATTGTCATTTTTAATGACAGCCTTTTAGGGTGCAAGCACTATACGGGTGTGGGGATGCCCTCCCCAAGAAGTGTTTGCCGTCTTTAGAGAGCTGGATCATGTCCCTTCCTCCAAATTTATGTCCAAGCCCTAACCCCTGGGACCTGCGAGTGGGAACATACTTAGAAATAGTGTTTTTGTAGATGCCATTAATTTGGTATTCATATAAAGGAGGGTGAGGGCGGTTTGAGATACGGGGACGCAGGCAGGGAAGAGAAGGCCTGGTGAAGAAGGGGCCGAGGCGGGAGCAGGGCATGCCAAGGGCTCCTGACACCACTGGGAGTTGGGGAGAGGCTGAGACGAATCCCCCTGACGTCCAACCTCCAGAAGGAGCCACCACCCTGCGGACACCTCAGTTCAGACTCCTGGTCTCCAGAAAGGTGAGACATCAATTGTGGCTGTTTGGAGTCTGTGGTGGTTGGGGAAGCAGGAGAGTCGCCCACACTTTAAGTTTGTGTTCTTGTAACTGAGGTCACCAGCGAGCACGTCGCATGCAGCAGCTTGTGTGCAGACCTTCGATGGGGGCTCTGAAATCTCCCCTAACGAGGTGGCATTTGGGCACAAACCTGAAGGGGCACAGGAGAAGAAGGTGACAGCAGGACTGATGCTCTGGGCAGGAGAGAGGGTGATGCTTCAGGGGACCAGAAGGTGGGAAGGAGCAGAGCCTGCAGGGGGCTGCAGCAGCTGCCAGGCACGGGGGGTGGGTCAGACTGTGCCTTCTGTCTCTAAGGGCAAAGGGGGTCATTCTGAAGGGAAGGAGGGGACTTCCAGCCAGGTGTGAGGAGGGCATTTGCTGCAAAGGGCAGGCACTGGTGAGGCCAGTGGGCTCCACAAGGAAGCCGTGATTGTATCTTCACAGGACTGGTAAGGTTTCCACCTGCCAGGCGTGTCTGAGTTCAGTTCCTGGCTGGCACCAAATGGCCTTTGAGGTCCCTTCCTCCAGCCCCACCTTGGCAGGATAGCGTGGGAAAGACCCTTCCCGGTTACTGTGCTGCAGAGAACACCCCGATGGAGAAGATGGACTGGATATTGGAAGGCCCCTTCCCACTCAGGACTTTCCCTGACCCACGGGGCCCACAGCTCTTCTGTTTAACTTTCTTACTCTGCACCCAGTCTGCAAATGAAGCATGCCCGCTCGCTCTGTCTGCTCCTGGGGTTGTATTTCTCATCTTTATTGTTACTCCTGCAAGGGGAAGTAAATCATTAGGTGTGGGTTCTGTTGGGCTTCCCCTCTCTCTCCTTCTCTCTTTCAAAGTGACTCGGGTTACTTCCATGTAATTTTTTACAAAGTAAATTTCCAACTACCTTTAACCGCAAATTAGTCATCGCGTTGGGATTTTCTGGGCTGTATTAAGTCATTCGTCATAGATGCTGCCGATAATGGTTAGCTTGGGCTAAATGTTTCCTTGTTCGGGGTATTTATCACATCCTGTACCTGCCAGGTCTGTGAACATAAAAGGCAGGGAGGGTGTGAACCGGCTCACAGGAGGCGCAAGATAATGAGAGCAAAGGAGC
>NW_003852525.1:5572008-5575410 GCF_000181295.1 Otolemur garnettii | reverse complement strand
CCTCAGCCTCCTGCACCTGCTTGTCCCCAGGGGAGCTCTGCCTCCACTGCCTTCAGCAGTTTCAATCTTGGCTCCAATGTCACCCCTGAAGAAAGCCTTCCCTGAACACCCTGTTTAGTCAGCGAAGTGACTCCTTTCCCTCTGTCCTCTGCTCTGGTCTGGCTCCCTCTGCTCCGCTGCTGCTGTGCTACATGTTAACTGTGCCTTCCGCCTCTTCTCCCCCTGGAACGCGAGTCATTAGGTAGCAGGGCTTTCTGTGTTTTGTTTGGCCCAATATTCTCAGCCCTAAAAAAGTGCTTGACACGTATCGTGTGTTGTAAACACTTACTGAGTGAAAGAATGTTCACGCACGCTGACTCTCACGGCTAATGTGTCACAGGGTTTGAATTACATGACCCTGTGAGATCCCAGGTGTTCCCTGTGAGATGCCAGGTGTTCCCTGTGAGTCCCCAAGTGATCCCTGTGAGATCCCAGGTGATCCCTATGAGATGCCAGGTGTTCCCTGTGAGATGCCAGTTATCCCTGTGAGTCCCCAGTTATCCCTGTGAGATCCCAGGTGATTCCTGTGAGATCCCAGGTGATCCCTAGGAGATCCCAGGTGATCCCTAGGAGATCCCAGATCCCAGGGGACCCCTCGAGATCCCAGGTGATCCTTCCGAGATCTCAGATCCCAGGTGATGCCTGTGAGATCCCAGGTGATCCCTCCGAGATCCCAGATCCCAGGTGATGCCTGTGAGATCCCAGGTGATCCCTATGAGGTCCCAGATCCCAGGTGAACCCTCTGAGATCCCAGGTGATGCCTGTGAGATCCCAGGTGATCCCTCTGAGATCCAGATGATCCTTATGAGATCCCAGATCCCAGGTAATCCCTGTGAGATCCCCAGGTGATGCCTGTGAGATCCCAGGTGATCCCGCTGAGATCCCAGATCCCAGATGATGCCTGTGAGATCCCAGGTGATCCCTCCGAGATCCCAGATCCCAGGTGATGCCTGTGAGATCCCAGGAGATCCCTGTTAGATCCCGTGTTCTCCTTGTTTGTCCATCCATAGCGGGTACGCCCATCGCACCTGTTCCTGCTGCACTGAGCCACTTTGAGTCATCCTGTCCAGGTTTTCTAGTTGTAGCCTGCGTCCACATGGACAGACAGACATTCCTGAAAACCTCTGAGTTCTGCCTAGACTGGGATCTGATTTTTTAGATCCTCAGTTTGAAGATCTGTGAGCTTGAGAGACTGGTGGGTGCATTGTGAGAGCCAGAGGCGAGGCTTTCAGAGAGAGAACAGGGAAAACAAAAACAAAGGGAAAACACTGTTGATGAAAATAGAAAATCGTCTGTCTGTAGTTGCTGATTTTTCCACTCAGCAGAGAGTTTTTCTGTGTATGCTTTGCAGCCAGCAGGGACTGTGGGTTTAATTTCTGCCTGGAAGGGAGAGGTGGAAGGCCATGGACTTGAGCAGACGAATCTGGAGCGGAATGTCTTACGGCACCTGTCAAATGTGTTTACTTACTTGTCCACAGGTGTTTCCCCTTCTAGACGACAGACATAGTGCTGTATCTGACAGTGGTCATGAGCTAATAGTAATATAATAATAATAGTAAAACTATAGCAGCAACTGCCATTCACTGAGGGGTAACTTTATGGTAGACACCGTGCAACGAGAACCTTTATTCATGTACACAGCTGTGATTTAATAAAAAAAAAAAAGAAGAAAAAAAAAGTTAAGAGGCAAAAGTTATTATTAACCCACTTTTTCAGATAACTAAACTAAGGCTAATAAAGATCAATGCATTCCCAAGATCATCTGGCAGGTCAATGGCCAACTTGCAAATTGAACTTGGTCTGTTTGACTTCGATGTTAAGGCAGTGCTCACACCACCTAATGTGCATGTCAAAATGCTCTTTCTGACTCTGCGGGTCTGGGAGGGGTCTGATATTCTGTGTTTTGATCTAGCTCCAAAGACCCCCTTCTGGCAGCCAGGCTCAAACCTCTATCCCAGGGCCCTTGTCACCTGGGGCTGTGACTGCTGCTTGGTGGATGCACAGTGAATGCACATGGTAGCCACCGGCAGGCGAGTCTTCTCATCTCTCTGAAGGTTTGATGTGACTCCCACACATCCTGACTCCCAAATAAGGAAGGAAAGACTTCATTTCGCTTGTCTTTGTGATTGAGTTATCATACAAGGCTGCATAAAAATACATAACAATCATGTGCTGGCTAAAACCTAAATCTCAAAATTAAAAAGAAATACTGAATTGGGTCAAATATTTTCCAGTTCATGTGTTTGTGTATGAGATCGCCGCCCAGCTAGTTTAGGTTAACTATAAATCGCATTTCTGTGCACCTGGTAATTTTTCTCCTTATTGAACTGAAGCCCTTGCAGCCTTATCTCTCTCTCTGTCACACTGTGCAGGACACAGGCTGAGTTCACTCCGCCTCACAAAGAGAAGAACAGAAGGCACAGATAATTTAAGCCATGTGCCCCAGGTTGCTCTGGGAAGGAAGGACATGGACTCTGTGCCTGTGAGTCCTGGCCCCAGTCCCACCTCCCTCACCACACTGTTCCCTCTGTGTGATAGGCCTTCTTTCTCAAAAAAGCCGATCAACAGAGGCATGAGGTTAATAGCCTTAAAAACTTGTAAAAAAAAAAAAATCCTCTTTGAAGAGTAGGTAATAACAGGGCTCTGTTCGACTGCCCTGTGGCACCACTTCAGGGACTCTGGAGATTTAACCAGCCCACTTACCCATGGGTAGAAGCCACTGATCCCCGTCCTACTCGCCAATGCCACGACTTTAAAAGAAGCAATGGGAACAGATGGCAAATGCTCGTGCCATCAAGGGTGACACTCACCCGAGTTGGAGGTGTGTGTCCCCCCTCCAGAGTGATTGGAGGCAGTAAGGTGGTCTTCCAGAATGAAGAGGGGCTCTTCCTTGCTCTGAATTGTCTCTTTTCCTCCTCTTTTGCCTTTGTTTTATTTGGGGAGAGGGGAGTTCTACTTTAAAGTTTCCCTTACTAGGCATTTGTGTATGTGATGCTATGTTTTCCTTAGGACGCCCATCGATGTCTCATCACCTGACTTCTCTGCTCTCCCTGACTCCGTCCTGTCCTCTCTCCCTGTGTCTGGGCTTCATCCTCCACTTCTCCTGTAATGGGCATCAACTCCTGGCTTTCTTCCTGGTCCACCATCTCACTTCATAATTGGCCCAAGACAGAGGTCCAGCAGGTACCTCCAGGTGGGCTCACTGAAGTCGGTCTGAACGTGGCACCTGTTTTGTTCACTGCTGTTACTATGTGTGGATGGGCCCACAGCTCTGTGGCCGGGGGGAGATTGAGGGAGCAGCCGTCCTTTGCCTGAGTGCCCTAACTGTTTACATAGGCCAGGCCAGAGAGAGTGGCCAGGGGC
>NW_003852525.1:5568321-5571692 GCF_000181295.1 Otolemur garnettii | reverse complement strand
AATCATTACCTTGTAGCTGTCGAGTGAAAGAGCTGACTGTGGAACCCAGAGCACGTCCCGTGCTTGCTGCCTGCCTCTCGTGACCCCTCACGTGTATGTCAGCCCATACACGCTATTTTGTTTATAAGATAGAAGTCCCACCCCCATGGAGACATGTCTGCAGCAGTGACGTTTGTATGAGCTCGGTTTCTGGAGGAGTTCACAGGCGGCCACCTCCTCGGGTTTGAACCCGGCCCTGCCACCTGCCAGCCGTGAGCTGGTCGACTTGTTTGGCCTCCTTGTGCTTTTAGTTCTTTTCAGTAAAATGGGAAAAATGTTGCCCTTGACCAGCTGGGGCTGTCCTGAGGGTCAGCAGGTGTGGGCACTTCATAGGTGGCTCAGCAGATGTTATATTTATTATCAGTTGCAACCTGATGATGCCTGTGCCAGTCAGGGTCCACCTATGAAGCAGGATGCCTAGGAGACCTGGATGGATGGTGGATGGACGATGGATGGACGTTATAAAGGGATGCTTCTCAGCGAACGGTCTTACATGGCCATGGAGCTGATCACTCTGTGTCTGGACGGCTGTCGTCTCCACACGCACTGCTGGAGGAGTGGTTCCCAATTTTTAAAAATCCTCCTTTGTAGAACTATTCTGAGATGTGCTGTGTCGTGTCCTGTGACCATCTTGCTGTGGCCATAGCCCTTTTGTGTCAGGGATTAGGGGCCTCTAGGTGGAGGGTGACCGGTGATGTGACACAGTTAACGTGTCCACAGCAGCTCCCTCATCTCACAGGTCCTGGAATGACAAAAGCAAGAGACTCTCGAGAAGAAAAAAGAAAGACACAAGTATTAGCTTGAATTTCTCTTGAGCCAGATTTCAGTGGTGAGATAATGAGTCACAAAAACAGAGACCTTGTACCTCAGCGACACACGAGGGACACCTCCCTGTTTAACCTGCTTCCCACCCAGGGCCGTCAGCATGAGTCAGGACTCAGATGGGGCTGGAAGGGACCAGGCTGGGCTCGGCACCTGCCGGGAAGGCCGTGGGGACCATTTAGAAGGCCTGCCGTCCTCAGTCTAGTCACAGAGCCCTCTTCTCGCGACCAATGGGTAGTTTTCTTTAATCTCCAGAAACCTCTGATCAATTAGCTACTATTTAAGCCAATCAAAGAAATTGAGATATGGGGTTTAATTAGCTTTCTGAAGGTTACCCTCAGCGCCAGTCAGCAGAGTGTCCTGAGGAGGAACTCAGGGTAGGTCCGTGAACGGGGAAAGATACGGCTTTCCCGTGCAGAGATGCTGGGTGCGACCCCAGCAGGTGGGTCACCCCACGGCCCTGCGGGAGCCTCAATTGGGCCTGCAGCCCCTAAGAGAGAAGCAACGTCTGCTTTGAACTGTTGACTGGATGAAGTGCCACTGTGAGAAATGGAAAGAGAGGGCAGGAAACGTGCCCAGGGCCGGCATGTGGCAGGCGATGGCCCGACCTCACCTCCAGCAGAGCCACGCCCAGAGCCCAGGGGCCTCCTGGTGATGGAGTCACCGAGAGAGCCATCAATCACAGGACGGGTAAACACCCACTGACTTCTGATCACGTGGTTCCCCCCAGAAATGTGTGTGCCTACCTCATTTTCAACAATACACCCTCAAGTTCAGTACAGGTCATCTTGAGAGCAAGCCTGGTTGTACTGAATGAAAAAGAATCGCAGCCTCTGGAAAGTCGATCCTGTCTTTGAAGTGAATTTGCAGAAACACACACGGGGGTTCCATTATTGCCATATAGCAGAGTAAAATTATAAATAGCACCACGCAGTATCCCAGGGGGCTTGTTCTAACGATATAAATATCACTCCTTTTAAATGAAGCTGAAATAAAAGCCCGGAAAGATCATGTATTTTCTTTCAATGTAAGTTTGAAATAAACCCTTTGGGGGAAGTATTAACTTCCTCTCCTAAGTCATCAGAGGTTTTCGTTGGTTTTTTTCTGCAGGTCTTTTATCCCACCCCTGCTGGCCACTGAAAGTGTTTCTTATTAACTTGGTATTGCCAAGATAGATTTTATTCTCAGACTTGGCTCTAACATAAGCGACTTCTGGGCTTCTGAATTATTTCCATGGCTGTTGCCGAGACTCGAACAGTCCTCCCTTCCTAAGAAACTTCCCAGCAACAGCAGCCTGGGTGAGTCACGCACTTACAGGGAGCTGGCGTCCCCGTCCCTCTCCCTGAGCCATTACTGCCAGGCCAGGGGTTCTGTGCTCAGATGTCAAGGAGAAACGCTGGCTCTTATGCCTCCAGGAGGAGTGACGCCTGTGAATTCTTCCTACTTTGTATCAAGTGAGCGTGGCAAACCCTGCGTATTTAGAACCAACTTTAAGCTCCAGGTAGGCACATGGCAATTTTGATACTCTCTCTCCTAGTTCCTTAGCGGCCTCATCTCCAGCAATTCTGCAGAAAACCTTCATTCCGCCTGCCTTTACTACATTCTGAGCTCAGAGCCTTCACTGGGAGGTCCTAGAAGCCAGTGTTCACAGCTTCTAAGCTGTTCACAGCTGCTCAAGGATGCTTGGGGACAAAGGTTATAGACCTTGGATTTCAACCAGTTCTGACTTTAATCTAATATGCAGCTTCAGACTTGTCTGTGAACCCCCTTTATGGGGTGCCCCTCGACTCTTTAAGAGGTGCTGGATTTTGGAAGAATGTTAAGATCTCTGTATCATCTCAGAACTCTAGCTCAGGTCTACTCCAGGACCCAGGTGAATGATGCCCTTGGCCCATGCTGAGCACACAATAGCACAGAGTTCTGTGAGTGGCTGTGACACTGAACTAGTTATCTTTAGAAGCAGACATCATTACACAATGCCTGTGTCCCCAAAGCCTTGGAGGAATGTCAAAAGTATTGATAGCATGTGTTTGTCCAAGATGAATGAGCTGCTTTTACTCCTGGTTGGAAAGACTTCTCCCTTTTTGGATTTTTTTTGCCAGAAGACTTGTGCTTTGTGCATTTACTGCCTGTCATCTCACAGCCTAACGGCAGAGAATCATTTCACCTGAGCGACCTACCCACATAATAAATGCATACTAATACCCCGATGTTTGGGCTTGAGGACCCAGGTCACATACCTATACAACATGCTGCCCATGGGTTAATGAAATGTGAGTCCAGTGAATTTGGAAATTAACCTCAGATGTAAGATGCACGCACACACATCCAGCACCTTCTACTCAAGTCCTTTGATAAAGCAGCTCTTGAGTGCTGCCATGTGAACCTCCTAGACACTCACCAATATTAATTGACAATAAAGCAGAACTCTTGAAAAAGTTATCAACGGCATTATATAGTGCGGACTTGGTCTCCGAGAGCCTGTGGAACCCTCTTCAGGCAGAATAATA
>NW_003852525.1:5556980-5559244 GCF_000181295.1 Otolemur garnettii | reverse complement strand
AGCGATCGGAGACGCTCGTGTTCTTTTGGAGTTAAAGCTGGTTTTGCTGCTGTTTTCACTTCTAACTGCAAGTTACCATTCTGTGTGCTTTCTGCTTAGGGTGAAGCCTCACTTTGCCCGTAGCATTAACTGTCAATTTTTAAGGTCAGTTTAACAACTCCCTTGATATTGTCACATGTATCTGAGATACATCTCTCTCTCTCTCTCTCTCATCTCCACACACACACACAAAGAGGGTCCCAAAAAATGCAGACACATTTTAAGAGAGGAAAATTGTACTAAAATTGTAATACTCAAGTCACAATGACTTCTGCAATTTTAGAACTCCTTTTCTGGAATGGCCATTAGAGCCGTTGACAATTGTCTGACGAGGTCTGACAATTCAGTTCTCACCCCATCCTAGAGCAATTGCTTTGAGGTCAGGCCCTGGCCTCAGTGCCCAGCTTCCCAAGGGGAGTAGTTTGAGATGACCATAGTGACATTCAGCAGTGCGGGATGGAGCACTGTCTCCAGGAGGAGTTGGAAGACTTAATGTCCCACCTCGTGAATTCTCTCTCCCGTCTCTTTCTCTACATATGTATTATTTATATGTGTGTATATGTAAATGTGTATGTATATGAAACATTATAGAAATAGATTTACAGGACCCATCCCTTCAGTTTGTCAATCATTTCCAGGCATTTCAAGAAGCAGCAGGGGGCCGGCACCATCAGACACACTAGCAACGCCTGATCAGCTGCAGGTCTTCACTACATGTGGTCCTCTGCGCCCCACAGGAACCCATGAAACTGCCTTTAGCAAAGACTCAATATCAATATACCTTTTTTTTTTGGAAAATGAAAGTCACATAATAGAGCGGGCAATGTTTTTGCCCTGGTCACCAGGACACTCAGCAGCAGAATTGCTGTGAGATCTCCCTCACGTCCTTTCCCTTGGTGCCAAAGGTATCCACTTAGCCCCTTCATGACACACCACTTTTCTTTCTTTCTTTCTCTTTCTTTCTTTCTTTCTTTCTTTCTTTTGAGATAGAGTCTCACTCTATCACCCTATGTAGAGTGTCGTGGCATCACAGCTCACAGCAACCTCAAACTCTTGGGCTCAAGCCATCCTCCTGCCTCAGCCTCCCGAGTAGTTGGACTATAGGCGCTCACCATAATGCCTGGCTACTTTTAGAGATGGGGTCATGCTGTTGTTCAGGCAGGTATCCAACTCCAGAGCTCAAGCAATCCACTTTCCTCAGCCTCCAGAGTGCTGGGGTTATAGGCTGAGGTTATAGGCATAACTAACAGCAAAGTTAGTTCAACTCTACTTTTTTGAAACACTATGCTGTCTAGATGGGCATATAAATTAACCTCCCCCAGCCTGGAGTGGCAAATCTCCATCTTCAGACGTGGTTGTTAGTCCAATAACCCCCAACTATTGGGAAAGATGCCCCCAAAAGCTGTTGCTGTGAGTTTGGGTCTGGAGCTGTCCTAAGGACGAGACCATCACTGTGGCACCTCTCTGGGGAGTAGAGTAAACATTAAGTGCCTTAGTTATACAACAATTATTGGCACATAGTGAGCGTGTGTGTATGTTTTCTGCTGTGATTTTTCTTCACCCACTGCAGGATACAGCTCTATAGTAGTGGATTTAAGGAAACAAACCAGGCATCGTCAGCAACAACGACCCCACCACAGAGGGCCTTCAGGGTGTTTTCAAAGCTGGGCTTACGAAGACTTCTTATGCATTTAAGGCTCACGGAGTCAAACAGCACACCACATGCTTTCCCTACATAATTCGTCATACATTCTCATCTTCAGCACACACTCTGATACAATATTTATTTCCTTATTTTACAGAGGCTAAAACGGAGTCAGAAAGGAAGAGTCACTTTCCTGAGACGGTGCGGCCTGCCCCCGGCTGCACGGAGCTCTCTGTTCACCCCAGGCGCTCGTCACGTCCAAGCTTCTCTGTGTTACAAGGTAGCAGCTTTAGAAAATAAGTCAATACACCACGATCCTTCTTGTCAGCATACCTGTTGCTTCTTCAACCATGAAGTCAGAGAGGATGTTGTATTACTTTAGCAATTATTAACTTGGGAACTATAACTTGAGAAAAGGCTTGTGCAGGCAGAAGACATGATGGATGAGAACGGCCCTTATCTGCCGGCGATTTGAGTCATTCTGCACCCGGTAAGCAGTGCGTCCCTCTCCTGGGCAGGGAGGGTGAGCTCGTTTGGCCGCACACCCTCCTGTCTGCTTGTCTTTCTTCCTTCTTTTGTT
>NW_003852525.1:5555391-5556287 GCF_000181295.1 Otolemur garnettii | reverse complement strand
CCAGGCAAACCGTGTGTCTGCTACCAGGCAACCCCCCATCCCAGGCAACCCCCAACCCAGGCAGTCCCCATCCCAGGCAAACCGTGTGTGCCCCTCCCAGGCAATCCCCGTCCCAGGCAAACTGTGTGTGCCCCTCCCAGGCAATCTCCATCCCAGGCAAACTGTGTGTGCCCCTCCCAGGCAATCCCCATCCCAGGCAAACCGTGTGTCTGCTACCAGGCAACCCCCCATCCCAGGCAACCCCCGACCCAGGGTGACCCCATCACAGGCAAACCATGCCCAGGCAACCCTCATATCAGGAAAACCATGTATGCCCCTCTGAGCCTCTGGTGTGTTTTCAACACAGCAGGTGCACAGGCTAATCCTGCCCCATCTTAATTCCCAGACTCTCTTGTGTCCACCTGTCCTCTGTTCATCTCCCAGAACCTGCTTGTCATCCCGACGGCCCCGTCCCACCTTTCCCCAGGGTACCGAGTGTATCCAGGGTTGCTCTCACCCATTTGGTCTGCCCTTCTCCGCCCGCATGCTGACTTTGGTGAGCTCGTTTTTCTGAATGAGGCGCTTACACAGATCTGCTGG
Source organism: Otolemur garnettii (assembly GCF_000181295.1). Taxonomy (NCBI): domain Eukaryota; kingdom Metazoa; phylum Chordata; class Mammalia; order Primates; family Galagidae; genus Otolemur; species Otolemur garnettii. The sequence goes on along the minus strand of NW_003852525.1, from coordinate 5,555,708 downwards.
CAACGGCCCCTCATTTCAACGAGTCCCAGAGCTGACTTGTCTTAGAATTCTGTTCTTAGAGGCATCTCTTGCTTGTATATTCCCTAGGCTGGACTCAAAAAATCTCTTCACAGTAGTTGTAAAAGGAAACTGCTGTCATGGTTAAAATAGAACCTTCATAGCTTGATTGAATAACAAGAATATAGAAAATGTGAATGTGGGCAGCTCCTGTGAGTCAAGGAGTGGGGCACTGGCCCTGTATACCAGAGGTGGTGGGTTCAAACCCAGCCCTGGACCAAAATGTGAATGCCATCCAGAGACCTGACTGTATAACAAAC
>NW_003852525.1:5554007-5555082 GCF_000181295.1 Otolemur garnettii | reverse complement strand
GAGCGGAGGGAATGCTGCTTTGAGCTGGTTCCTTTGTTCAGCAGGCTGTGGTGCCAGCGGCACTGAGCACGGGGGATTGGGGTGGGGGGTTCGTCACAATGCCCAGGAGGCCAGCACTGGGCCCAGCCTGCCTGGGCCTGGACTCTGCCTCCGCCACTCTCCTGCCCCACCGTGTGTGTTCAGTCACTTCCACATTCCAGGAAATGATGGAAACCACCTCAGAGGGTTTTTCTAAGAATGGGATATAATATCCCAGGTCAAGAACTTTGAACAGCAGTACAATACAATCGGTCATCAATCAATTTTAGTAGATTTTATTTCTGTAACCAAGTTAAAAACCTTTATAAAGAGTAGGAAGAAGAACCGCGGTTCTGGAGTCACACACACCTGCATTCTCTTCTGCTCCACCTGTGCCAGAGGAGCCATCTCCTTGGAGTCACTTCCTGAAGTCACATTCTTTCCTCTATAAAACAAGGACAATCATACTATTTCCCCGAGACTCATATTGAGATAGTTCATAAAGCTTCAGGTAAAAACAGCTGTGCAGAAAATCCTTCTTGGTTCTCAATTTCTCTGTCATCGGAAAGCCAGTAGAATAAAGAGGGTGGTGTGGATGCCTTGACAGGACACAATTCTACAGGGATGCATGGAGACCTTGACAGGACACCATTCTACAGGGACACATGGAGACCTTGACAGGACACCGTTCTACAGGGAGGAGTGGAGGCCTTGACAGGACACCTTTCTACAGGGACACATGGAGGCCTTGACAGGACACCGTTTACAGGGACGTGTGGAGGACACCGTTCTGCAGGGAGGTGTGCATGTTAGGGATTCCTGACAAGCTGAGCCTCCCATCAAAGTACAAGCCCCTCCTCTGCCAGGGATCTTCCTCCCTGCCCTGCCTCTGGGTATCTGTATGTGGAGCACTGTCTTGGAAGCGAAATGTGGAATTAGAACCAATGGCTCTTTTTTTTTTTTTCCTGATTTCCCAAACCCTCAGAAACCTGCTGAGACCGTGGCCCAAGATTCATGTGAGGAACATCACATGCGTGTTTTTCTCTTTGTGTACAGT
>NW_003852525.1:5551824-5553695 GCF_000181295.1 Otolemur garnettii | reverse complement strand
TCACAAGGCCTGGCTCTGAGCAACTGCATTAGTTCCATGTGACAACTGCCACCTGTGGCTGAGCTCCTCTCTGTCCTGGCTGCCTCTGGCCAAATCCTCTGCTCACATTGGCCACGAGCTCTGTCTCCCCAGTGTCATGGAAAAGGTAAGCCTGGTCCTCCTCCCAGCTCCCCTCCTTCCTTCCTATGCAACATCAGGCCAGCTGTCTGCATCTGGGCGTGCACAGGTCCTCACCTGCAGGAGGACAGCCAGCGCTCACCTGTGAAGCCCGTGCACAGACCTTCCAGACTGTGTGCTTGCAGACTGAAGCACGGAGGACAGATGCATTTAATCACTCAGTCACTATGGATTAGGTGAGCATGGGGTGACACCAGGGAAGAGGCCCCAGCTCTTTTGGAACTTGGAATTACTGGAATGTCATAAATGTGTCCAGAAAGTATGAATTTTTTTTTCTGTTTTTAATCTCTTTCCAAATTTTGGAGTCTTAGGCCTCTGCATGCCTGTCCTCTGACCACCTAGTGAAGTTCAAGTTCGGTGTGTCTCAGGCAACGTTACTGTTGTACAGCCGGGAAGTTGACGTGGTGGTTTCAAGGAAGTCCTGAGGTGGGCGTGAGCACAGGCAGGGGCTGCCAAGTTTCTAATAAGAAATGAATTCGCCTTTATCTAGGGAAGGAAGTGGCACTTTCCCCCATGGTAAGGAAGGAAAGGCTGCCTGCTCAGCTTGGTTACCAGCACGACCTCTCCGCTGACCCCAGGGGACGTAGGGTGAGGAACAAAGGGACCAAGCCACCTTAGAGAGCCGCCCAGATAACAAAAATGGAAGGTAGAAAGCTCTTGTCTCTGGAGGGAACGATCTGGAACACAGACGGGGTGCTGCAGCACAGCAGTGGGCAGACAGCACACTGGGGTGTTGGGGGAAGCTGCCCAGGCCAGTGGGTCTGACTGAGCCCAGCTCCGCCCCTCTGGACTTTGTACCCGAGCCCTGGGTGGGACAGGGAGCCACCCAGATGCCTCTCTACTGACAAAGTTAAAAAGAAAATGACTTTTTGTTTGCCATGATGGAGGTGTTTTTTAAATTTGTCCTGTCCATGATAGTAAGCATTAGTCACATGTGGTGACTGAGCAGGAGAACTGTGAATGTGCCTCTGAAACTGAAGTTTTAATTTCATTTAATTTTAATTAGTTTATCTTTAAATTTACAGAGCCACACGCTGGTGGCTGCCTGCCAGATGGGACAGCAGAGCTCCCTGTGGAGGGGAGGCCTTGTGAAGCAGGTGCTGTGTGACTGGTGTCCACTGGGGACATGTGGTAAGTATGGTCAACGTTCAGAGGAAGGAAGGAGCATGGCTGGGAACTTGAGGACAGTTTGGAAAGGCAAGGTTTGAATCTGGAGCAGAGCTTATGTGGGGAGGGAAGTCTGAGGAGACCAGTCTGCAATGGGGAGTGGAGTTCTTGGCCACTGACAATGACAGTTATGAAGCCATATACCACGTCGATAACAGCTTGCGATGGCTCATTAAGTGAGAAAATAAAAATAAAAAATGGGGTGGATACTTCCACAGCTTCTGAGCAGACAGTGTGCACACACAGAGCCTGAGAGGACTGCCTAAAATGAACGTGTTAGAATGAGACTTCACAAATTATTCTTTTTAAAAAAAGTCTTTATTGTATTTTCTTTAATTTTATAAAAGATGAACTTGTAGATCGTGTGGATTTACCATCACAAATAAATTAAATAATTAAAAACAACATTTGTCCACAGCAACAAGGTGATACTTGAGAGATGAAAGGTCTAAACCTGACCTTGGCTTGAACGGCAGAGCTTCCAGGTGGAGAATCACGCAGGAGAGGCTGTGGAACCTTCCCGACTC
>NW_003852525.1:5548355-5551385 GCF_000181295.1 Otolemur garnettii | reverse complement strand
GATATGTTATTGACCTGATGTCACATTTTCCCTAAGCAGTAGTATTTATTTCCTCCAGGCAAGAACGTTTTTCTACATAACCATAAAACCATCACCCTAATCAGGAAAGTAGCCTCAATACATCCCCCTGCTGCGTTCACCCAAACCCCATGCATGTGCCCTAAATAGGCCAAGAAGGTCTGTTCTGTGGAAGGATCTAATTCAGAACAGGGCGTCGCCAGTGCTTCTCCACCTCCTTAAAATCCCTGGTGCTGGAGCCCTTGGCAGCCTCTGCGTCCAGTCCACCCTCTCCACTTGTACTAAGGTTACATTCTACAGCCTTCCTCTGCTCCGGTGGCTCTGACATCTCCTTGTGATTGGTTTCACAGTGCAGAAGTGGCGCTGCGAGGCGCCCGTGTCCCCCAGGTGCCCTCCGAGGCCCTGCCCTCCATGTGTGCCTCTCACCTGTAGAAAGGTGGGGTCTGCATTCTCCTCTCTCAACGTGGGGGGCTGCGCTCCTTCCTGTGGTCAGCTAGGGACACTCCCTCCTGGAGCTGGTGCTGACCTGGCCTCCGGCTGCTCTCCGGGGAGGCTCAGGTGTCACGGAGTAGGGGCGCCTCGTCAGGGTCACTGGGGCTCCCCTTACCAGGTGCACCTGCCGGTCTGGCTCTGCCCCCCCTGATGGCTTCAGGATTAAATGACTTACAAAGAGAAGGATGTGGAGGGGGAAGGAAGGGAAGAGAAGGGAAAAGGACCACAGAAAAGGGAGAACAGGTGTGGAGTCGGTAAATGGTACTTGTCTTCTAACCTTGCCGTTTCCGGACCATCCTTGGCGTCCTGCTAAACAAGGAGGTCTCGGTTTCCTCACTGGTAAAGTGTGGGCGTCGACAACGTGCCTCTCTCGTGGAGGCTCCTCACTGGTCTCTGTGCACCTGACGCTCAGTGCATCCCACCAGTGGCTGAGTAAGTCAGTGTATGGAGTGAGTCCATCATTGGATTCTAAAGACTTCATGAATTTTGAGGTGTCCCTTGAGTGATGGCTGTGGCTATCAAATGAAGATTTCTGTCCCTCTGAAATAGCCAAGTACTTATAGATACAGATATATAGGTTCCTGATAAATATGAATAACCCTCTAAATGGGTGTGTGAATAAGTCAATGGTTGGTAGATGCTTTTAAAGTAGGATATTCTGAACTGGTTTCATTTTTAGACCTTGCACGGGTGGAAACCACTGGCAGCTTCATGTGGGTGGAGTGGGGGCAGCTCCTGGCCTGCAGTACAGGGCGGAGCTGAGGAGGGGCGTCACCAGATTTCCAGGTGAGCGGCTGCTCAGACGTCTAGATGGAGAGCTGAGGGGCAGAACTGTTACTTGGCGTAAGACAGCGGACGTCATGGTCACACTGGCAGTTTGTGCAACTGTCCTGCCACATACCACAGGGTAAAGTGCAGGCTTCTAAGCGCGGTGTGCAGAACACATCCCCATCTGGCAGCACCACGACTCCACCCTCATCTGGTCTTTCTCGTCTTGCGTCCTTTACACGTGTGGCTGTGGGTTGACCGTTTCTCCTCTCTCAGTATTTCTCTTCTGTTGCAAGAACAGACTTAATAACAACCTTCTTGACTGTCCTACCGTGTAGCTGAGACACAAATGATACAAAACATGACACTTAACATCATTTTACCCATTAAATATTTGCTAATTATCTAACGCGTGCCACCGATGGCAGGAAGGTCTGTGAATGAGTAAGGCAGAGTCCTCGCCCTGGGAGTGAGATGAGCGGCCACACCTGGCGGAAGGCTGAAGCGCTTTCCACCTGGATTGTGGATATTGTCGGCACACATTTAGTTATTATTTTTCATTCAGCAAATATTTATCGATCACCCACTAGAAGCTAATCTACTTGGCAATGTTAACATTTTTCAAAATATATGGTCTCTTTTCCCATACAGCTTATTTATTTTAGCACAGTGAACCAGCAATAAACAAGCAAATGAATAAATCGTGTTATTGTTCTTGGAAATAAATGCTATGAAGAAAAGTAAAGAGAGTGAACTGAGAGAGACTAATGGCAGAGGGAGACAGGTTTGCTTGTCATGGGAAGGAAGTTCTCTGCAGGTGGAAATCTTGAGAATGCCTCAGAAGAGTGGGGGCCTTGGAGATGAAGGGGGGGCAGAAGGCACAGGGAGTGAGAGCAGGACCAGGAGCCAGTCCTGCCGGGGGAAGAGGCTGAGTGAGCTCGAGGCCCGGGATGAAGCTGGTGTCTGCAGGGTCCAGACCACAAAGGCACCTGTCCCCAGCCACAGAGGTGAAAGTTGCTTATGGTCAGGTCAACCGTGCTTAGTAGGGTTTTAAGTAGGAGTGATAGGATCTGATTTGTAGATTGAAATGAAAATAACCAGCCTGGGGGCAAGATCGGAGGGTCTCTCAGGATGTGATGGGAAAGGATGGTGGCTTGACCTGCTGGGTAGTGACGGAGTTGTTGAGAAATGGTCAAATTCAAAATTTGTGGGAATTAACCAGCAAGGACCTGCCCATCCAGGGGATGTGGTGGAGTGGGGGGTGGCACCTGGGAAGTGGGAAAAGCAATCAAGGAGACACGAGACTGAGAGGATGCAGAGCCCAGCAGGGACAGGAGCCAGCGATTCCTGTCCTCCTCTTGTTTAGCTGGCCTCTGACCCTCAGTCTTTAGCTGTGATCTTTTATTATTGGAGGACTTTGGCCTCAGAGGTTAGGGTCCTGCTCAAGGTTGCACACCTTGTTGGGATCCCATCTGCTCACAGGAAGCCGGCCTCTGTGAGGCTGGACAGTCACACGTGGAAAGCCAGGACATTAGTTGGCATCATAGCCGGAAGCCTCTGGCTAATCAGAGGAGGACAGACACCTGCCGGTGACCATGTGGCATGCATGACAGGTGTCCAGGAAGGCTGATTTCAGTGCTGGTTGGGGGAGGGAACGAGATTAGTCTGGAGGGATCAACGGAATTTTGACTAGTGAATGAAGATAAAAAATATTTCTCAAGGTAACAAAACTGGTAGTGAACATAGGGTGGA
>NW_003852525.1:5547321-5548136 GCF_000181295.1 Otolemur garnettii | reverse complement strand
CAGGGGCGAGGAGACAGAGACAGGGGCGAGGAGATAGAGACGGAGGTGAGGAGATAGAGACGGGGCGAGGAGATAGAGACAGAGGCGAGGAGATAGAGACAGAGGCGAGGAGATAGAGACGGGGCGAGGAGATAGAGACAGGGGTGAGGAGATAGAGACGGGGCGAGGAGATAGAGACAGGGGTGAGGAGATAGAGACAGAGGCGAGGAGATAGAGACGGGGCGAGGAGATAGAGACAGGGGTGAGGAGATAGAGACAGAGGTGAGGAGACAGAGACGGGGCGAGGAGATAGAGACAGGGGCGAGGACATAGAGACAGAGGTGAGGAGACAGAGACGGAGGTGAAGCTCAGAACTTCTTCCATATTCACTGAAAACAAGACGGAGAGGAAGGGACAGTGTATCACAGAGTGGGCCTGGGAATGGAGGAGCCTGGCAAATCTGAGCAGCGTTTTGGAAGACGGGAAAGGAGGCACATGGTGCAGAGTGAGGCTAGGGACCGGGCTCCTGAGCACCCGTGGGAGGCGCCTTTCTCAGAGAACACGGACTCTGCCCAGTAACCGGGTAATTGGGGTTTTATGTGCACGATGATCTCAAGAATGGTTTCTTTAACTCAGTTTTATTGAGATATAATTGACAAATTAAAATTGTATCTGTGTAGGTTTGCAACCCAAAATTTTGATGACACACGTATTGTGAAAAGCTTAGCACTGTCAGGCTAACCTACCAACTCAGTCTTACCACTTTTGCATGTGTGATGAGACCATTAAAGGTTAACTCTCTTCGAAAATCTCGAGCACACATTACTGTGTTATTA
>NW_003852525.1:5542455-5546918 GCF_000181295.1 Otolemur garnettii | reverse complement strand
AGACCATCGCTGTTGGATAATCATGACCCTGAAAGCAAAGGACTTGATTTCTGATTTCCATGACACTAAACAGATCTGCCACCTTGGCAGGAAACAGCGTCTGACAGTGTGTGTGGCACGGCGGTTAAGAGCTTGGATCTAACGTTGGAGAGGAGCGTGCTTCATTGCTCCCTAGTTCTACCGCTGCAAAACTCAGGACTCTCAGATTGCCTCAGTTTCCTCATCCCTAGAATAAGTGTGTATTTCTTGCAAGGTCAGTGTGAGGATTAGGTCACATAATTCATGTAAAATATCTAGCAGAGTACCTGGTGTATAGTACCTGGTTAATGTTATGCTTTGTATCATTGTGTTAACATCAACGTGACAGTATCGATTATTACCTTATGTATTCTACTGTCATATTATGAACAGAATACAAAGTATTCTATTATCACATCCTACTATGTAGTGTTGTTGCTACCTCAAGGGCATCGTCAGGCTTCCTGTCCTGTAATCTAACACGCTGAGTCCTGCACCACCAGCAGCGGCTGCATTTCTTGGAATTTTCTTTACAGTGGTGACGTTGGTAATGTGATTACACAAATGAAATTTTAAAACTCTCGGAGGAGAACCAAATACCTCTGTGGGTATTTTATTTCTAAAAACAAGCTTTCTAAATATCCCCAGGTCTTTTTTGTGTTCGAAAATAATTAATACTTTGAGAAATAATTAAATCTCTTTATAGTCCAGTGACATTTTTTAGGAGCCTTAATGGTGTGTACGGGATTTCAGCAACCGTTTTAGTTACACGTATTGAGATACAAGGCGCCACAACAAGTGAGTAAAACGGTGCATACGTGAAGGGGCCGCCTCTGTTTTCTAAAGGCTGCTATCCTGAGGTTAGTGAAGGGCACAGGAAGTTCATGAAACTATTTTTGTTTATGGGAGAGTATTTCAGCTCTTCACTTCAAGAACGCGTCACTTTTATGTACAGTTTTAACACGCACGGTAACATTTTCTGTGTGAGTGTGTGTGTGTACACATATGCACCTGTGTGTGTGTAAGGCGTGAGGCATTGTGTGTGTGTGTGTGTATGTAAGGCGTGAGGCATATTGTGTGTGTGTGTGTGTGTGTGCACACACTGTAGTTTGGACTGTCACTGTGGAGCCACCAGCCCCCTGGGGCTGTAAAGACATGAAGTATAGTTACTTTGGATTGAGATGTGCTGTGAGCATAAAATACACATTGGATTTTGAAGACCTATAATCTAATATTTCTTGCATGTGGAAATGGCAATATTTTGACTGTAGTAAATTTAAGAAATTCACCTGTTTCCTTTTGAAATATGGCTATTAAAAAATTGAAAACAATGTATATGGTTTGGGTTATGTTCTATTAGGATATGCTGGTACAGAATAATTGCTGATTTAAGGAGCTTACAGTCTTGCTGGGGGGGGGGACAATATTTAATGTATCAAAAACTTAATGCACCTGGTCACATAAGACCACATGCTAGCTGTGTCAGTCATACCTTTACTATTATCTGGGGTCAGACGATATTTTTTTTTTAAATAAAAGATCTTCAGACTGATGAGTGTTGGAGTAACAGAGAACTAGGGGTTTCATTGTCGTCAGTCCTTTTGTGCATTTGCTTATTTGGGGTTTGGGGGGTTGGGCCAACTCTTTCAAGATTTCCCTTCCCTTTTTTTTTAGAGACAGAGTCTTACTCTGTTGTCCTCAGTAGAGTGCTGTGACGTCACAGCTCACAGCAACCTCCAACTCCTGGGCTTAGGTGATTCTCTTGCCTCAGCCTCCCGAGTAGCTGGGACTACAGGTGCCCACCACAACGCCCGGCTGTTTTTTTGTTGCAGTTTGGCAGAGACCAGGTTTGAACCCATCTTCAGTATATGGGGCGACCCACCCACAGATCCACAGGTGCCTCTCAAGATTTCCCTTCCTTTCCAAGCAGAAAGTTGATGTTATTTGCTTCTCCTTCCAATGCATTTTTAAAGTGACAGTAAAACAATTGTAATGACATAAAATGACTTAACATATGCCCTATAGAATTATATAAAGGACCGTACATGAAATGGATAAAAATGCCTACCAGGGACCAATCACTGGAACAGACACTGGAGATTTGGTTTCTTATTCTAAGTGAATTTGCAAACTCTCGTGTGAGAAGTCACCGTCCCTTTAGATCCGGACTGTGCCCTGTACTCAGAGGCTTTGCACATTATTACTGCTGAGTGAGTATCTGTTGGTCAGGTGCATGAAAAAGCATCACACAAACAGTGCTCCTCACACCTGAGGCCTGGGGGCCACTCAGCCACCTTCTGGGCCTACCCACATCCTCCCAGAGAGCGTCCATGTACTTAATGGAGCTAATTTAAGCCATATTCTTATATACCAGGAAAGATGGAAATATAGCGTCAGAGACTGTCAAAATCTTACGGATTTTTAAAACGGAGCAAACCGGGGACTTCAGAGGAAGGCCATTTCGGGGCAGACTGTGGTGTCTCACACCTTCACTTTTCACTCTCTGGCTGGTCCCCACCTACACTTTGGTGGAAAAATTGTCATAGAACTGCCCAAAGGGAGTCCCCCTGTCACCCTTAGGAAAAGAGACCCACTGGGGACTGGGACTCCCAGGTGTCCCTTAGGAAAACAGACCCACTGGGCACAGGGACTCAGAGGCGTCCTGAGTTCTTGTCTAGGATGAGTCACGCTCCACGTGGCTTTAGAACCCCAGGGGCCCCTTCCTCGGGCACGTGGTGGCAGACATAGTTACTAAGTGCCTTTCTGCTGTGAAGATACTGATATTTTCACTGTAACGTCACAACCTGAAACTCTGGATCACCAGAGTCGACAATTAAATCCTCAGTATCCTCACCTCTTCCTTGCTGGCCTGGCCACGTCCCCTGGCACAGCCAAGAGGCCTCTGTGATGTCCTTTAGCCCAAGTGTCATCTGAGTAGGATGGAAACGGTTTCAAAGATCCTATGTTGGTGACAGGGACATGGTCAAGTTCACTCTGAGCTGGTTACCAGCCTGTCTGGCCCAGTGGGACGGAGCCCTCACCCACACCAGTTACACCAGGCAGTTCATCACCTCACACAGGCAGCCTGTGGCAGTGGCAGTGGCAGCCTGGGTCCACAGCAAGCCATGCCCTGAGGCTCAGGAAAGATGCCCGGGGCAGATGAAGCCTCAGCAGCACACGCCTCACTCACACCACAGCTGACAGACCCCAGAAAGCGGCTCAGGCTCAGCCTGAGTTCATGCCCTGCAGAAAACAGGACTCTGTGGGCAGAAGCAGGGAAGACAGCCTGTCTGGGAGGGAGCTGGGGCAGGACCCAGACGTCCCAGTCAGCCCCGTCCTGTCAGGATCTTTCAGCACATTCCACAGTTATTTTTGAGAACTGCAGATGAGAAAGGGGAGCATAGGACACAGAACCACCGGCTCGCAGCTGCCCCGGCAACAGGTGAGGCCCTTTTTGAACTCTGTGAATGCGGCTTTCAGGAGGTTATTAGAGACCCGTCTAAGTGATTCAGCTGACCTGCAGCAGCCTGATATGGGGTCTCCCTAGAACGGGGGCTGGTGAGTGGGTTAGATATCCTGGATCTAAAACCAAGGGCCCCTTGACATTCAGTCTGCCAGGTTTATGAACAAGAATAAAATGTAGAGCTCATCACGCCTGTAATCCTAGCACTCTGGGAGGCCAAAGCTGGCAATTGCCTGAGATTATGGGTTCAAGACCAGCTTGAGCCAGAGCGAGACCCTGTCTCTATAAATAGCTGGGTGTGTGGTGGGTGCCTGTAGTCCCAGCTACTTGGGAGGCTGAGGCAGGAGGATCACTTGAGCCCAAGAGTTTGAGGTTGCTGTGACACCATGGCACTCTGCTGAGGGTGACAAAGTGAGACTCTGTCTCAAAAAAAAGTAGAGCTCATACTTTGCATTTTAAAGGTACCTTTAAAATTTCTACTGAGTTTCCATATTTTTTAGCAAGATGCTGAAATCCTTTATGCAATTCTTGGTGACTGTGTAATTGTGTGATTAAATCTCTAGCTGAAAGGTTTCATCTGAGCATGAATGTGGGAGATGTCTGGCAAATGAATGCAAAAGATGTAAATAAACTCTCACTGGGAAATAATCAAGGTAGAAAAGATTGATCTTTTTTACCGAGGAAGTTTGTGTCATTTAGACAAAACTTTTTAAATGCAAAATCACAGCTTCTATTTGGTCGTAAAAGATGCTAGGAGACACTGCTGGCCTTAAATCTGAGGATGCTGATGGAAAATCTGAAAGGGCTAGGTGTCCCAAATGACAGCCAGAACCTTTCAGGAGCGGCTGTGCTATCATGCTTCTCCATAAAATCTGTTTGCACACCTTATCATTCTTCTACTTATCCAATTTTCTTTTCTTTTCTTTTCTTTTCTCTTTTCTTTTCTTTTTTCTTTTCCTTTCTTTCTCTCTCCTCCTCCCCT
>NW_003852525.1:5533703-5542435 GCF_000181295.1 Otolemur garnettii | reverse complement strand
CCTCTCCCCTCCCCTCCCCTCCCCTCGCAGGTTTTTGGCCAGGGCTGGGTTTGAACCCACCACTGCCACCTCTGGCATATGAGGCTGGCGTCCTACTCCTTTAAGCTACAGGCACCACCCCTTTTTTCTTTTGATTAAATCAGCAGACTGTGAAGTTGACATTTTTGGTGTACAGTTTATATAACGTTTAATACTTATGTAGATTTAAGTAACCATCACGAAATTAAGATGCAGAATAGTTCCATCACCTGTTTCTGCTTCCTGTGTCAGCCCTTCAAAGACACAGGAACATCCGCCAACCACTGACATCAGTTCCCTTCTTTCCTAGATTTAAAAATAACAGATACTTGTTAACATTCAGCTAAGATTCTGGAAGGAAAGAGCACAGACTAGCAACTCTAGTAACAACAAACTCCCCCCAATCCCACGAAAATACTGCAGGTGCACAAACACTAGAGTTCCACGGATTGCTTCCCTAGCAAGTGGGACACAGTTACGAGTGCGCCCGTCACCTGGCAAGGTGCATTGCACCTGTTAGTCACGGTTTCACTCATTCCTGCCCTCCCCGCCCCCTGCTTTATTCCCACTGCGTTTTATTTCCATCTGTGCCCATTAGTGCTATTCGGTTAGTTACAATGTAATGGTGAACCCATGTGGCGTTTGCTTTTTCATTCTTGTGATACTTTCTAAGGAGAAAGGATCACTGTTACAAAAGGAATTCATTCATTTGTGATGGCTGAGTCGTATTCCATGCTGTGTGTGCACGTGTGAGCACCACATTTTATTAATCCACTCGTGCCTGGATAGGCACTCGGATTGATTCCACATCTTTGGAGTTGTGAGCCTGCAGCTATAAACACTCGAGTACAAGTGCCTTTTTGATAAAAACGACTTATTTCCTTTGGGTAAATAGCCAGTCATGGGGTTGCTTGATCAGATGGTAGTTCTACTTTTAGTTCTCTGAAGATCTTCATACTATTTTCCATAGTAACAACAGACTTTCTAAAGAACTGAGTCAGTTTTCCAAACCTTCTCCCAGCTGTTCTCAGCGGAGTAACTTCATCTGAATCGTGGTACCCCCAAAATGGTATTTGTGACTCCCAGTTTCTCCCAACGAGACTCTAGAACTAGGGCTATATTCTAAGCGTGCCAGAGAGAGATCAACTCACTTCATATAAGGGACGCTCAGAACTTCTCTTGCAGAACAAGTTGTAAGAAACCACCAGACTAATTAGAAAACAGTTAGAAACTTACCCTAAAAAACAAACAAATACAAAGAAAACGAGTTTGCTGGCAAAGATTTAGATACAAGGAGGCCCATCGAACAGTTAAAAAGTATGGAGAACTGCTAACAAAATGCTAACAAAAATGTACGGGATTAGTAAAATGATAGTCCTAAGTGATGACGTACTTTAAAGTCACTAAAATAGGTAAAGTCTTAAAATACGATGTGAGATAAGAAAGTGCTCCTGAGTTCCCGTTGCATGAAGTGCAATAAGGGGCAGAAATACAGGTGTCATCTGTGCCCGTGACGTGCGTGGCCAGGTCATCTGTGCCCCCGATGTGCGTGGCCAGGGTGATCCGTTACTCATAAATGAGTATTATTTTGGTCTTTACATCACTTTTTCTTTTCCTAATATTACATAATAAGGTACTGTTTCATTAATGTCATATATAGAAGAATAACTAATAATCTGACAAATTTCGGCCCCTTATGGGCGTAGTGGTTGTTTTAATGTGTCAGCCCGTCTGGGCCGCAGGCTCCGTTTTTCTCTCAAGTTCTAAGCCAGGGGCTGCACAGGTGCCGGTGTGACTAAAGTCCACGGTCTGTTGGCTTTAAGTGAGGGAGGTTTCCCCAGGTGATCTGGGGGAGCCAGAGTCAGTCAGTTGAAAGGTTTTAAGAGCAGCACCATCGGCACATTAACGACCCTGTCCCCACAGGGTGTGTAGTAAGAACACCCACAGTCTACTCTCCTGGGGAATTTCCAGGGTGGGAGATTATTAACTGCAGTCCTCGTGCTGTGCTTTAGGTCTGGACACTTTATTAAACTGTCACATTGTAACTCTGGCTCTTAACTCCCTCCGCCCCTCCACCTGCCTCCAGTAACCATCACTGCACTCGCTGAGTATGCATTTAACTTTTTATATGTTCCTCGTATAAGTGAGCACTTTTCTTGACGTATCTTATTTCACTCAGCATAAGGTCTTCCAGCCTTGCCTATATTCCTGCAAATGGCAGAATCTTCTTTGTTAATGCTGGGTAATCTCTCTCTCTTTCTCTCTCTCTGTGTCCATGTCGGGATATCTTTACAAATCCATCATCAGTGGACACTTAGGCTGCTTCTGCACTGACTCTTGTAAGTAACAGAGTGGACACAGGAGTGCAGATTTCCCTAAAGGTGCTGATCTCATTTCTTACAAGGATCTACCCCAAAGATTGCTGAGTCATACGGTAGCTCTGTTGTTATTTTTATTTTTGACTTTAAATGCCAAAATCTGTAAGCCCAACCCAGAATTCTAGACTTGGATATCTGACTGTCTACTTGAGAACAGTGGGTTCAAACTGAGCCTGTCCACACCTGCCCTTCATGATCACGATGGACGCTCTTCCTGGCCCCCGCTGATGGCCATGCTTCCTTTCCAGTGCTCAGATCCATGATATTGGAATCTTGTAGATTCCTTCACTCATATCCCACATTTCAACCATCAGGGAGCCCTCTCGGCTCTATTTTCAGGACATATACCCAGAATCTCGTGCTCCTTCATCCTGCTACTCCTTTTATTCTGAGCCACCATTCTGGCCTCCTCCCTGGTGTCCATAACTCTGTTCTCCCCCCTTCACTGTCCCCACACTGCACTGCCGACGTGATGCTCTGGAAGGATCACATCACTCACTGCTCGGAAGCCTCGGTGGTTCCTCCCCTACCTTACTGGGCGTGAGAACCGAAGCCCTCACGCTGTCAGACCTGTGATGACTCCTCCTACCCTTCTATCTTGCCTCCCTACTCTTCTCTTAGTGACTGTTCCAGGCTCGCCAGCCTCGACGTTCCCCAGAGGTATCAGACGGGCTTCCGTCTTGGGGCCTTTGTTTTGAATCTTCCCTCTGCCTGGACTGGACCTGTCCCAGGGAGCCTCGTGGCTGCATTTCTGTCCCTCCAGGTCTCTGCTCAAATGTGGCCTTCTCACTGACCACCTGCTGTCTCACTGACAAGTGCATTTCCAGTCTGCTCCGACCTGCCCTTCCTGCTCTCCTGTAGCCTGCTGAAAAATAACTCCCCGGGGCGGGGGGGGGGGGCTGCCTTTATTCGGGGGCTCATGCGAAGCGACTTCCTACACAACAATTCTGCAAGAAAGTGTCCACAGTCTCCAAACCCACTTCAGGACACAGGACAACAAATTCCATGGCATTCAGCTCATACAAAAGTGCTGTGATGATCTGGGGCACTCTGTACCTGTGCAGTGTCATCCAAATGCCTCATCGTGACGTTCAGGAATGAGTACTCTTTTAGGAGCAGTTTGCACTTCTTTTCTGTCTCTTTTCAATAGCTCTTGTTAAAAAAAAAGAAAAGGAAAGAAAGAACTACCCACCCGAGAACAGCATGTGCAGAGCGCTGGTTGACCAGATGGGCGGATTGCTCTCAGCGAGTGGGGTGGGGACGCCCCATTATCACACGCAGGCCTCCGAGTTTCACATTCTTTCTGATCAGAATTCATCTTGGTAATTTTTTTGACAGTTTCGCACAACCAAACTGCTTCCAAGGGATATGTTAACCGTAAGCCCATGCAAGCTTGTTGTCTATGTTCCTTTTCTCTCTCTCATGAACCAAGGACAGCAAATGTCTCTTCAGACTTCACAGCCTGACCGTGGCACATGTGCGTCCCTCGAATGGCTTTTTAAAGAACAATGGTACTTTTGTTCATACTAAGACATCATCTTTGGGGGCTGATGGCGTCTTTTGGAGCCATTTGTTCAACCCCCTCGTTACGGAGATGAGGAAACCCAAAGCCCAGAGCAGCCAGGTGACTCCCCTGGGGTGTTCCAGTAAAAGGCAACATCCAGGAGAATCACCATTGGCTGAAAGTCTCAGGGTCTCTCTCCGAGAAGTCTTTTGATAAAGGGCTGGCAGCTGACCCCATGACAAGTCTATTTGGAACAATAACAACAATAAGATGGTAAATTGGTGACAGCAACTGGCTGGTGCTTAGATGTGGCAAAATGGCAGAGTGGGCGTAGCCGCCATGCTTGGTGACCAGAGCTTGCTGGCCTTCTGCTAGGCGGCCGCTTCCTGCGGCCACGGTCCCTGCCAGCTCCCTCATTACGAAAAGTGAACCCTCGCTCTGAGATTGCATATTTGCAAGCTTTGGCTCTGGGGGATCTCGTTCCTGATTAAAGGGCCCTTTGCTGCCAATTCTCAGGGAAGGCGCCTGCTGCTGAAGCCTCGATAATCATTTTCTATGCATCAAGGAAGGCACAAGAAGCTTCGAACCATAATCATTTCTATAAACATAGACAAGCCGTAAATTGTGACTGATACAAATTAAACTGTGTTCCTCCATAATTATATTTTAGAGATTGTGCACCACATACCCAAACACAATTTTAAACTCAGAAAACTGTAATTGCATGTTTAGAGCCCGGCACTCTCGTGTGCTCCGTTTTGCATGAGTTATTCCAAGGAGATTGATTTTCTGGGCACATCACGACCAGGGTTTATCAGGCCAGTGGCCTGACTCTCACTATGTAACGACTGTTCTCATCATGCCAATCATAGTCCTCCAAAGGGGACGCGGGCTTCGAGCCATCATGATAAGAAGCCACTGAGTCTTCCCAGATGTCTCTCCCATCTGTCTCCTCCTCTGTGTTGTCATCGTTGCTACCATTGTTGAAGACGTGGGTCACTTTCCCCTGTGCAGTTGTGACCATCTCCGTTTGGTCTCCAGGACTGCAGTCTTGTTTCCTACAGATGTGCTGCCCAGCAGGTTTGTGGCGCTATCCACCACAGTCTTTGGTGACAAAGGCACTTGACGTCGTAGCTCTGCACACACACACACACACACACACACAGCACTCAGGCCTGGTCTCATCACCTTTCCATGCTGTGAAGGTCGTCCTGAGGTTGGGGTGAGTGGCAGGAGCTGAATGACACAGAGACCTGGGAGGTCTACAATAGGATCTATGACAGCACCTGCGACATAGGGGTTCCTCGAAATCAGCCCCCTGGACAAGGATTCAAGCGCCAGTAATTTACTGGCAAAGCAGTCCCCAGAATCAAAAGTGAGGAACAGGGGGAGTCAGACGGGGTGGGGAAGGTATACGGAGGACATCAGCGAGGTTCTGCTGCAGGGACAGGGGCTTGTCCTCCTGGCAGCTCCCTCAGGGCCTGCAGCTCCAGGGAACAGAAACCTGTGTCCTCTCACTCCCACCTCCCGTTTGTTTGTTAGGATCCCCTGGGGGTGTTGCCACCCACCCTCCTGCTTCCTAGCTGTTTCCTGTGAGATTTGGGGAAGGTCACACAACAGTCCTCAGGCAGAGCAATGGTAATGCAGGTCCTTGTGGAGGGAAGCTGTCCCTGGGAAGAAACAGGTGCCCTGTGGTGCAGGGGACTCAGGGGAGCTAAGGGGTGTGGGCATCAAGAGCACCTGTCACACGGGAACTTCAGCCCCTGCCTCTTATCTCCATGTCGTGATCACCCCATGGCTATCGCCACTGCAGCATCTACCCACCTTTGGGGAAAACCAGAAGAAAGTCCTTCCCCTCTCCTGGGTCCTCCTTCTCCCAACTTACCTCTCTGGCTTAGGCAGCCTCTTTTGCTAAACACACAGTGAGATGAAGACCACTGGGGACTTAGTATGCAGGCTGCTTGGGTGGCGCCCCTGCTACCCCGCTGCCTCTCCAGCCTCTGTCGCCCTCTCCTTTCCCAGCCAGTCAGGGGCTCCCCTCCCTGCACCCCTGTAGCCACTGTGAACAGCCTCACCACTGACGTGCACCGTCCTCTCCCCAGCCTGGACTTTCGCGTCTTCTTTTTCCTTAGTGTAAGATGCTCTTCCAGCCTCTTCCTCCTACTGACCCTTTAGCTTTTAGTTCAGGTGTTTCCTCTACGGCTTTTCCCTGGCTGCTCAGGTACCTTATTGTAGCTCCCTGTATTTCTCCTGTGGTCTTAAACTATTCACTAAATTCTATGTGAATTCCTTGTGTACCTGTCTGCCTCCCCCGGACCGATCATGCTGGTGTCACCAGGCAGTTGGTGCGTCATCTGTGTCCTTTACCACTGCTGCTCTAATACCTGGGACAGTTCCTGGCTTCACAGGTGTTTATCTTTATCCAATGAATAAATGAACTCTTAGCCCCTAGTCCTGCGTCTGCCTAGATGGGCAGTGTTTACTTCACACACACACACAAGAAACACGAAGATGCACACATCCCTGATGGAGGGAGGCTGCGGGGTCCATTAACGGTCAGGGGTGTGAACCACATGTGGACAGCAGATGTGGGGGCTGAGACCCACTCAGTACACATGTATTACTCAAGTGAAGAAGTCTGCTCACGGAAACGGCAGGAACCTGGTTTCTCCAGGTAGGCCAGAAGCACATTCTAGGAAGCTCTGGAGACTGGGAACGGCATCTGGATGGTGTTTTGCAAAAGAGGCTGAGTCAGCAGGTGCAGTGGCCGCCTGATTCAGGACATGGTCCAGCCCCTCGCAGGCTGTGAGGCTCCCTCATTACTGGGCACTTGCTGTTGTCTCCAGCTCCACCGTCTCCCACCCTTCCTGTGGGTTCCATCGACACCGTGTCCCGTGCACTGACACGCAGACCCCCCCCACACACACATCCACACATCTCACGGAGGAGCCGGTGGCCCAGATGCAGTTGCTGGAGCCACCTTAGCTGGAGCTCCCGTCCCTGCACGGGACGCTGCTGCGGAGACGGCTCTTCCTTCCCTGTGGTTTCCTGGCACTCTGGCACCTCCCCGAGAGCAACCCCTGTCCAGCATCCAGGTTTG
Source organism: Otolemur garnettii (assembly GCF_000181295.1). Lineage (NCBI taxonomy): Eukaryota > Metazoa > Chordata > Mammalia > Primates > Galagidae > Otolemur > Otolemur garnettii. The sequence goes on along the minus strand of NW_003852525.1, from coordinate 5,535,435 downwards.
AGCACTCTTCCTCAGACCTCTTGGCACCTCTCGGCCTGCAGGGTGGGTCCTTTTCAGAGCACGCATCCACAGAGGTGAGTACCGAGCATCAGAATTCACAGCCGGTCCTCTCCCGATGCGTGGAAATAGCTGCCCACCCGGGAGAGCAGCCTCGCTGAGCTCCTGAGGCGCAGAGCTGCTCAAGGGAGGCTCATGAATGAAGAGCAAGTGGGCGTCTAAAGAAATGAAAGGGCTTTGAGCAGGAGCTTGAGGGGAGCAAGCAGAGATTTCAGGAAATGAGCTGATAGGAATTTGGGTGCTGAATTCAGGTGGGGGAGACCTGTGGGGGTGATGGGGGTTTTGTGGCTCCAGTGGGTATGTACTACCATCGTGCCGGCCGAGGAAAAACAGATTCTGGAGAAAATATTTGAAAATTGGCAAATACAAAAGAGCTTTTTTCTTTCATATTTGAGAAATCTGTCCTCCTGCGGTGTGGGTTTCTGGGCCCTGTAGTATACCCTGAGCTTCGGCGTCAGGCAACACTCCAATCTGTCTATGGGGAGAGATACCAGGGGCTTAGAGACCCCTGCCTCGGCCCTCAGAGGACAGCCCAGGCCGCGGGGCAGGGAGCCGAGCTGGCGCGCTCTGCGGAACAGATGAGCTTTTAAAAGATTCAAGTTTGGTTCAGGATTCACAACTCGTGAGTTCCAAATGGTTCTAAATTTGGCTGAATGTGTTTCTCCCTAGCCGTGCGCCACTGAGCAAGACGTAGTGACTTCATCGAGTTAGAGAAACAAAGGGCTGTTATTGCCTCTGTGCAGAAATAAAGTTGATGAGGACAAAAGTGGAGCATCGCAGAGGCTGCAGCAGATTCTGTGTCTCTTCCACTCAAACAGCTTCCTCTTGGCATCAACAACAAAAGCGTTCACTGGAAGAACACGGCCAGTTACCGGCTTACTTACAAGCAAAGTGGCACTAAGTGAGTTATCTTTCAGCTTTGTTGAACAAGCAGATTATATAGTAAATTAAATCACATTTTACTGTTGAGCTGGTGTGGTGCAAATTAAGGGGTACACTCTGATTCACCCTGGACGCTCCTGCCCGTTCCATAGGCTGGATGTGCCAGTGTCAATGTGGGATCATTTAGCCAAGGCCTTGTTTGGATTCCATTTTCTGTGCTGTGTTTACAAGCCTGTGGCAAACAGCCCCTTTGGGGTAGTGTCAGCCTGACACAGAAGTGGCACGCGTTAGCTTCTGGTTCATTATTTAAGTAAATGACGCTTCCCTCCATCTCTCTCTCTCTTTTCTTTCTCTCTCTCTTTCTTTCTTTTTTTTTTTTTAGTGTCCTCAAAGACACCTAATCAAAGTGTCCACAAATGGAGACGGCACCCTTTGTTGTTAAGTCTGAAGGAAGATCAAGAGAGTGAATTTGTGGAGATAAGTAACCGATCTCCACGGAAGAATGCTGGCTAGATTCCTTCTGGCAACAGAGCAGAATGAAAAGCAACCAGTTAGTCCCTGAGACTCACAGACCTGTGTTAAAGTCTTTTTAAAACATTTTAATTGACGGATAAACTTGTATGCATGCAGCGTAATGTTCTGAAGTACATATGCCTGTAAAGTGGGTAAAGCAAGCTATTTAACAAAGACACTGCCACACTGTGTTCTGTGTATGGTGAGAACACTTATCCACACTCTGCATTTTGTTGTTCAAGGATACAATATCTCTTTCTTAACAGGCTTGGAGTCTTGA
>NW_003852525.1:5503179-5532802 GCF_000181295.1 Otolemur garnettii | reverse complement strand
GACCTCGAGTGAGCACACTAGTCAGAGAGAGGAAACTCCATGAACATGCCGGTCATCAGTCAAGCGTTTCAATCACACGGCAGGGCATGGCCGTGTGATTCGACCTGTGACATTATTCCATTTGAGAGGGGTGTGTTCACAGAGCCTTACCTCCCACAGTTGGGTACTCAAAATTCACTTCCTTTAAAATTTCTTTCTTTTCTTTTTTTTTTTTTTTTTTTGCAGTTTTTTGCCAGGGCTGGGTTTGAACCCACCACCTCTGGCATATGGCATTGTTGCCCTACTCCTTTGAGCCACAGGTGCTGCCCCCACTTCCTTTAAAATTTCTTTCTGTACCATCAATTTCAGCCACTTTCTTACATGTCTGACATCCCTTCATTAGCCCAACCTACTAGGTGGTAATCTCTCAGACGGCCTCCTGGTCTTTCCTCGGGCCCTTTGTCAATCAATTTAACCCAGACTGAGTAAATGTGCAAAGTGAAATCTAACTGCCTAGCTGCCTAGCACCCTCTATTCCAAACCTTTCCTTGTTTTCCCAATGCTTCCCCCAAACTCCTTGAAATGGGTGATAATAATTTGTTTCCCTGGCATTTCCCTACTCTGCCAGCCTCCTTCCAAACCTCACCTCTGGCCCTGGCCGTGTTGGCCTCCCCCAGTTCTCCACACTCTTCCCCACACTGAAGTCCTCTCTAAACCCTAGTTCTTATTTCTGTAGTGTCTTTACTGGAACACAGCTGAGCTCTTGAGAGTAAGTTCCAGGGAACTCGGGGTCATGTTAATTCAATAATCCTCTCTGTGACTATTTAGGCAAATGGAGAATGGGCTGGCCTTAGCAACAGGAAGTTTGTTCAGCAAGAAGGAAGTTTGGTGTTGTTTTGTATTTTTCCAGAGCAGGTATTTTAAAAGCTTAGTTTGCCAGGTGTGGTTCGAGGGGGGTTGTTTTGTTTGGTTTTGTCTGCTATGTGAAAGTTGGAAGCCGCAGATTCTGACTCACATGCCCTGCAGTCCTAGGGAGACCAGCTTAGCCAAACCAGGCAGCCTGAACAAAGGCAAGGAAGGCTTTCTACAGCCCGGAAACTTGGTGGGTAAAAAATGTGCTTGACTATTAACAACAGCAGAAATAAAAAGGAGAATAAGTATCCCAGCTTAAAAATAAGGGCACTTATGCCGGAGAAGGTGGTAACATTCCCACAAGGAGCATTCCAGCCTGGGTGGCAACGTGAGGCTTTGGGACGTTCCGGCTTCTAGTGGGTTCATGTCACTGTTTGCAGTTTTCCTTAACTCATCTTTGTCTCCTGAACTCTGTGCACGGAACTGCAGGGAGCAATACCTTGCATCGTAGTCAGGAGAGACGGTTCTAATCCCATACCCAGAACGTGGCACAAGGCTCTTCATCCAGCCACTAGTGCATCTGTTTATTAAAATTCCATGCCAGTTGTGTGCCACAAAGTAACAGATGTTACACTCAATTCTTTGAGGTATCTCACAGTGAACTAGAGGAAAGTCGAGTTGCCAAGAGGGGTGATTGACAGTCTTAGGTCTGAGGGTTTTCCTCAAGGCAGGACGTTCAGTGCTAAAGCCAGGGAAGTCCCAGGCCAGATAAGATGATAGACAATTACGAGAACAAGGAGAGTGGAGGGCAGCGGGAGATCCAGGCTGTCCGGACCAGAAGGGACCTGGTGTGCTGCAGTGGAGTCTGAACTGTCTCCTGAAAGGCACGAGAAGGCTTTGCAGCATATCACTCCAGAGCCACCAGCACATCGTAAATGAGTGTTCATCACACTCCAAAAAAGAAGTAAATTGTTTCTTCCTGGTGGAAAGATTCTATTTTTTTTGCCATGAATACCATTAACGCTAACAGAGGGGGAATGTCCCATCATTATTCTGATCCTGAGTCTACCTGGCAAGTGAGACGTGAGTGCTAGAAAGAATTGGAGCGTGTCACTGTCGTCTGTGTCACTGTGAGTGACAGACTGAAGGAAGACAGAGACTGAAAGAAATGAGAGGAAGGCTGGTTAAGAAAACTTGGAGATTTCAGAAAAGTACTGTGAACATTCTTTATTTATTTGGTCAATGTTGCTTAAACGCTGCACAGCCTTGGTCCTGGGAATAGGGTGTCAAGACACATTTGCAGGCCTCAGGAGCAGACAGAGGGACACCGAATCTAGTGAACCATCACCACGTGGGGGGTGCTAGGACAGACCCTCCTGTTGTATGTGACACAGACCCTAAAACTGGTCGACAGGGGCCTTGATTCCAATACAGCCATTTTTTAAAATTAAAACAGAGACAATACAGATTGCACAAACCGTAACAGTGAATAAACCTAGTGCCGTGTCTTCCATGTTTGTAAATGAGCAATACGCACCCCTGTTTAGGAATGGGTACATCTGTGCTGCACTGGGTACACCTGAGTGCATGCTCCCTGTGCATGAGAGGGTGTGTGTGGGAGAAGGCTTCACACTGAGAGTGTCCGGAGAACATGATGACTCAAAGGGACTTGTCCAATAAAGGATAAAAGAGAACATTACTCCATGCAAGAAGCCCAGAGGCTGAGAAAATTCTGCTCCTGGGAGGTCGGGGTTCCTCCGTAACTCTGCTCACCCTCCTGTTCCTCTTCTCGGGGTGCCGAGATGGCTGCCATTGTCCTGCCCCTTTAGGAAAGAGGCGAATCTTTCTGCGACATTATGGTCTCCTAGGTCTGCCACAGCAAAGGACCACAAACAAGGTGGCTTTAACAACAACACAACACAACAAAAATGTATTGTGTCCCACTTCTGGATGTGAAGGGTGTGAAATCTCGGTGTCCCTGGGGTCACACCCCCTGAACCTTCCTCTGGCATTTTGCCCACCATCTTCGACCCAGGCGTTTTACTGACCATCTCTGACCCTTGGCTTTAGTCACACGTGTCCACCCTCAGCCTTCTTGTTACATGTAGCTTCCCTGTGGCTTTCTGTTCCTTCTCTTGGCTGTCACCTTGTAAGGACACCTGTCACCTTACTCCACCATGGCCTCCACTGAGCTGATTACGTTTGCAAGGGCTGTTTCCAAACTAGGTCACACCCTGAAGTGCTGGGGGTTGGGACTTCCATCAGCATATCTCTTTGGGGGGACATGCCTCAACTTATAACACTTTTCTCAACCAAAGGAACTAAAAGTTCTTTCTTTCACTTTATTGGGGTTATCTTAGGTCAGATGTTCACCCTTGGGGCAGTAACATTTACCCAGGGATATAATGACTAAATTAAATCATTAGTCTAATGATTTAGACTAATCCGATCCTTCTCTGGAGCTGAGGATGGGTTAAGTTTCTGAATAAAACAGGAATTTGTTAGAAAAGAGAGGAAACAGAGTAGTAGGTGCTGAATAGTTCGAGTTTGTGACTAATATAACACACAAGTATGTACATATGTGTAAAACTATAATTTGTGTTATTATAATAAAGCAATTTTAGAATGGCAAGTGCTAAAAAAATTAAAGTCTTTGGGAGTAAAGGCTATTGACACTGAGTATGCCGTAGGCCACATGCAACTCAGGAACACATACTGTGTGAGTTATGATTTACTTTAACAAAAACTCCATGAGGGAGGTGCAATATTCATCCATTTATGGAAGAATAACTTAGGCCCTTGAGAGGCACAAGGTTCACACTGTACCTTGCACTGTTCTGGTGCCCCCAGGGACAGTGAAAGGATGTTTGAATTTCCAGTGGCTTTTTAGTCATTTTATACTTTTCATTTTGAGTCAGTTTTGTGTCAATTGTCATTGGACACTGGGAGACCAAGGTGTACATGGTATCTTTTCCATATTTAAAAAATTAAGGGGTGTGTGTGACAGGTACGGTGGTGAGCCTGAGATTTCATTCTACTTACAGACTAACAAGGCAGCTTGTTACATTGTCACAGGAACTGGCAGAAGACTACGCGACATTCCCGGGTCAGATACTAAAGACAGTGTATCATTTATGGGACACTAGCAGCTGGATAATGACCTCACACTGGATCCTCCAGATTTATGCGACACTAGCAGCTGGATAATAACCTCACACTGGATCCTCCAGCGAGAACATGATGAAAAATGCTCCCCAGCCCTGCCACACCATGGGCCACAGAAAGTAAACCCAGAGATTAGGAAACCCTGGTTTCCCATAAGGGGCTGCTAGAAAATTTACCCAAACTTTGCCAGAGAATAAGACATTATCTTTATTACCCAGGGTGGTAAACAAATTTGCTCCAGAGGGAAAAAGAATCTCTCTTCAAAGCCTCATTTCTTTAAATGTAAAAACCTTTGAAATGACAGAGTCTGAAACCAAAGCACTGCTCATGCCTTTGCAGAGAGGATGTGCAGAAGTATGACAGGCTCATGGGCAGTGATCACCCCACACCTTGAATCTTACCCCGCTATGGTTTTTATATTACATGATATGTGTGTGAAGTTACAGAAGTCTGGTAATTCAGTGGCAAAGTCCAGATTGTTACGTTGTGGCCTATAAGTTGAGACAACTTGGTTTTGCTTCAGGGTCAGAAAAGAGACTTTCTAGGGCCCCCGGGATGTAGTTATTTGAGTTAAAAGTCAATAAAACATTTTTCTTTTAATATTTTCAATAAAAACGTGCTTGTCAAGACACTGAGGCACGAATTTAAAGGACACTAACCTCAAAGTGTTGCATTCAAAGAGCTAAAGAGTCTTTGTGATGTACCAAGCTGCTAAGCTGTCACGCAATTCTTGCTTATTGAATGATGAATGAATAAATGAATGAATGATTAATTCACCATTGAATCTATTTTCAGGGTTTTGTTTCAGTTTCCAGTTACCCTGAAATTTTGTTCATTATATCATTGTATCATTCGTGTAGTGATTTATCTTGAAATACTTTAGCATAGACAATGCTTCTGTCCATATCTACCTATACACACATAACTTTAACCTACATTTTAGTGGCAGTTAAATTGCATTTTAAGTGCTGAATCAGGAACCAACAGCCCACGGTGGTGGTTATAAGCACTTTAGATATTATCAAAATTTAAACAAGAGGAGCCATTAATTAGCGCATGACACATTAGAAATGATTTTCTTCCTTCCTAAAGCAAGTGGTATTGAAGACATGAAGCTGATCAGAAGGCAGGATGAGTCACGACATCCTGTACACAGAAGGGACAAAAGTCCAGCCACCTCCTGACCAGTCATCGTTAGGAAATCTGGATCTAGAGCGGACTCTGCTTACTCCACGTAGTAATGGCCTCCATCACCAAGCAGAGAGGCGGCTTCATCTTCCTTCACACTGATGCATCAACCTTAAACCCTGGGAGTGATTCTGGTTCTGAAAAGTGTGCATTACAGTCCCGAATGTAGAAAATGAGGATTTCATAAAAGTAGGTTAGGCCCCGTCTTTTCCTTGGTAATAAATTCTTGAACATTTAGAACAATGTAAACCAAGGTTATTTCTGCTGTAAGGTGCTGCCTCCCTGCCAAGTTGTTAGAGAGAGGACTTCTAGCTCCTCCCTCCTAGCTCCAACTGTGGAACTAACAATATCAGAAAATGAGGACAGTGGCTGAATGGACAGCTCCTGACCACATGTCCATTCAGAATCTCCCCAGGGTTCCTACGACCCTGGTCAAAGTCTTTCCACATGACGCTAGTTTAGAGTTCACAGGCTTCAGCAACAGTGTATTAACAGTCCTGGAGGTTGCGTTTCTAGAATATTCTCACATGAACATTCTATTACCAGGTGACTGAACCAAGTTCTCCATCTGCCCTTTCCAGCTCCTCTCTCGGGTGACTGCTGTTTCTCTCTCTGATAGTTGCACGTTCATCCTTTTACTAATCTTCCAAATATTTTTAATGTTGCATTTCCACCAGGTAGTGATCTAAGCGCTGAGTCTACAGCAATAAACAGGAGGCATTTGAGGCGTATGACAGGTGCACAGGGAGACACAGAGAAAATGGAAAGACGTGTATGAGTGTGTGTGTGTGTGGAAGAGAGGGCAATAATTATCCAAAAGTTTAACTTTTTTTGTCTGTAAGAGATATTTTTTATCATTTTTTTGAAAGTCAGAAAACAGTAATTTCTCCCTCTCCAGAGAGTGATCTGCACCCATGTCTGCTGTTGTCTTGAAATTTGTGTAACATTCCTGAGATGACTCATCGGCTGCCAGGTACTGCCCTAGAACCTTAACATGCCGGCTTATTTTAAGGTTCCAAATCATTCTTCAGTTTAAAACCTCAGCTCAGCAGACTATTACTTTTGGGAGACATTAAAATATAACAAAGTTTTAAAAACATACACAGAAACCAGTCTGCCCACACCCTGAGGCTGGGATGTCTGTCGGGAGAGCCTCTCGCCTACATGTCCCTGGGGCGTCATGACCCAGTTTGCAGCCGCAGCCCCGCTGTGGGTGTCTCCAGAGCTTGCTCTGCCTCTGGGGGGTGTGATTCCCTCTGGGGCGGCTGTAAGGGAAGGAAGCAAATGTGCGGTGGCTGCACCGGGAGGATTCCTGCCAGGGAGCGGGCAGGAGCCAGCTTTCTGTCAAGAGTTCCCTCAACTGTATGTAGGTGGCCAAATGGGTGGGTGGTACTTTCTGGAACAGAAACTCCAGGTTTCTCTTAGAGTTGCATTTGTGAAATGATGAGGATTCTGCATTAACTCATTCAGCGAGAGGTTACTGAGCGCTCGGACACCAGACTGGATGTTTTTAACTCGGGAAACAAGTCGTTTGTCAATTCGTTTCAGCTACGGACTTGAAAGACCTGATTTTGCTGTTTCTGGTTTCAGGCGGCAGTCTGACTCGGTATCTCCTTCCTGGCCCTCTTTCAGATTTTGCTATCAACAACAATAAAAAATGAAAACAAACCCCTTCGATCAGAGGGAATGACCACCACGCCAAAATAAAATTACAAAGCAGGCATGCCAAGTATGAAGACCTCGGCGGGGGTGGGGTGGGGGGAGTAGGGGAGGTGGGGGGGGTGTCCCTTTCTCTCCAGGTAAGTGTCACAGCCCTGAAAAGCCCACACAGTGTGCTCCTTTGATTAGGGGAGGAATGGAGGATATGCTAACTGAAGCCAAACCCCGCTGCATAAATCCATAAGAGGCAGATTTACCTGCTTTGGGGGGAGAGGCACCCCCACTCCCCCAAGTAACATTTACGATCTCCAGCTGTGGGCAAACTACTCCCTCTCCGGTCCACCCAGGATTATCTAAAATCCTTGAGCTAAGAACGGTTTTCGTGTGCTTGACTAGTTTAAAAAATTTTTAAACATTGAAAAAAGAATATGATAGAGACTCCATGCATCCCACGATGCCTAAAATATTTACTATCTGTCCCTCAAAAATAAAATTTACCAACTTCTAACCTATGCCAAGGAATGTTAATAGAAGCAAGTTGGGGCTAAATATAAGAAAAAAGAGCAGTAATACCAACTGAGAAATTGTAATGAAGGGATTTTGATTGGAAGAACGACTCTGAGTAGAAACGCAATGAAATGGGCTTAAAGAAATGATACACAGGGCCGCACCTGTGGCTCAAAGGAGTAGGGTGCCGGCCCCATATACTGGAGGTGGCAGGTTCAAATCCAGCCTCGGCCAAAAAAAAAAGAAAGAAAGAAAAGAAATTATACACAATAAAGCAGAACATAACAATGTTAAATGTGGGTGATAACACAATAGACATGAAAGTTAAACAAAGATCAACATATACACTATAAAAATAACTGATTTATTTATTTAGTACATTTTGTGTTTACTGATTCATTTAATCCTTACAGCAACCCTATGAAGTAGATATCATTATCCTCATTTTATAGATGAAGGAAAATGAGGCACAGAAGACTTAATACTTTTCAGTTCTATGCTAAGTGAGCAGCTTGGATGTGACACCAAGTTGACTAACCTGATTACAGAGTCCACTCTCTTCACTGCAAGATACCGCCTGGAACCACAGCAACAACAAAAAGGCAACTACTGTATACGACAGGAACAAAAAGCTATCATAAAATGAGGATTTCCACGCACAGATTGAAAGGCATATTGGTATTCCAAGGTTGTGCTAGGGATGCGTGTAAAACAGATAAATTAAGCAACCTCCAAGACGAAATCATCTGGCTGACCTCAAACTCCTCAACAATTTAACAGCAGAATTTGATGGACTGTGGACACAAAAGGAAAGAAAGAAATTACTGAAAGTATAAAGAGGACAGACATTCTCGACCATGAATTATTCAAGTGATACAGAACCCACTTAGATAAAGACCTCTTAGAAAACAACTGGATGACAGCAGCTTGTCAAACAAGAAGACAGCAGCTCAAATGGTACGACTGGATTAGTGTGAACGTAAAATTAACCGAGCACAGGGAAAACCGGGGATATAGGAAAGCACGTAAATAAAATGTGGTATCTAAATGTTAAGAACCCCGATCTCGTGGAGACAGAGAATAGGGTGGTGGTTACCAGAGGCTGGGGAGGTAGTGGGGGAGACGGGTAAAGTGGGGGTGTTCAGGGGTGCAGCAGTGTAGTTAGACATTGATAGCACAGCAAAGTGACTGTCAGCAAGACAAAGTTAGGGTATACTTTAAAATAACCAAAAGAGTAGAATTAGAATGTTCCTAACAAAAAGAAATGAGGAATGCCCAAGGCAATGGATACCCCATTACCCCTATTTGATTAATCCACATTGTAGGCCTGTATCAAAAGAGCAGTATGTACCCCATAAAGGCACATAACTATTATGTACCCACAACAATTGAAAATAAAAATATAAAAAATAAAGAAGCTAAATTTCAGCAGTCTAGTGATAAGATAACCAGTATGAAAAGGGGTAGGAAAAATGAGGAGTTATAATATTAATACAATAAAAATGCTATATTAATTTGCTAGGGTTCCATAACAAAATACTGCAGACTGGATGGCTCAAAGAAGAGGAATTTATTTTCTCAGTTATGGAGGTGGAAGTCCAAGATCGAGGTGCTGGCAGGTTTGGTTGCTCTGGGGCCGCTCTCCTTGGCCACCTTCCCACTGCGTGTTCTCCTGGTCTGTCCTCTGGGAACACAGGCTCCCAACTCCTCTCTGCATGTCTGAGGTTCCTCTTTTCACAAAGATAATAGTCAGTTTGGATTAAGGACCTTCTGAAGAGCCCCATTTTAACTTATTAATAATTACCTTCCTAAAGATTTTATAGTCAAATATATTCTGAGATATTGGCTGTTAGAGCGTCAACATATGAATTTATGGGGGGACACATTGACACAAATACTCTAATCTGTTATGATATTTCACTCTATTTTTAATTCTTGTTCTATTTTGTTTTTACCAATAAAACAAATGCAAATATAATTTTTTTTAAAATAGAAGAATGAGTATAAAAATTAGAAATGGGGATGGCACCTGTGGCTCAGTGAGTAAGGTGCTGAACCCATATCCCGAGGGTGGCAAGTTCGAACTCTGCCCCAGCCAAACTGCAACAACAACAAAAAAAATAAATAAAATAAATAAAAATTAGAAATGCTTGTCATACCATCACACACAGAATCGCACCTTTCTAAAATTTAACAATTCCTTCAGTTCATTTCAATTTCTTCCTGTTCTGCTAAAGGAAGATAATGTTAAAGTAACACTTTATCAAACTGTGATTAAGTTATGCATGTGTATTTTTGGTAAAATTTATTTCTGTTTCTTCTTATTCATCTAAATATGAATAGAGAGATGACTGAAACGATGTTTACTAATGGTTGATGGAAATTATTTTTGACAAGTGTTCTTTGGGATGATTTTGGTTTTCAACTCTACTAATTTTGTTTGAATATTTTTTACTCCAAAAAATATAACATCATAGCAAAAGCAATATGATTATTTGGAAGAAATCAGAACATCTCAAGAGGAATATCAGGGTATATCGTGATTGTGGAGAAAGCAAAATTAAAGAAATCGGAGAGGCTCTTTGGGAAGATGAAGGAGTTTCATTAAAGAAATGAGTTTAGTTTGGATGTAAGTGTTGAACTGTAATTGTCCACATAGGAAAGGAGGGAGGGCATCTTAGGCTAAAGAATGCTGGTTTATTTTTAAAGGCAAAAGTCTAAAAATCTGGAAAAGGCATTTTTTAGGATAGAGATGACCAGGCTTGTTCCGAAGGATGGTAGGAAAGTTTTCATATGCCACAGTAAGGAATTTTAAATTTAGCCGATGTTAACAGGGATCCCAAAGGAATAATTGAAAAACAGAAAATATAATGTAATTGTTTCTGTGTGTGTATGTCACAGGAGAGTAAATAGTTTAGGTTTCCTTACAGCCTCTGTCCCTACCAGGTAGCTCTGGAATAGACCATATTGCATGAATGGGCGTGGCTATGTCTCAATTCAGTCTCTCAATAAAACTTTATTTACAAAGACAGTGGAACACATTTATCTTGGCAAAACAGACTATAAAGCACATCCCAAAGGAAAGGAGTGTCAAGCTTAACTCGAGTTTCAGCAGAATCAGGACTTTCTAGAGGCAGAAACTGGAAAGACCAGACCCTTCTCGGGAAACTCCAGGCCCAGCTTGTCACTGTTTCAAACGGGTTTGTCCCCGTGGGACTTGGAGGCATTTCAGGTCAGGGACTGTGTCACGCTCATTGCTGCGCTCTTATTCGGGGCCTTGCACTTGAAAGATGCTCATGAATATTTATATGCTTAATGATGAATAAATGAATGAGTAAATTGCTTCCTGATTGGCTAAGTGGAGAGACACCGCCAGACGTTTTCTGTCCCACAGTTCTCAACTGCGGTTTTTCTCACACTACCTACCTGCACCGTTTTAGTCACATCAAAGTACACCCTGTGTCTGCACACTTATATTTAAATTATTATTTAAAAAATAATTCTAGGCAAGCTCTTCTAAAGGAAATGTGAACTTGCTACAACCCCTGGAAAACCAGTGTCATACTTGGAAAATAAAAATGTACACTTGGATATAAAAATAACTCATATGCACCTGAGTCAATTTTCTATTCTGCCATTTCAAAAATTATCGATGTCATGCAATACTTGTGCTGTGGATAGTGAAGGAGGGTCCTACTGTGGGGATGCAGCTGCTGGACCATGCAGGGGTCCCCGGGTCCCTGCCGCGCCTCTGAGTCTGTCCGTCTTCGGGGGCCAGGAGCAGAGACTCGAGGCCAGAGACGAGACGGGGCTCCGGGCAGGACCCTCAGGCGCTGCAGGGGGGCAGTGTGAGTTTCTCGAAGCTTCCTTCCCACCCTGGTGCCCCACACAGCACATCTGACGCCTGGAGTGTGGGTGGAATTACCTGGATTGCCCTCTCCCCACGCCCAGGGACCATTCCTGCTTCACACCCCGGCCTGGCCTGTGACCGTGACCTGCCCGGAGGTAGGGTCAGTCAGTGCCCACCTGTCCGGCCTGACTCCCCGGGCCCCGCTGCACACTCTCCATGCCGTCCAAGCAAGGCTGTGACTGAGCCTCGGATAACTGCGTTATCAGAAGGAACCCGCGTCCGGGTTCCGCGCCCTCTTCTTGGCTTTCGTTAATTTGCTGGCGCAGCTCACAGAACTCAGAATACCTGCAAAATCCGCCCTCTCTGATACTGTGGCTGTTGGTTCAGTTTCTCTCTCGCTTTTTCCTTGATCCATTTGGCTGTGGGTTTATCAACATTATCAATCTTTTCAAATACGCACCTTTCGCTTTGCAGATTTCCTCAATTCTCCGCTGTCAGTTTTGTTTCTGTCCTCTGACACACGTCTCCGGGTCTTACCCCTTCCCCGCGCTCCGCACACCCGAGGCTGACGTTATCCTTCTCTTTCAACTTTGGCATATGAAAACGAAGATAATTTGATTTGAAACCCTTTCCCCCTAATATACTCATTTAAATTTGTAGCATCCTATAGGTACTGTTTTTATCTATCAAACATTTTGTTGTGTTATGTATTCACTATGACCAAGTGAGATTAATTTGTTTAGCAACTAATCAACCTATGTTTTAAATACTCAACTCTGCCCAAGCACGGTCTCAAATAGTTTGAACGTATCAGTGAGCAAAGCAGAAAAAAGGAATTTCTTTATGGAAATCACATCTTGTAGGTTGATTTAGAGAATGAACCAAAAGAAAGTAAAATCGTAGTAACTTTGCAGGTGCTATGTAAAAAAAATTACGGAGAGTATGGGAAACTTAGAGTGTTGAGTATTGGGGTACAGATTGCATTGTTATCAGATAGCCTGATGGGCTTATTTGAGAACCTGCAATTAAGAGCAAGACCTGAAAGAGGGGAGGGAGTTAGCTTTGCCGATTTCTGGGCAAAAATATTCCCTACAGAGGGAAAAGTAAGTGGAAAAGTCCCTGAGGTGGGAGTTTCTCTTGTATGTGAGGACCCCTGATAAGCCAAACACAGGTGGGGTAGAATGAACCTCTAGTCATTCCTTGAAGTTCTCCCCAAACTCTCCACAGGAGAGCAGATCTCCTGACTCCTGGCCGCCCGTCTGCTTAGTGTTTTGCGCCCTCACTTCACGCCAAGGCTGTCCAGAAAGTATCCAGCCACAGGCTGCGTGCTCTTCAGACAGCCTTCCTGGTCCTTATCCCAATGTGTAATTGTACATCTGTGTACTCATTAGGCGAATGTCTGCACATTTCACTATAAGGTCCAGAACCGGGGTGCTGCCCCGAATACCCTGAGTGCAGAACGGCAGAGTAGGACTCCAGCTCTGTACAGGGTCCACAGCCACCTGTCACCTGATGGACTGAATGTGTGAATGGGGGGAGGGTTTGACAGGCATCTGGGTCAACAGGCAAAGCTGTCTTACCAGCAAACAGAGTTTTCCATTTATGAAGTTAAGATATCAGTTAACATTTGGGGGGTGCTGCCATCTTTGATTTTGGAATAAAAAACGGAAGTAGGGATTTTGAAAGCCGACAGTACAAAGACCCCTGGGTCATCTGTATTCGGAGAGATATTAGCAGATTGTAGGGGAAAATCACTGATAGTACTATTGTTTTCCTTATAAGTAAACATTTTGTAGAAAGATAAAAAATTATCAAGTATGTTAAGATTGTAACTCCTACTATATGTGATGAGTTGTCTTTAACAAAAGTCGATTTGGGACTGGCGCCATATTGCAGTGTGTGCGATCCGTCCACGGGTTAAATCACCCATCTTCTCTGACCATGTCACTCTACATCTGTCATATGATTCAATACAGATTTCAGATTAAACTTTAATAGTAAACACATTTGTTCCTTTGTAAGTATTGCTCATATTTCTAATCATACATTTCTTTGCATGGAGTGTTTTTTGTGTTCCATGCATGAAGTATAATTTTAAAGTTTCCTTAGATCAAGTATCATTGGCCAGCCATCCTCATGTTGGGCTGACGGGATAATTGAGACCCGGAGAATTTGGTTCATTCTTTTATCTAATATAACCCCCTTTTCTGTAAGTTTGCAACATTTCCTTTCTACCAGGTTGTACTGCAAATGTTTGTTTAAAAGCTCTCTATCTCACCTTGCTATTAGTCACATGAGGGTGGGGACTGGGCTAAAGAGTATCTTCATCTCTATAGATCCCAGAATTGTCTAAATTTTTGAGGACTTTACAATGCAGTTATAACTAAAATAGGATAGAAACCAAGGCCCTTTTTGGAACAAAGCCTATAGCCTTTCATCCCATCTTTATTGTCTCAGTTTTGTTTCCCTAGAAGCATTTTTTTGAATAATTTTTTGATAGACCACTAAAAACATCTCATGGGTACCTTTGTGCATGTAATATAGTGGTATAATATAGTATTTTATTATCTGTATATACATACATACACATATAGACACACGGGATCATATTATGTAGGCAGGATTATTTCCTTAAGATGAATTTCTAGAAATGGTAATGTTAAGCCAGAAATGAAACAATTATAAATTTGGTTATTGATTCATAGTAGGGTGAGTCCTATTTCCTCGCGTCTTCGGGAGTACTGAATTGTGTTGATCTCTCTTTAAAATGATTACAGTTGACTAAATTGAAAAAAAAATCACATTTGTTTTATATTCTCACCACTTGCAAGGAAACTGAACTCCCCCTAGGAGGAATTGCAATTTTTTATTCATGTTCAGGGCTTTCCTAGTTGTCTGAGAGTCAGGAGGGTGCTTATTCCTTTAAGTTGATTTTGATAATTCCTTTTCTGTCATTTGGTTTCTGTATTTGCTTCCTCTGTGAACCACACAGAAGTGGAAACACGTCAGATCATGCCACGTGGCGATTCACAACACATGGCTTTTGCCAGTGAGAGGGCTGTATCAATGTTATATTTTTAATAGTAAGTGTAAAAACGCAAACATTTCTAAAAATGTTTACTGTTAAACAATATTCTTGATATTATTAATGATATTTTTGATATCGTTTTTGATATAACTGATGTCATGATGCTGTTGGGAGCACTTACAGCACAGGAGAGGGCACCGCACTGCATTTACAAACTTGTTAGGTCATCTCGGACAAGGCTACTGTGTCCATGAACGTCCATTTCTTCAATGTAGAAGGTTTGGGCTCAGTTTTGACTTTGTGTGTCTGTGTTACTTAGCTCCACATAGAACTGTCTCATTCAGGTAATCTGTTGGACCTTCAGCCTGTATGATGCAGCCTACTGGCCCCTGTGCCAGGCCTGGTTCTAGGTGTTAAAAAAAGAGTAGCCAATAGCCCAGAAATCTTTCCTGCACCGTGGCACTTATGGAGGGATGCAGGGCAGCCAACAAACTATCTGGTACCTGGGCACAAAGAGCAGGCTGGGGACAGAGTGGCAGCAGGTGGACAGTGAGGCTCCCTGAGCAGTGGTGAACAGCTCACTTATTTTCATCACTGGCTTTCTTGGAAACCTAATAGAAGATTCCATTTGCAGTGGGGCGAGAGATACTTCATATTTATTTCAGATGTGTTTTACTAAAATCACCCTGGATGATCCCAAATCCAGCCCTCAGGCCCGTCTCATGCCTGTTTACTCTGTCAGACACCTGCTGGATTATTCCTGGCTGCAAATTCATCCTCCTCCCTTTGTGTCCTCAGTCTCCCTGGCACACAGGTCTCTGTAACCATGTGGGGTGCAGCATGACACGTGGGGTGCAGCATGACACGTGGGGTGCAGCGTGACACGTGTGAAGGACCTCTCTACACATCCCTGTGACCACAGCTGCACCTACATTTCCAGGAGGCCTTCTTATGCCCTGGGGAAGGCCACCTGCCAAATGCTATCAGTGTCCTCTTGGTACTGGTCACAAAGCCAGGCCAAATCTTCCCACATCCCTTACATTAAAGGGTGGCCACAGGACAGACCTCACTCTGCTGAGACAGGGGAGAGGTGTTCTGAGCTTCCGGGCTGGGTTCACGAGAACTTTCCGCCCATTTCCCTTCAATTTCCCCCCTCGGGCAAGAATCCCATTGGAGGGGGCAGAACTGCCACATCTTGGGTCCTGCAGCCATTATGTAGGGCAGGTTCAGACCCCACCTGACCCCGCAAGCCTATCCTTGGCCTGGAGCGACATGGGCCTGCTTTGTGCTTGCAGACTCTTTACACTTTGGGGGTGTGTGTTACATTGTTTAGTGGCCCTGAAGTGGCCACCACATAGTGTGCCCTGCGTGAAGCGGACACTTAATGAAAATGTCGCCTGATGGCTCAACACTGGGAAGAATGTGGGGTCAGAACTAGGACTCCAGGTCTACTGTGCAGCCCCCACCTCCATTCCCTCTGCACCAAAGATCTCCGCTGAGAGAGGCCTCCCTGAGGCCAGGACAACTCAGAGCTACAGGGGAAGGTGATCTCAAGACGACTGCTTCCTGGTGGGGCCCCTGGGGGAATTATCCACCTGCTTCCCGGCACAGTTAATATCAAGTTTTATTTGCTTATTCTCTTCTTCAATGCCCTTCAGCATAGTTACACGGATGTCAACACCTGTGCCCCACAGGTGCTCCCTCAGCTGACGTGTCGGGTTTCAGCCAGACCTGTTCTCTCCCATCTCAACACCCTCAGGTGTCAGTCTGGGCATCCATCCACACCATCTCTCCCTGCCTCCAGAGATCCACTGAGTAGTCCACTTCCCATCAGAAATCGTATCTGCTGATGTGACATGGAGTCTAGACGTCCACCAAGCGTGACATAAAAACAGAGAAACTTTCTTTACGCAGCAAGTCTCCATGTGAAGATGGAGACAGGCACCCAGTTATGCACCAATGGACGCCAGAAGCTGAGAGAGGTGGTTGGGATCATAAAATCCAATTCCCTCTTTCCATTTTTTTTTCTTCTTATACAGACGGGGAACCTGAGGGCCAGAAGACCTTGGTGACTGGTCTAAGATCTTATAATCGTAGCTGAGTAGAGAGTCAGGACGATGCTTTTTACAGAATGAATCTTACCCAGTGGACTTTCATTCAGGAAGGCAACACTTCTGTGTTAGGGTCCTTATAAGGGGGGGGGGTGTAGGTAAGAGATACCCGAGACTTAGCTACATATAGTAGGTAGAGTATAAATGTATCTAATATTTATAAGTGTATCACACGTGCTTCCAGGAGGAGGTATCATTATCCTCATTCCAAAATGAAGAATCTGAAGCTGAGTGACTAATTGATGTTAAGAAATTAGACAAACATTTAGCAAATAGCTTAGTCAGGATTTAGGTTGAAGTCAGTGTGGTTTGCTAAGACTTGTTTCTCTCTGACGTGGGGCCAGAAACAGTTTCATAAGCCCTTACAGCCCATTGTTCTGGATCCTAGGAACAAAGGGAGTCTAAGCCGGTGTTTACAATAGCTTCAAATTACTGAACTTTTTTCTCATTTTAAACTAATCCTCTATTAGTGATTTGGGGGCACAGAAGTTAAGAGAATAATCTTTCAGTTGAGGACAGTCATGGCCTAAATGAGGAAAAATACACAGATAATATTAACTATGGGATTAAATGTTCAGCTCACGCTACCTTTGCATTCTTAATTCCACTTAAATTTTGTCAGGTTTAAGTGAGATGTATAATTATTCTCAGTGATTACAGAGGGTATTCATATGTTAATTTTGAATTTGCTTACTTACTTACTGATTCACTTGTTTCTTCCTAGGAAGCAACACGATACACTTATAAAGATGGGTGGGGTGCTGATTGATACCCCACCTACCTTTATTGGACAGGACATGTGTGGCCTTGAGCAAATTATATATTTTTGACCTCAATTTTGTAAGTAGTTTAGAAATGTTGGGCCTCCATTTCTTCCTAAATAAATTGTATTCCACTTGCTAAATTCCAAAGCTGTTGCACAAACAAGGTAGAAGTATAAATCTGAATGCAACTTGAAAGATCTAAATTGCAAAGAAAAAATTTTTGTTTTAATAAACGCTTTGCCTATTTATTTTAACATCCCAGGGCAAACGGCAGCCCACACCCTATGAGTTCTTGCAGAAAATTGTGATGACGGGATTGTGCCTTCTCTCAGAAAAAAGGAATTTGGAAAATATTAGCTGGTGAAGAATTTATCTAGATTTTGTTGCTGATGTAGATTGGGTTGGTGGAAATATCAGACACAAGAAATAAGAAGTATGTAGACGAACTATGTGTGTTTTTGTATAAACACCTGCCCAGGGATGTTTGGAAAGGGTGGAGTGAAAAGTGAAAATTGATGGCAGAAATTTAAAGACACTTAGAGTTTTAACAAATACACCGGCCTTCAGAGATTCATTTCATCGTCAAGCATTACAATGCCATTGCTAAGGAAGTTTGTGCCGCGGTAGCAAAGGCAAATGGCCAGTTTTCTTAAATTCCTTTTAAACTGGCAGAGGAATAAAAAAGAGTCAGATTCTCTTCATTTTCCTGAAAGTGCCAATCATGGCCATTTAGCTCGGGCATCAGGAAAACTTGCCTGGAATCCTGCTTGTGTTGGTCTCAGCTTTCCTCCCGAGGATCAGGCTCTGGGGGTTAAAGCCCTAAGAGGACATAGGTGCAGTGACCTGCTCTAGGCAGAAGCTACCCTTGAAGGAAACATCTCTTTGCTTAGTAAGGGAAGCTTCCCGCTACAGGGACATGCTTTCTTACCAGCCACAAGTCTTGTAGCCCCTTCTAGGAAGTGAGTGGGCTCCTCCTCAGGCCTCCTCCACAGCCCACCCCTTGCCCCTTCTGTCTGTTCTAGCGTCATTCATTGAAGAAATACACCTGCCTTCCAGGGTTTAGATTCGAGACTCCTGGAGATAAAGACGGATTTCTCCTGCTCATCCTCTTGGCTGAGAACCATTCACACATGACCGGACATACTACAGGCTGGAGAAACAGCCCTTCTGACTCAGCTAACCTGTATTTCTGGAAAAACCAACCAGTCTATCAGACCCCATAAAACGTCATTCCTCAGATTCCAGTACTCCTGGCTCACTCCGTGTGTGCCAGTTTGGTCTGTTAGCCTCTTCTGAGTCCAAATGTGTTTTCTCCTGTGGCATCATGACGTGCAGATGGCTGCCTCCCAAAGTCCCCTTGGTTCCTGAAATTCTCTGGACATGATACGTTTGGAAGAGGTTCTCACCCTCCTCCTCTCTTCTATCCCAGGACTTCTAGAACTTGAAGAGCAGCACAGGCTCTGCTTTGCACATCTCCTGAGAATCCCTCTGTCTCTCCGAGGCAGCAACCGGGGGCACGGCTTCCATCCACCCTGCTCGGGGCCAGTTCCTCTGCACAGACTAATTAGCCAGTAGTACATCTAACCTCAAGGCTAATTATGAGACACACTTTTCTTTACCCCCCCCCCCCCCGTAGAAACTGAGACCTAGAGAGAGGTTGCTTTGCCTTCAAAACAGTTAACATTATGTTGAGAAGCAGAATTATTTATATTCCTTTCATATTGATCTTCTCCTTGGGGCTGCTGCGACCACAAAGCCAGTGTCAGGCTTGTCTGTTCCACGGTCATCTCCACATCCAGCCTCTCCAGCAGTGGCCTCCGAGGAGCTGGATGGACAGACGATTAACACAGTCCTCCTTTGACAAGTGTTAGCCTGGATGTTTCTCTCTCCTCACCCTGCACTGGCAGCAGCAGGGTGGATGCAGTTTGGCCAGGGCTGGGATTGAACCTGCCACCCTCGGTATATGGGGCTGGTGCCCTATTTACTGAGGCACAGGTGGCACCCCATGATTGAGATTCTCAATTATCTTGTTCCTATAAAGAGAGAGAAATTTCATCTCTCACCTGTCATCTGGGAACCTTAACAGTTTCACACACAAAAATCTTCCACTCGAGGTCACTGGTCACGGAAATGACACAGACCCCTCCAGCCTGTGGCCTCAGACCACTCTCAGAATCTCAGCCCTCTGTAGCCGGGTGAACGCATAAAGGATGGCACCCACTATCCCAGTACTGAGTGTGACTCGAGTGGACACAGAGTCCTCACTAATCGTCACCATATCACCTGGATAGGAGAGCTCAGGGATGGGGCGGGGGCAACTTTGTGCTTAATGTAATCTGTCTAATACACTGAGACTACCAGAAATTCAGAAGTGCCTGCTGAAATTTAATTTATTACCCATTTGGGGTGCTGAGGGATGCTTATTAGGAGCACTTTATCCATGGAGGGGTGAAATGGTAGAGTTTTAAATAACACATGAGGACACATGAGTCCTGGAGGTGAGGCTGGTGTTCATACACTGGTCTGTCCTTCTTAAGCTTAAGTTCTTTTCAGAAGAAAATACTTTCTGATCACCGACGAACCTCCCAGGAACTGAGTTTCTAGGAAGAACACTCCCTGACACCTGTTTCTCGTGTCTTTCTTGGTCCTCTCTCTGCTCAGGGCTTTGCACTCTGAGTCCTGGGCGTGTACTGCGTCCAGGTCCTCCCCAGAGCTCTGGTCTGGGGTCCTTAAACGGGAAGCAGCCAGTGATTACCGTCACCCACCCAGTTCAGTGAGGGCAGAGCCTGTCAGGAAGCCTGCTAACCAAAGTGAAGTACATAATCATTACATGGCTGTAATCCCAGCGCTCTGAGAGGCCCAGGAAGGAGGATCATTTAAGCTCAGAAGTTCAAGACCAGCTTGAGCAACAGTGAGACTTCATCTCTGCCAAAAATAGAAAAACTAGCTGGGCGTGGCAGGCACCTGTAGTCCCAGCTACTCCGGAGGCTGAGACAGGAGGATCGCTTGAGACCAGGGGTCTGAGGTTGCTGTGAGTATGATGCCATGGCACTCTACTGAGGATGATAGAGTGAGACTCTGATTAAAAAATAAATAAATAAATAATACTGAAGTAAATAAGATGAAGTATACTTGGCAAGGAGAAAGGAACCGGGAGGAAATTGCGTATCAAAGCAACATCAATGACTTTCTAAGAACGAATTCTAGGATGTAAAGTTGTTTGTTTCTACTTCCAGCTTTTTGTTGTGAGTCCTGCGGACAGAGTTTGAAAATATCGGCAGTTCTAGCTACTTAGCCAATGGGAGGGAACAGCTGTGCCCAGGCGTCCACGCGATCCCAGCACTAGAGTGAGGCTGGGCTCACACGGAGTCATCCCGGCACTCACACCCCGCACAGTCACAGGAAAGGAGCTGCCCTGACCCTGTCAGAGGACACGCCCGTCATCTGAATGCTGGAATTGTTTCCTGCCTTCTTTCATTGTGATTTATTCTTCTTTACTGAATTATTAATAGGTTCTAATATTTCCCACCTTAAAAAGTAAGATGCTTCCTAAGCTGTCCCTGACACACTGCACTCCACTCACCGCCCAGTGTCTCTGTTTTGTGTTACAGCAAAGCCTTCCACACACTTAGAGTCTGAGTTCATTTTCTTACTCCTGAGTCTTTTTTGCCACCACTCTTGACTGAAGCTGCCCCTGTGAAGGTCATTAACAATCTCCCCCTTGCCAAACGCAAAGGCTATTCCGCCAGCTCTCTCTGCAGCCAGTCTCTGCAGCCTGTCACGGCCTCTCACACACACAGCCTGTCTTCTTCTGAATGCTATTCCCGTGTCTTCACAGGTGCTGCCTGACACTGCCACTGCCTTCAGGGGCAGCCTTTGCGTCCTTTCTGGGCCCTTCCTGTCCTGTTTGAACCCTGGCATCTGCAGCTCTGCGGCCGGCCAGCCCCCCTTGGCTTTCCCTCTGAGAGATCTTATCCGCGCCAAGAGCCTTGTAGGCCTGCTGTATGCTGATGACTATAACCGTGACCTTTTTCCTGGGCTCCCTGGGCTCAGTATCTCCTGTGGACTCCCCTAGTGAGCCCGCTGACCTCACCATGTCCTGAATAACACTTGCCACTCTTAGGTTTCAAGATTTCTCCCCTTCTTATCTTTCTCACCTTGGTAAATTCTGACTTCGTTCACTCCAATACTCTTTTATTTCCTTGCATTGGACTGTCAATTTATGTCCAGGTCTGAGCAGTTCCAAGTCTAAATCTCATCACCTTCGCCCCAATTTATTATCTCTGACCTGCTCAGGTGGGTCACGTCCAGTTTGATTCTCTTTCCCTCCTCACTGCCGCCTTCCCCCGGGCAGTCGTTCTCCTCACAGTGGCCAGAGTGACTTTCTGGGCTGAATTTTATCCCTTGGCATTTGTATGTTGAAGTCTTAACTCCCAGTTCCTTAGAAGGTGACTGCATTGGAGATAATTCTTTAAAGAGATGCTACCGTATAACCAGTATGCTTCTAGGAAGAGGAAATTTGGTGGCAGATCTGAGCCTGCACAGAAGACAGATCAAGTGAGGGGGGAAGGTGGACGGCTGCAAGCCAGGAGGACACACTGCAGAGGACACCGGCTCTCAAGCTCCCTGGTCTCAGGCTTCCAGCCAGTGGGACCGTGCGGAGATGAACCTACGTGTTGTAAGCCACTTGGTTTGCAAGACTTTACTATGTCAGCTCTAACAACCTAACCAGGCAATCCTCAGCAAGAGGATATTGTATCATATCCCTTCTTGTGTCCAATGGGAAAAATATTCAAACCACGTTCAAATTCATTACAGTTTTCGACAAAGTCCCATGAGCTCAGGCCGGCGCTCGCCTCCAGCCCTACCGTGTTTGCTCATTCCCTCTCCCGGCCTGCTGTTTTCCCTCTAATGCCTCAAGATTATTCCAGGCTCAGGACATGTGCATTTGTCTCCTGGGTCTGTGAGTTCTCGTGATGCCACCTCCCGGGGGCTCAGGCTCCGAGACCTCCCTCGACAGCCACATTCCCTCAACTCAACCTCCTGTCACTCCCCCTCCTGTTCCTCTGGCTTATCTTCTTCCATCTAAAATTCATGTCACACTTATGTGTTTACTTTCTCTCATTGGTCTCTCTCCATAGGACGTAGAGTCCGTAAGAATCGGGTGCTGTCCTGGTTGGCTTATTTCCGTTTGCGCGAACCTCACATAATTGTGTCTCCTGCAATTTCACCAGTGCCTAAAGCAGGGCCTGGCCTCCACGAGGCACTTAATACTGGCTGAACTCATAGATTTGTTTGCATGGAGCCCTTACTTCTGCATATGGCTTCTGAACATTCTGGCTACTTCACAATATTGTCAGACAATAGTGACAATTACCCCTCATTATGAGCTCACTGTCTGTCGGGCCTTGTGCCAAGGACTGTAATCGGCACTCTCTGCTCTGTGGGGTAGTAAGGTGGTCGGTTGAATTCTAGGAGATTGTGAATCACATTTTTGTTTGTTCGTTTAACACTGTATTGTTCAGGGCCTAGCAAAGGGCCTAGGGTTTAGGCACTTAGGAATTTTATTTTTCAATAGGTATTTGAGCCAACCTTTAGTTGTTAAATGAATGAATTTGTCTTTCCCACGGAATGTTGCATTTTCACTATTATAGCTCATCAGTCAGCTTTCTCTGGGACAAAAGAGGGAGACGCCATCCCAGCTAGTTTGGGAGGCAGAGCTGGGCTCTCTGCTCCATCCCAGCTAGTTTGGGAGGCAGACCTGGGCTCTCTGCTGCAGGTGTCGCTGGATCCAGGGCCCCGGTGGTAAGGTAAGCTTTCTCTCTCCACTTCCCTCTGTGTGTCAGACCCATTAGAGAACAGGCTTCTCATCAAATCAGGAAAAGGGGCAAGTGGAGACTCTCCATCCTCCTCCTCTCTCTCCCCAACGTATCACCTGGAGGACGCTCAGTAGATTCGGGGGCGGGGGGAGTGGAGTGCACCTGTATACACCAGACACCCTGACACGTGTGGATGGGAGCACTGGTTCAGGCCACGTAAACCTCAGAGAGTGGCCACGGTTGCAAGGAAAAAAAAAACGGTTTGTAATGAGAGTTTCTCCTCCATGTTTGTGACTTTCCCTTTTAACGCCTCTCTTGCCAGCAGGTTCTATGCTCCTGTGTTAGGGGTAGAAACGGTGCTGGTCTCGATCACTCCTCTAATCTCTGCACAGGGTCTGCATATCTGTACACATCATGCCCCTTGGGCAGAACAATGTGAGCTCTTTTTCCATGAAGGGCCCGGTTGACCCTATAGGCAGGAATTTCCTGACTCTGAAACCCAGTGGGCCTGGCCATTCAGGCGAGCCCCAGGTGGCCCAGAGTAGAGGGACAGGATGGAGCCCTGCATGCTTGGAGTCATATCCTCCCAAGCAGGAATTGGGGAAGTGCGGGCGCCAAAACTTGAGGAAGGGGGGGACGTCCTTCTTCCGTGCTCTGTGTGTTCACGCGGCCCGGCCCCAGGGCCTATCGACTGTGCCTCGACCCTCCCTGGGAAGTGGGGCTGAGAAGGGTGCAGAAACGGTGTGGAGAAGGGAGATAAGCCCTGGCTTTATTCTCGGGAGAGAAAGGACACTTAACAGAAAGCACTTTGGGCCTGGAGTCAGAAAGACAGAGTCCTGTGTGTGTCTGCCTTCCTGGGGACGTTTTCTCAGAGCTTTAAATTCCCCACAGGAGTGACACGGAGACAGGACATTGTCTTGAACAATGGAGACAAAAATACCAAGCTTTCAGCTTCATTGGGAAAAGAAAGTGGGTGATCCTCCTTTCCCCACCCATGAATAGAAAACTCGGGACACACTGGAAAGGCAATCAACACCCCTGAAATCAGAAAGAACAATTTAAGAGGATGTTTAACTTGGATGAAGATATGAAGTTATGTGACTTTCACTCTGAGGCCTGTGAGAAGATGGGCCCGAGAAACAAAGAAATCAAGAAGCCTTCAGGCAATGATTGAATTTAGGGAAGAAGAGAAAGAATCAGATGACTGTGTGCTTTGCAATGTGGGTAAATTTCTACAGCAGCTATACCTAAATCAAATAATCCTCAGGAAACCCGGGCAGTGAGTTTCACTGTACTTACAGGCGTCGCCACAGGTGAGAGAGGTGAGATCCGGGTCTCCTGCACGGTCAAACTCATCGGCAGCTTATTGACAGACCTCACCTGCCCTTCCAGTGCCACTGCATTTGAGTTTCTTAAGATGAAATCAGGAATCCTCATCTCGGAACACTCCCTGAGTAACTGTCACATGCAAATAGTTAGAGAGAGCCACTGTTGGAGTTAAGACCTGCACCCCGAGGACGGGCCAGGAAACCTGAAATCTGCTCGTTCCCCTTCCCTCCCCTCAGACAGTGATGAGATTGTTCTCAGAACACTGGGCCAGGCACTGGGATTTGTACAGGTGCTCCAGAACATCCCAACGTGTGGCCCGCTTGGAAAGCCCCTGACCTAGGGGTCTCTCTTTTTTTTTTTGGTGACAGCTGTGATTCTAGCCCAGGCAGGGGTGCCAGATAAAATACATAGCGTGAGACACTCAGACACATTTGAATTTCAGATAAGCGATGAATTCTCCTGTTTATAACGATGTGTCTGTTGCAATTATTTAATGAAATATATGAACATTTAAAAGGAAAATTTGGTGACGCTGGCATCGCCAACCCCGAGTGTCTCTAATTCTAAGCCACATTGCGTGTTAACTCTTCCCTGGGGCGTCCCGTTCTCATTTTGAAGGGTAGGTAAAGTTTGAGGAGGAAACCTTATTACCAAAAACATCACCCACAGCCACCTCCCAACAAGAGTAACTCATGCAGATGCAGGACCATATGGAGGATGCCTCGGCACGGGGATCCTTATCTCCTTTTTCTTTGCTGCCCTAACAGATTAGAGCACTAATTCAGCAGCTAAAAACTATACACGTGTCTTATCTTGCAGTTGTGTGTCTCTCATGGGTCAGAGCCAGGTTCCATCCAGAGTCAGGGTGTTTGCAGGCTTGAGAATGGAATTTGCTTCCTTCCCCTGGGGAGTCCTCAATGCCACCCACATCCTTTGACTCATTCACGGCCTTTCCTCTATCTTCAGAGCTGGAATGTTGCATTGCTCTGACCGCAGCTGGGAAAGGCTCGCCTCTTTGAGGCTTAGATTGGGCATACCTGGGTAATCCAAACTCCTCCTCCCATAGGTCCAGATCCTAACACATCCTCAAAGCCACTGCTGCCACGTAGAGAAACAGTCACACATTCCAAGAAGTAGAGGAACGGGTAGATTCTTTTGCTTTTTCTTGGTGGGGGAGTATTACTGTGCCTATCACTCTTCCTAATCTATTCATCTTATAAGTTAGATTAAACAATGATTTTGTGAAAGAATGCGATCTTACATAGCCCATGAATCTCCTTGTATTACATGCAGGCTTTTCTCAAAAGCTACTAGTACACTCTTAAATTTTTTAGCAGAACCAGTTGGGGAGTGCCATAACGCGCAAAATTGAAAAGATGGCTGTTTATTTTAGTCCACAAACAACTCCACGGTGCTTATTCTGTGCCAGGCCCTGTTCTTAGCATCTCAGATGCTCACTCGTTTAATCCTCATGTTACTTTTCCCATTCCGCACGTCAGAGAGAAGGCCCGGGAAGATAGATCCTTTACCACGCTCACCAGGTGGGAGGTGGTGGAGCTGAGTCTGAAAACATTTTCCGTAGTCACCACACCTACTGAGAAACAGAAGAGGGCTTAGTGAATCCTCCACTGTACGATCATGTTTGGAAATTTCTACAGCCTTCCGTTTGAAATATATGAACGTGAGTACATTATTATTATTATCAGCGATGTTTAGGAAGATAAATGTGAAGGTAAAAAAACTGTAGGCCTTAGTTCAATCCAAGCATTTAATTTAGGTTTAAGATTTGATTTAGAAGAGCAAACTCTCAACAGGTGGGATGCAGCAAGTCTGAGCTGAGTCGGGCAGGGCTCACCTGGACCCCAAGCTCCAGCCTCAGACAGTTGCAGACCAGGGCCCCACGGCCTTGAGGTCCCAGAAGGTTGTCAGTGCAGTACAATTGCTTAGGGGTGGTGAGACTCTTGCTCAGGGGCCTGGTGCAGTTTGGAAAGACTGTAGATCCCAAATCCCACATTAACCCGGGATTTGCTCACTGGGACAGTCTGGCAGAAACTTGCATAAAGGGCTTTGCTCTCCCAGACCTTCCCCATCACAGCATCACAGCAACACTCCCAACGCCAGCTTCTGCCTTTACTTACTGTACTGTGTGCATCTGGGCAAGCACTTTGAAAATCCCTCTTGGGACAGATGTTCCAATCAAATCCGTACCCCCACTGGCATTCTCACCACAAAGAAATGGGGGGGGGAGAATGAAAGCAGAAAAGCCACACAGCCTCGATCAATATCTCCCCTCAAGTTCCCTCATCCTCACAGAGGCATCTAGGATTCATTCAGGTGGAGAAAATGCAGTAAGTTCTGTAATTAAAGTGACGCTTCTGCTTCTCCCTCTGATTCCCGTCTATTCGCTGACTAGTGCAGGTCACCTGCCCCTCCAGATTCTTTCTCCATCCCTGTCTACTGTGATTGGCGCCCTGTGTCCACTGTGTCATGTGGGCTCCTACTCTCTGGCTTCTCATTAGAATCAGTCCCACCTGCAAGACATCAGAGGTGTAAGGACGGAGAGCTGGGTGTGCTCCTGGACCCCTCTCTGGCCGGGGCCAGTTCAGTCATGGCCATGATGCTTCTACTGGAGCACAGCAACTCCCACGGGCAGCTTCTCCTGAAGCCCCCGACTCTGAGGGGCTCCCCGCCTGCCATCTCCTCTTCCCTTCAGGGGTAGCTCGACACACCTCCTCTATTACAGGCTTACTCTGGGTTCTGGAGATGGAGCAGATATAAAGGAAGGAAAATAACATCTCGTGGTTTATAAAGAAGTGGGAAAGAGGTGTAAACAAGTACAAAGTAAATGTGCTGGGTGGTGGCCAAGGGTGTGCATGAAAACCAAGCAGGCCGGGGTGCGGGGCAGCAGTAAGTGCTGGTACAGGAACAAGGATCAGGGAAGGGGAGAGTGAGAGCCCAGTGGAACTGAGGGATGCAAAGCCACAGTGTGGAAATAGGGGGGGAACCAGGGTCCTGGTCAAAGGAAAAGCAAAGCAAGACCCCCCAGGAGCAGCATCCTGGGGTGCCCATAAAACAGTCAGGGGCCAGGCTGGCCGCAGAGACTGAGGGGGGCCACAGTGGAGGTCAGAGAGATCACAGGGACAGCCCGCGCTGGGACTCACGGATCCTTTTAAGGAGTTTTGCTTTTATTCTGAATGAGCTGGGATGTCCTGTGGAGAAGTGTTATGATCTATCTTCTTTAAGAAAATTACTCTCGCTTCTGCCCACAGAGCATTCTTGACTCATGTGTAAAACAAAAGGAAATCAGTTAGGAGCGGCTGCCGTGGTCAGGGACACGGACGGCTTGAGGGGAAGAGCAGATGTAATGAAAAGGGCTGGGATCTGGGAGCCAGCGGAATTTCCAGTCGGATTCTGGATGCACGACAAGAGAGGCCCCCATGAGACCTCGTGGGTTGGATCCACGGGGTGAGCGGGAAGGGTCAAAGATGGCTCTCAGGGTTTCGACCTGGACCATTGGAAAAATAAAGTCACCCTTAGTTGAGACGGTGAACTTGTAGCAAGCACAGGTGAGTTCACACATGTCAGATTAGAAATGTCTCCTCAACCTGCTGGGGCAGGTGTCAGGGAGGGAGCTGGATCTGCAAGGCAGGGTTCAGGGAAGACTCCCCGCCTAGTGATGCCCGCTGAGAATTACCAGAACGTGGGTGGCACATGACACCTTGCACCTGCGTGTTATCCCTTACGAAGCAAGTCTAGCTGGAAAAAGCTCAGGATCTGAAGCTTGTTGAGAGGTCTTAAGGATGATGAAGAACAAACCAAACCTTTCTTTAGACTATAGAAAGACTTCCCTGAAGGAAACCAGAAGAACAGGGGTGCCTGAAGTCAGGTAAACAAAATGGGGAGAGGAAAAGGCAGAGACGTCATGACCAGGCCAGGCAGATTCAGAATTAAACCCCGAATAAGCAGAATGGGAAGCCTTGGTGGATCCAACAGGAGGAATATTTGTAGATGATGAAAGGGGCAGAAAATAAAATGGCTGAGTTCGAGAGCGAACAGGAGGGAGGGATTTGGAAATGATGATTATAAACAATTCTCTCAAGAATTTAACTTTGAAGGGGGACAGAGAAACGGGGTGAAAACTGGAGGTTGAGTATTAAATCAAGCAAGAATTTTTAATGAAAAAAATATATACTTTAATCAGATTGATCCAAAATAAAGGAAAAAGTAATGACGCAGGAGAATAAAAGGAAAAGGAGACAAGTTCTGGTTACGTTCCCGAGTAGACAAAATAAGATTCATATTGGCTGGGCCAGCACCTGGCTCCTTGAACCTGGTCCCAGGAAAATCAGAGCTGAATTATTTAGAGCTTTCAGGGAAGATTAATGTAGGTCAGTGATAAAAGATGACTCATATCCACTCTTGTTGTGTGTACAGCTATTCATGAATATTTTTGCTGAGTAAAACAAAGCCTGCCTTCATTTGCCTAAGAGCAGAGGGGTGAAGTGCTCAGCTGGATTCATGAACTTGAAGAAACTCTCGGGCTAGGAACCTTTGTTGGGGGTTGGAGGTTGTCTAATTAGTAAACTACTTTTACACTTTGGGCTGTAATCTGTTTTTCTGTTTCTGTTACCCTGCGAGCCCAGCTCTTCACTCACAGGCTTCGTGGTGGCACCTGCTGTGTTCTGTGACAACTTTCCCGTCCTCTCAACTTTTTTCTGCTTCCGCTGAACTATCTCAGTTTTAGAAAGCATCTTACAATCACTGCATCCCACGCTCCCTGACCATGTGTCTGTTTGTCAAAGGCAACTTTTGCCCTGTGATCCTCAGAGGTGACCCCAGAATTCTGGTTTGATCGGACCATCTTGCTTTAACCATAACTCGCACTGCCTGTGTCCCCGTTTTGGTGACTGTAGCCTGATGTTGCTTTAGTTTTCCTGGTAGCATTTTAGTCTGAGAGTTCATATGACTTATCTTGGAGTAGCAGCCATGTATGAAGGCCACGTGACCCCAAGGTAATGACCTGTGTGATCTCACCTGGTTCTTAAACAGCCCACCGAGATGTGTGATCAGAATTACATGATGGAAGAAGGAACAGACGCGGCAGGTGTAAGGGATGCGCCCAGTTCCTGAGGCAAATAACCAACCTCAACAAAGACATCCCAGTTCCATCCAGAAACTCAGCTCCTGCCACTGGCCGGGATGCTCTGAAAGCAGCCGACTGTGCAGGTGTGGAACAGGCAAGAAGGACAGAACACGTTAGCCGGAGCAGACGGGGACAAGGCCACTTCCCTTTTACAGGATCATGGTTATTCTGAGACCCTCACAGTGAGGAGTCCATCACCTCTCCTTGGGGGAGAGTGGCATCTCCACAG
>NW_003852525.1:5500626-5502962 GCF_000181295.1 Otolemur garnettii | reverse complement strand
AGGCTCATGTTCTCACTAAGCTTCACACTAAACACACCTGACATGGATTCGTCCCATTAATATGAGTCAACTTGGGCCAGAAAACTGAAGTAACTTGCTCAAAGTCCTGGGGATTATAAGTGATATTTACCACTCAGTCTGTCGGATTTAACAGCCTAAATGTTTTGCAGCATTTTACAGGCAGGAGACGGACTCACAGCCTCAGCGTGTATGTCCAGTTCTGGAAACCTGGGGCTGGTCAACAGCAAGGCAGGGCACAGGTTTCAGGAGCCGAGAATCTTCACATGTTCGGCCACGTCACGCCCACCCCACCACATGAGGTCCTGAACATTCCCTGGATGTTGACTGCACAGGGCATGCCCATGTCTGGGCTCAAAGAAATATTCTCCCCCTTCCATGCATGTGTCCATCAGAGTGAACTTGAACTTTAAGGGCAGCTCTGAAGCCACATTCATCCCGAGTCCCTCCCAGATCCTGCCAGGGCAGAGCTAACCTTGGCCGCATTGTTCCCTCAGTGCTCCTCACACTTCCCATGCCTGCTGTTACCAGCACCAGGCTTTGAGGAAGCCCCAAGAAACAGTGAGAGCAACAGCCAAGCTCTGCACAGACCAGGGACTTTACACCGTGTCAGCACCACAGGGAAACAAAGGCTGTTCTATAAAATAAGCTCACACCATTGTGTTTCCCCAAAAATAAGACCTACCCCCCAAATAAGCCCTCGCAGGATTTCTATGCATTTGTTAAATATAAGCCCTATCCCAATAATAAGACCTATTGATGGGTGTGGCTATGCAGCATATCTGCATAGCCCGCCCTGCATTTCTGCTGAGTGGTAAGGAAGACTGGAATACCTTTTCTTTGCCACAGCTCCTTTCTCCAAGCTGTTTGCACTTGCGCTGGTGCGCATGTGGTAACCACAGTCAGAGGCATCCTATTGCACATGTGGGAATGACTAAGGGAACGGAGTTCACACATCAATACTGCCAGCCCCCCTAACAAGGTCGGCTCCCCCTGTCAGGTTCCAGAAGAAGATGACTTAACTGTATTTGAATAAACACAGATTGTTGTATTATACTTAATAAAAATAAGACATCCCCTGAAAATAAGCCCTAGTGTGTATTCTTGAGAAAAAATAAATATAAGACAGTGTCTTATTTTGGGGGAAACATGGTAATACTTGACTAACAGAACTATTGTGAGGATTGGGTAAGTTAATCCATGACACTGGATGGGTTCTCCATGCTCCATAAGTCAGAGTTATGACTGTGAGTGTTGTTAAGAGAAGCACTGACTGAACCAAAGTGTTACCATCACTTTACAGAGTGGGAGGAGGGAGCTCGCTCCTCCCCACCCCACGCTGAGCCCGCCGCAGCTCACAGCCCTCATCGGACTCCCTTAGGAAGCAAGTGCCTCCAGAAGAGGTCACGCAGACCAGCTCAGGGAGTTACAAGTGACACAGTTAGACATCACAGTTACAAATAGGGTCATTTTTCTGATCAACGGTTGATGTCCCAAGAAGGAAAGTAACTTTTTAAGGGTCCCTTAGTGACTCATTAGAAGAACTGGGATAAAAGTCTTAGCATCCTAACCCCGAGGCTGGCGTCCTGGGTTCTGTGACCTCCCCTGAGCATGGCCACCCCTGTGCCGAGCATGGCCCTCTCTGAGAGTGTGTGCGGCCGAGGAGCTCAGCATTCTGGGCCTGTGGTGTGGTGACTGTGTGACCTGGAGGAAGTTTTTAAATCTCCCTGTGCCTTGGTTTTATCTTGGCAAGATGAAGCTATAATATGGGACTGTTAGTCAAGGTCAAGTGAAGTGGCACAGAAGCTTTGGTCGCCCAGTGTTGGTTTTCTTTGGCAATTCCCTGAAGCCATCAAAGGCATCAGCTGCCTGTTGCTGCTCCCAGGCAGGTGAGGGAGGGGAGGGCAGAGGAGCTTAGAGAGGGCCTGTGGGAGCCAGACTGGGAGAGTGGGAGGGTGAGCAGGGCAGAGGGAGGAGGTCATGGAGTGGCAGGTTGGATGTAATGAAGAGACGCCAAACTCCAGGTCTTCTACCACTGACCAGCACTGACGGGCGAGGACTGGGTCCAGTCACCCCTCTGGACCTTTCCACCTGCAGGTCCTAACCCTGCATATGGTGTGGAGTCCATACCCAGGAATCCCAGTAGAATGGGCAGGCCCGTGAGTGAACAAATGTGTGTGGGTCCAGGACACTGGGTCCTGATTACCTGCAGAGCGCAGGGTGCAGTGGGTGGTGAGCTGAGTTGGGGTCAGAGGGGCAGCCTTGACCTAGGAGCCATGGTAGGAGTCCTGACACCAGGGAAGCCAGTGGATGCCGCT
>NW_003852525.1:5494648-5500422 GCF_000181295.1 Otolemur garnettii | reverse complement strand
CCTCTCAGAGCCTAGAGAGAACTCTGTGGTTAAATATGCTTCAAAATATTGCAGTTTAAAATTGTCTTTAAACAACATGTAGCACTATCAAATAGGATTTAAGGAGAACTCAAGGCTGTCACTATGCTTATAGGATGATCGGAAAGCATCTCACAGCTTCCTCTTGATGGAGATAATAAATTGCTTACTGAGCTTATTATAAATCTAACTGGGAGAAGCATGTAATAATTTAATTTTCTCTGAAGCAGAGTTGGATAGAAGCGTGTTTAAACTTAGATCCATCACCAGTGTCACCGTGTTCATGGGCAAATGTATCAACCTCACCAAAACTTACCTTCCTCATATTGAAAATGGGGGATTAACTTGTAACTCAAGTGTTGTTGTGTTAATTAATAATATTGTTTGTAAAACTTCCAGAGCGGTGTCTTGTACAGGGAAGGCACCCAGAAAGTACAACCCACATGCATGTTTCAAAGTCTGTCGCACAAATTGGAAAATCAGCTGTTCCAGGCAGAGGGGCCGTTCTCAGCTCTTCTTCCAAGAACTAAGCATGGAAGCAGCCTAGCGACGGATTGAAGCCCCTGAATGAGCTTTACGCAAAAGCTGCTCTGTCCCCTAAGTCCAGTGGTCAGAGCTCTGAGAGGGGACAGGCTTTGATCTGGGAACATGAGAGAAATGTCATAAAAAATCAGAGTGCCTCACGTTTTCTGGAGCCTGGGTGTTTAAAAGAAAAAGTTGGTTCTTTTTGATATAAGTCCAGCATGAAACTTCAAGAATAGTTATATATCATATCATAAAAATGCAGGTATTTCAGGGCTGAAAACTCTTCTGAACACAGCCCACCCATTATTTCAATGAGCCTCCGTCTCACTGAGGGAGTGTTTTATGGGGGTTTTGCACACAGTGCTACAGTGGCCTCAAGGGGCTGGTTCTGACATGATGGGCGGGAATCCTTCATGAAACAGGAACTGCTCTCCCACTGTGACACTGGGGTGTTGGGCACCTCTGGCCCATGGACTCAGTGTGACGGTGGCACTAGCATGGCCACCCACACTCTGCGCACCCCAGGGGAACAGTGCACACTCACGCAAGGGGCACCCAGTCTCCTGCTCCTTAGTTTTCAGATGAGGAAAGAAGGTTCAGAGGAGAAAACTGTCTTGTCTTGTTCAAGTTCTGACAGGTATTTCCTTTGACTCTCAATTATCATCAGGCCAGAAAGAGTTCCCGTTTCCACTGCTCCATCAAGTATTTTTAATTAAGTTTTTGATGAAATGCATATTTTCTTGAGAATCAGGAGTTGGAATTGGAGGAAAAATTGGAATGTGTTTAGTCAGGAACAAGGAAAAGGATGACTTGGTAGATTCAAATTCGTCTCTGGCAGAAAAGTGGTGACTGAAGCGGCTGCTGATGGACAGAGAGCTCTGAGGAGTCGGCTTGCTCTAGGCTGTCAAGGTCGGGATCAACACTGCAGCTGGGCGAGAGGAGGTCCTGGGTGACCAGATGGTTCTGTTCTGGGTGACCAGACGATTCCATCCTGGGTGACCAGATGGTTCTGTCCTGGGTGACCAGATGATTCCATCCTGGGTGACCAGATGGTTCTGTTCTGGGTGACCAGATGGTTCTGTCCTGGGTGACCAGAAGGTTCTGTCCTGGGTGACCAGATGATTCTGTCCTGGGTGACCAGACAGTTCTGTCTTAGGTGACCAAATGGTTCTGTTCAGGTGACCAGGCTTGGTAATGCAGCATGATGGGGCTGGGGTTAGGGCCGGAGTGGTTTGCACAGAGTAGAGTTGAGAGGATTCTGGACTGATGTCCAAAGGCCCAAGAATCATCTGGGATGGGGTGTCTCCTATCTCCACCCATATTCTCATCACCTCCAGGTTAGCAATGGCCATGGCCGTGGCTATCATTTGTTGGACCTTCTCTTGCCCTCTGCACATTTCTCACTCTCTCCCTGCCTAGCTCCATTCTGCAGAAGAGTAAATGGAGATTCAGGGCTCTTGAGTAGTTGCCCAAAGTCACACAGAGAGTGTCAGCAGAACTGGAACCCTACCGACAGGTACAGACGGTTTTCCTTCCCTACGTCCCTCTCTGTAGCACCTGTCGGGGACACGGGGATGACCATGAGGACTCTTGCTTTCAAGATCCCCAGCCCTCTGCAGTGAGGCTGACCATTCAAGGCTACAGCCACAGGGCTCTCTCAGAATTGCAGAGGCTGAGAGATCAGAGGTGTTTAGACTGCTTGGTGGTGAAGGTGATTTCAGGAAAGTTGTCCTAAAGGCTCCTGCATTGGCATCGATCTGAAAAGTGAGTAGGAATGAGCCAGAGGGAGGAAGAGTTGGGGTAATGAGGTCTCAGTGCAAAGACAGAGAAAGAGCTTCCTAGGAGCTAAAAAGACCAGAAGCCGGAGACAAGGCTCTTTTGTGTGGCCACAGCATTGACCAGACAGGAGCCACATGCTTAAGGGGAGGACACAGAGGCGCGTCCTCACCTAGGTGACCGCAGAGTAAACGGCCTTCACATATAGAGGGACTCGGGCAGCACAGATGCACAGAAGGACCAGGCTGGAGGGTGAGTGAATCACCGCAAGGGTTCTGCTTCCCTTCCTTCCTTAAGTCTCTGGGAGCTGAAGCTTGGCGCAGAGAGACTCAGAGACGGAGCATCCCTGTCTGACAGTGGGCTGGCCCTTCTTTTCTAGATATGTCCTGCCTGCTTTTCTGTCTGCTCGGTTCCCTCCCACTTTCCTCTTCTCCCCCTGCCCCGGTCCCATTCCTCACTCTCTCCAGGTGGCCACACCTGTCTCTTCCCTCCAGTGTGGAAGCCCCAGCGGTGCCCCTCATTGCATGTGGAATCCTGAGAAGGGCCTCACTTTCCTCATCTGGAAAATGGGAAGTCTCCCTTGTGCAGTATGGAGGTCCGAGTTCAGGGCTCGAGAGCCCGCTGCAGACTGCCAGGAGCCAAACAGGCGTCTTTTCTCACGGGCACTCCTACTCGGAAGTTGTCCTTAAGAACAGGGCATGACTCGGAGTTCCTAAATTTTGTGGCTTCCTATGTGTAACTGGGAGGAAAAAAAAAATACAACTATTTGCATTTAAATACAAGCCTAAATCCCTCCCCAAAGCAGTAATAACCACCCCAAATGAATTATACATTTTCTAATTTTAAAAGGCCGTTTTATGGAAATGAGGTTATTTGTGCTGCGTGGTGTGTGCTTGTTGTATCAATGCAAATGCCAAAGGCTGTGATTTATCCCCCCTACACCAATGGGAAAAAATGTAGAGAGCTTATTTGCATTACATTTTAAACACTGTGAATACACTACCTGCAAAAGGCCCCCTGTGAGGAGGGGGAGCTGGCCCTGCCGGTGTTTCATAATTTTTTAGCTAAGCATGGCGACCATGATTTGCTGGAGTCACCCAGCGTGGGGTGTGCGGTAAATTCTGAAGAAATGCGACCTCATTTTCCCAGATTCAGGGAGACCTGATTTGTATGTGCAGAGTCCTACATAATTTTGTGAGCGTGAGTGTTCCATTGTGTTCACCGTCACTGTTTCTGAAACCCGAGTGTGTAAATCCAATTTTTATGTTCAGTTGTATCCGTTTGGAGAACATTCTCTAATGGAAGTTACCATGTTGGCTTCTGGAGCCAGGGACAATGCCTGCCTTTCACAGCCCGGACGGGCAGGAAGGGCAGCTATTACTGGAATGCAGGTGACTTGGAGGGTGGCAATAAACACCCACTAAGTCTGCCCCAGCTCCTTGGCCTCTAATCACACCCCCTTTGCATATGTGGGCTGGGGTGGGAGCTGAGCTGTGGAGGAAAAAAAGGTTTCCTGAAATCTTTCTCATTATTCCTTGCAAAATAATACCCTTTCAGATGTAAAATAATTCCCAGGGAAGAAGAAAAGCCTACCAAAAAATACAAAATGCTAATGATCTTTTCCCATGAAGTGTAAATAAGCAAAGCATTTTTTTTTTTTATTTCAAAACAAAATGAAGAAAAACAGGAAAAACAAAAACAAAAACAAAAACAACTTCCTCTGGGAACTAACTTAAAATCTATTGTGTGTGACATCTTAGCAGTCCCATCACCTCTTGGGGTTTTGCATCTTATACATAGTAAAATTAGGAGGTTGTGGGACTGACATTTGAAGCACAGCTGAAAAACTGTGCTTTTTAATGAGAAGTAGGTTGGACGCCAATGAATAAAAGGAAAAACACTTGCGTTTGTTAGTAAAATTTATTTCATAATGTTCATATGTTTACTTAAATTAAGACCCATCAGTGGGAACAAAGAGGTTATTCTAATGACCTTAAGAATTAGACATTTGTACCTATTTGGACAAATTCTCATAATAGCTGGAATGGATCATGCGGCTCCTGACTGAGGCTGGAGAGCTGTTCTCGGTTCCCACGTGAAATACAAATCTTTGGAACTGCGCACCCAGTTGACTTGAAAAGACAGGAACTGCAGCCTGGATCTGGGAAACAAATACTGAGTGGTGTTGCGGGTGCCTCCGGACTCAGAAAATCTGGAACAAAGAGATCGCCACAGGGCCCAGACCTTCATCTAGAAGGCAGAATGTGGGCCCTGCCCGGTGTGTTTCCTGCACAGGAGCTGGTGTTCCTCCTGCACAGGTACCAGGAGGGAACAAAGCAGGTAAGAGGATCCCAGGATGGCACCAAGGGGCAGGGCTGTATCCCAGATGACTTATTAGCTACCACAAGGGGTCATCTGGAGAACATCAAACTCCTGCACCTCCTGGACCTATGCAAATCGCTAGAAGGGGGATGGTGACAGTATTGGAAAAAGTATCCCCTGAATGAGCAGAGAAGCCATGGCCCTGTCTGCCCTGGGGACAGAGCCGCTGCAGGTGGTACACAAACGTCCCCCAAATTGCGGTTCTGGGGGGAGGGGCAAATGCATATTTCATTGCACGAAATATTTTTTAGCAATTTAAGAGGACATGAGAAAAATAAAGTCTTCAGAAAGTTAGCAAGAAGGCTGATGAGCTCCTGGTAGGAGAGCGGGGGAATGTGCACTGATCCGGTTATCTGGTTATCCACTTTCGCACGGCGGCCTGCACTTGGTTCACTCCTATAAATTGGTCGAGGTGATTAAATGATGTTGGATGAAAGCTCCACCTCTTAAAAATGGGAGCAGGAATATCCTGTCAAGTTCCTGGGGACGGTGGGAATTTATCTGTGATACTCTTAGGACACCATCTTGTCCATAGTCAATAGCTAGAACACTCTAGAGAATGAGGCCTTTGGATTTGACTGTCAAACTCTTGTCCTTTGATTTAACCCTCATTGAGTGTCTACTAAGTTTGAAATGTGTGTCTTCCTCAACGTTCTATAAATCCTGATTTCTACCCTCTCCATTCTCCCACCTATATCTTTCTGTCCATGCAAAATCTTTGCCTGGGTAATTGTGTCATTGGAAAAGACATTCCTGTTGACCTCATTCAAGCTTAGGTGGAGGGTGTGCTGGGAGCCCTTGGCAGTGCCCGTGTAGGCCTGGCACGGGGAGAGGTAGAACATGCATGTGGAGGGGTTGGCCATTCCAGAGTGGGATGAAGTAGGCAGAGGGGACACAGGGGACGGGGACAGGGGTCATGTTGAAAGCTGTCGGTTGAGGAGAAGTTAAAAACAACTGAGAAAAGGCCAGAAAGCATATTGTATTCCAAGTGATGAGAGACCTATAACCAATATGATCACAGGTGAACCTTTCTGCTGGGGAGAAATTGATTAGTCATGGGGAGGAGTGGGGGG
>NW_003852525.1:5467546-5494420 GCF_000181295.1 Otolemur garnettii | reverse complement strand
CGTGTCCGGGGGAACAGGGACTCAGCGATGAGAAGAGAGTCTTTGACCTTGTCAAAATGCATTTCTGTCTGAACCAGGGCACGGCTATTTATCTTGTGAGATAATCCCTGTTCAGGGTGTGAACGTTTCTTTCTTTGTGAATTTTGGTGACTACATCCTTTCAAAGACAACTCCCCAAAGATGTCATTCTCCTGACCGAGAAAGGGTCGTTTTCCCACATGGAACTGTAAGTTCTGAGACTGTCTGGAAGAATTTAAATGAATCCTCTTGAGAGAGTCTGAGAATCCTCTGTCAATTAAAACCACGACCTGCCCTCTGAAATCCACCGGCCTGTAAACAGAAACTGGGCGCGTTTTAATCTAACAAAAGATTAGCCACCATGTGCCAGCGTAGCAATCAGGTCGCCTGGACGCCAGATGAAATAACAGCGTTTATCCTTCTGGCTTCACGTTACAACTGGTTTTTCAATTTTTAGCAGAATTACCCAGACCTATACACATATTAAGACATTATACACATGACTTGATGTACATTATTTTTATGTTTAGAACATACGAAGGATGGAGGGCAACTCCCATGACTTGGGAGTTAATAATTACGTTTTATAAACTAAACCAAGTCACAGAGGTTGTTGTAGTCCTGACTTCAGATATAAATGTAAAACCAATGTTACTTGATTACAATTTTGATTTCTTGTTTCATGGTTTGGAAAAAAATGATGTATTTTCTGTTCTCTTGGGTTGCTTTTATTTCTTCCTTTGGCAGAACACTGTTCTTAAGACCTGGGATATTCTTCCACTCTCTGTCTTTCTAAACCTTACTCCTACCCTACGGATACCCTGGGTGGCCAGCTCTCTGGTTGATACTGTCCTGGCACTACCCAGGGGAATGCTGCCTCCTTCTCAGGATTCCTCCAGCCTCACTGGAAACCCGACAGTCCCCCCCTTTATGGGTAGTGATCTGACGGTGTACCATGCTATCTGCCCAAGAACACCTTAAGCTATTTCCAGAAGGGGTCAGGACGCACCTCCTGCAGTGGATTGAATTGTACTTCTTCAATATTCTCATGTTGAGGATGAACTCAACTCTCAGTACCTCAACTGTGACCTTATTTGGAAACAAGGCTGCTGTTGTTGTGATCAGTTAAGATGAGGGCATGTTTTGGTAGGGTGAGCCCAGCCCCAGTGACGGGTGCTTGTACAAAAAATAGAAATCTGGGAACAGACACACCCACTGGGTGAATGCCACACAGACATGAAGGGGTCACATGAAGGGCTGAGATGAAGAGATCAGGGTGACTGGTCTATAAACCAAAGAACAAACTACCAGAAGCTGGGAGAGGGGACCCCTTCTCCACCACAGCCTCGGGAGGCCCAACCCTGCCAATACCTTATTATCAGAGCTCTAGCCTTCTGGATCATGAGACGATGAATTCCTGTTGTTAAAGCAACTCAGAATGTGCTCCTCTGTGACAGCCCTAGAAACGGATACACCTGCCATCAAGGTCTTTCTCATTGTGCCCTGGTACATAATGTTGAAAGGAAGAAAAACGGGCTTTTCTAATACGATGTGTGTTGCAAGCCAGGTGTGTGTTACCTGTCTCTCTGTGAACCGTAATCCTATACCTGAGAGTCAGATCAGAAACTATACTTAGTGTTCCTACTTCTGAGAGTTGAATAAGATCAAACATAAAAAAATTTATGTAAGGTATAAAGTCCCTGACAAATGTTAGCTATGAATATCTTTCTAGATAGCCAATGAGTCTTTGTTGATGGGTTGAATAAAGTGAAATTAAATGTGCTCACTGCGAAAATAAATTTAAACATTAGTATTAATAGTGACCAGAAAACAGTGAGCCTGAGCGCTGTTTGATGCAGACCCTCTCGGGAACGGTGTCTAAAAGGGCTCAACCTAGAGTCTTGTTTAGATTATGTACCACACCTTCCTGCTCCCCACGTGGTGTCGCTACTAGGGCACAAGCCGGGTCCCAAACCCGCCCCCCATGTGCTAAATCAGACTCTGCATTTAACAAGATTTCCCAGTGATGATGTGTGTGCCTGTTAAAGTTTGAGAAGATGGTCCAAAATGCATCTTCCCAGGACATATAACATGTAGTAATTAATAAACATATTTTGGCAAGCTGTGAAATATTGGGAACAGTGCGAGCTTTAGAATTTGACGGATGTGATTTTTAATCCTGGGTCCACCATACGGGTCACTTAACATGGCATGAACTGAAACAAATTGATTCCCCTTGGTCGGCCTATGAAGGGGGACAGGGTGATAGCATTTGTCTTTGTTCAGAGAGAATAAGACGCACGTATTGGTAAACTAATAGTCAAGGGTCGGGCCATCAGCAAATGCCTGGGCTTCTGCCCTTGTGGCAGGTGCCCACTGTGCACTCGTCTCTGATGAGTTAAACACTGTAGGGAAGGAAGCAGATTTGCTTCAGGGTTCAGAGTCACAAAGGGAACCCAGCGTCTCATATCAGTTGCGAATCTCCTCCTTAGAGGAGGTGTCCTTCCACTCGACAGTGCCAGGAAGATCTGAGCTCACTGTGACAGTGTCAGTACGCGTGTTTCCACAGCTCTAGCCTTGCTTTGGAGAGGTGTCACCCCCCTGAGATCTGGCAGTCGTCTGCCCACCTTCAGCTCTGTCCCAGACGCTGTGGGGCTAACAGCTAAGGAGCCGCTCGTGCAGAACTCCCTGTGGGAAATACCTTTTCAAGGCCCCACCAGTTCAGACATCTCTGAACACAAGCGCTTCATTCCTGCAGAGGCTGCTTTTCACTCAATTTTATTGTTTTGATCTTTGGGGCATCTTCTCAATGCCAACAGGGGCCAATACCTCCTTCTGGCAGAAGCCATCGCAGGGCTGGTAATGAGCTGAGCAAAAGGCCGTGTCATCAGCCTGGGCTCTGGGGAAACAGAGGCACTTTGTCCCTGGAACTCACACGGTGTGACCTGCTCTGTGTGTGAAATGTTAACATTTTGCTTCGTGCCTCGTTCCTGGTGGCACTGCCAATGTGAGGAAAGCTTCAGGGGAGATGATGCCCGTTTTGTGGAGGCTGCAGCGAGCCAAGCCAGATGTCAGTGTGTGGATCAGGGGCTCCTGCCAGACTCAAGACGGTCCTCTTCTCTCTCAGCATCTCCACCCAGGCTGGGATTCACATTTCCAGGTGATGCTCCCTCTCCCTCCTTGGTCAGATGACAGGATCACATCATGGGGAGCCTGAATGAGGATGGCAGTCAGCGGTCACCTCTCCTCGCTGACCCAGGAAATGCTCACAGTCTGCCATCAGCTCCTTGAGGTCCAGAGCTTCCCCACCTTCCAGGGGTAAGTGGGTTCTCAAAGACGCAGACCACTGGCCAATTCTATTCTGCTGCTTTGAAGATTGAGCGAGTCTTTGTTGATTCAGCATTTCACTGAAATGAAGATAACGACTGGATCCACCTACTATCATCTAAAGAAATATAAAAACATAAGGTTAATTGTATATGACACGACTGTACCTGTGTTCTTCACACTCATTTGAATATACCTGTGAACGTGAATACCTGGTCTATGATATTAACATTTTATAATACAAATACAATATGTAAATAATTTCATATATTCTACAATATATAACTAATACCTATGCACATGCTACCTATATCATATAAATATATTACTTTCTTTTTTTAAATTTTCATTTCTTTTTAATTTTTCGTATACATGGGTATATTAGCCTTCCGCTTTTGCCTTTACAGAATTAAAAAGGCTAAATTTAATGACAATAACAATATTTAACATAAGGACTGAGAACAAAAACCTCATAAGGAACGAATGAAGATAAATACGTTCAGTAAAGAAAATATATTTCTTTCCTACATGTTGTAGAATAAAGCGTACGGCGGCTGACACATCACAGGGCAAACAGGTGACTCTTCTCTCGGCTCTCGGCTTTGAGGGAATGTTCTCCTCAATTCCCCACATGGGACATGTATTATCCCTGCCAGGTTTTGGGAAATGTTCCAGTGTGGAAAAAATGGCTGGAGTGCAGATGAGGCAGAATGGACGGGAGTGGGGGGGTTGCTGAGACCACAAAGCATCTATGTCCTCCTAAGAGAAAAGGCTCCTGGACAGGCCGAAAAGAGGGAGTGGTGTGGGCTGGAGCTTTTTTTTGGCGGGGGGGGACTGTTAGTAATCAAAATCCATCAACAAAGCAGAGCACGCAGCTACGTCCCAGCCGGACACAGGCGGTGAATCCAGGTTACCACTGAGTGCGACAGAGGGCGTGAGAGGAAGTTATTATTATTACAGAAAGGAGCATAATTTTA
Source organism: Otolemur garnettii (assembly GCF_000181295.1). Lineage (NCBI taxonomy): Eukaryota > Metazoa > Chordata > Mammalia > Primates > Galagidae > Otolemur > Otolemur garnettii. Next base: position 5,490,098 of record NW_003852525.1, on the reverse strand, counting down.
ATGATGATCCACACATTTTTAAAGCTCTTTGCCAACTTAAAGCCACTTCAGATATGTAGGGGAGAGCGTACTAATACCTGCAAATTACTAGAAAATACATAATATATCATGTGGATTGATGAGTAATCAGAGCGATGGATAAACGGGCAGACAGGTGATAAGCAAAGATGTCCTGTCTAAAGGGATGTTGCTGGAGTAGATTAACAGAGCAGAAATGTGAAACTTCATCAATGAGATACGTTTTCTATGTAAAAAGAGAGGAAAAATGATAAACTTCTCTGATCAGAAAAAATACTCATGCATATTCGTTTCAAATTTGGATTTCCTTTTTCTCTCTTATGAAGAGACAGGTGAGAGCTTAGGAAAAGAAGAGGGTCAGGTTTCGGGTCTTTCCCTCCCCACCTCCCTCACCATCACAAAGGGCCCTAAGCTGTTGACACAGGCTTTCAACGTCCACATGGGCACAGGGAAGACAGGGAACAGGGGTGGCCCCCGTGGACTTGAGTCCCACCCTGCATCCAGGCACAGGGCTGTGACATTTACAGGGACGTCTCACATCCACCGTGGCACAGCAGAGGACGCAGGGCGCTGGGCCCCTGTATCTTAACTTCAGCAGAGAGATAGAAGCTACCCAATATAAAGGTCCTTGAAGTTATTTTTCAAAACTTTGAACAAATGAGATGAAGTTGAACACCTTAGGTGCCTCAGCATGGAGCTCATTCACCCAATGCACCATGATTTCCCTCCAGGCTGGGAACGAGAGCTCGTGATAGCCGTATATGTGTACGGTTTACACCAAAATTCTTGAGTGCAAATTCCAGTTTTGCACGTCCATGGTTGTTTGATTTGGACAGTAGACTTTGCCTTGTTTATTTCATCTATAACTCATCTATAACCTGATTGATAGGACTCATTACTAGGGATCTACCCAGAAAAAAATAAACTACGTGAAGTGTACAGAAGGTTGTAAATCTGCTCATGTTTCTCTTGGTCCTTCATCTCTAGAATAGGACAGATCCTCCAATAACAACATTCAGGAGCGGCAAACACTTGGAGGAATGCCCAGGAACAAATTTAAATTGTCTTATTTTCGGCTGCTCTTATATGTTTAATTCTTTCACTTATTTTAGCTGATTTATGTGACCCTGTTCCTTCATTAAGCTCTTCAATTTTTATAGCTCTTTGTTTAGCCTGTGACGTGTCAGGCTTGTTGCTAGATATTGTGAATGTGGAGATTTTTAAAGTCTGTGTCTGGCAGAGGAGAGACAGACTGTGCAGAGTCATTCTAATGCGCTCAGTGAGCAAATACTGAGGCTCTGCTGTGGGTAACGCAGTCTCAGAGAAGGATCACATAATGTGATCCAAGGAGATCACAGAGGCTTCTGGGAGAAGATGCTGACAGTGAATCTCTAAAGATGGGTATGCAAGATTAGGTAAAGAAAAGGCATTTTCCTGGAAGAAAAGAAGTTTACAATAGAGCTGAGTACATTGGATACTTTTTCTTCCATTCTTGAGGTACTTTGCTAAGAAGAATATCTTCCAGCTCTATCCATGTAAACATGAAGGCAGTAAAGTCTCCATCTTTCTTTAGGGCTGCATAGTATTCCATGGTGTACATATCCCACAGTTTGTTGATCCATTTGTGGGTTGATGGGCAATTGGGCTTTCTATTATGAAACTGTAATTAGTTTCTAACTATAGTAACTAACTAATTAACCTAATTATAGCTTAAGAATATGGGCGGGGAGGGGGGTGGATGGGTGGAGGGAGGGTGATTGGTGGGATCACCTCTATGGCTTTTCTTATAAGGGTACAAGTGAATCTTTCTAAAAGTAGAATATAAATGTTTTAATATAGTAACTAAGAAAATGACATGAAGGTTATGTTAATCAGATTGATGAAAATATTTCAAATTGTATATGAAAGCACCACACTGTACCCCGTGATTGCATTAATGTACACAGCTATGATTTAATTAAAAAAAAAAAAAAAGAAGTTCAAATATCCCGAGACCAGTGATAGGCTGTACTGAGGATGCTGGACCGTGGAGGCGGAGGTGCTCCTGGTGTAGACGTGCCTGGTGGATTAGGGAGGGCCTTGTATCCCAAATGCTCGCCGACGGCCTACTGTGCGCAAGGCCTCTGGCTCGCTCGAGGACTTGCTCTGTAAGGCGAGGAAGCAGAGAGCAAAGGGTGGGCCTCAAGGGAAGAGATAAAAGTTAAGAAGACACGACACAACATCCAAATGATAAAAATAGAAACCCCTAATAAAAAACAGGAGCTTTTTGAAGTCTAAACTGAAATTAACCACATTACAGTTAGTACAAAGGGGAACTTCATACAGTGACAGCATTTTGGAGTTATCATTTTTCTGGAAGTTCTCCGATTTGGAACTGTGTGGAATAACAGAGCCAATAGATTAAGAACTTGCTATCCCCAAGCCACATTCCTCAGTAGAATGACGATGAAACCCCTCCAGGCCTTGTGGGACTCCTGGTCTATGTTTAGTAGGTGGGAGCTGTGGATCTGAAAGGTGATCTACTTGGTGGCCATCGTGTCACCGCCCAAATGCGTGTTCCCCAATTTCAGGTGTAAAGATAGAGCTGTGCTCTTGTCTCAGCAACATGCACTGACCTTCCCTGTTTCTCTCACAGTCAAAGGAGAAAATCAAAGCCTCCTGCTCTGACCCCGCAGTCGCCCTGGCTCTGACGCGGTGTCACTCAGCAAGTCCCCAACACTCAACTCACACGTTATTTTTCTCATTCTGCATTTATGAGTTGAATCTTCCTCCTTTCCGCAATGTATTTACTTTCTCCTTTCAGAAAGTTATAATGGAACGTGATTTCCCTCATGTATATAATAACTAAAACATTTTTGTTGGTTTATTGTTAAAAGGTGTGTGTTCTTCCCTCCATCATTCTTATTTTTTTCATTAAAAAAATCTTTATTAATAGACAATTCACACAGAGAATAAATTGCACATAATAAGTGTGCAATTTAATATATATATACACATATATATATTGCATTTGGAAGATTTATTTATTTATTTTTTGGTTTTATATACAATTTGAAATAGTTTCATCAAACTGGCTAACATAGCCTTCATGGCATTTTCTTAGTTACTATATTAAAACATTTATATTCTACTTTTAGTAAGTTTCACATATACCCTGTAAGATGCACCTGAGGTTGAACTCATCATTTTCTTTGACAATAAAGAGACTAGCTGCGTATTTTTCAGGATTTTGTAAGAATGCACTGTATGTTTTGTTTTTGTTTAATGAAATAATTTTCACTTTTGTATGTGTAATTCCTAGAAAAATGTGACGAGATGCATTTTGAAAATTGAAGTCAAAAGTCCGTCTCTTTTCGAAACAACTAAGTCTTAATTGTTTACGCCAATTCTGTGTAACATTGAACCAGGTGTCTTTATGAAGTCTTTAGCTTATTGGGAATTTTTTGTCTAATTGTTTTGATGGATAAGGATTTAAAAGTAAATTTTCTAAATGCAAAAAAAAAAAAAAAAAAAGGTCATGATTAGTGCTATGAAAGAAAGAAATGGGGGATTTGCCAGAAAGCGGGAGGTGCCGGGAAAAAGCACTTTTGAAAGAGGACCGAGGTCTGGCTTCCGTGAGTAAGTGATCTGGGGGGTGACAAAGAGCCACCCCGGCAGAGAGGGCAGAGAAAAGCCTTCTTTCAAGAGAAGACAGACTGTGTGAAGGCCACAGGTGAGTGGGAAGCAGCTCAGTGGTTGAGAGGCAGGAGCCCAGAGAGCCTGGACCTGGATGGTGAGGAGGAGCGTGGCAGAGGTGAGGTGGGAAGGTGGGCGGTGCCTGGGGACTCAGCAAGGACTTCGGATTTCTGTCCCAGGGTTTGACCAGGAGCTTTTGGCGGGGTTGACAGGATTTCATGAATATTTCTACAGATCACCGTGATAGCTCCATGGGAAAAGCACTGTTGGGAGCAAGTGCAGACAAAGCGAGCTCAGGTCTGAGGCTTTCGCTCTCGCCCAGGTGAGAGGTGATGAAGGCCTAGACGCACCATCTCACCGAGGCTCCCCTGTGCACGGTGCTGGTGGCGGTGAGTGACGCTGCTACCTCCCTCCAGGCTGTCTGAAGGGTAAGGCTGTCATGGAAAGAAGCACATTTCCAGAAAGAGGCAAGAAGCAGCCAATCTCTCATTCCTCGATGTGTTTCTGTCCACTGGCACTTTGCAACGATCTCGTCCCCTCAGGTGGACGGAGAGGCAACTGGACAGGTGATAACACGTTTTCAGCAGCTGAGAGTGTCCGCAGTTTTTGTCAAGGCTACTCACCCAGAATGCAAATTAAGTAAAACTCGAACAAAATATGGCTGAGCTGTGCGCTCGGGGCTGCTCCCACACACCCACCTGCCACGTGTGACACACTCCGTAATGTTTCACGGGGTGCTGTCCAGGAAGGTGTCAAGACGTGGTGGATAGAGTAGTCTCTAAACGCCTAAACTTTAATTTCACTGAGGACCCGGTCTGTCACACTGGCTGTTAACAGTTCCGATAAGCCACATTGTGTGCCCTTCCAGTGGTGAAGAGTTTTGACTATCACTCTTGATAATACCCACTGGGACAGAAAATTATAATTACAAACTACGGAATTACACATGTGAGCAGGAAAACGTGCAGTACTCCAGGAATCGGTATTGCTGGTTTTGTTTTCCACTTTCGTTTTTATTCTATGATATAATATTTTATATATATATCCATTTTATATTATGGTATAATATTATATATATATACATATATATCAGTTTTTTGTGAAGTGTTTAAGATAAGGTATGTTTCTTGGATGATTTCATCATCTAGCTTGAGGATAATTTTTTTTTAATTATAGGAATTATTCTAATGAAATACACATTGTCAGTCTTATTTTAAAATTAATTTTGTGCATTCATAAATCTCTCAGTTATCAGAACTTAAAGGGCCTTATTTTAGAAATGAAAGGACAGGGCTGAGAAACTGAGGGCCTGGGTCCTCCTTCACCCATTAAACAGTGAGTGGCCAGTGTAAGGATTTGGGTCGGCTGACTTGCCCTGTGTGCTGTTGGTTTAACAGAGAGATCATGATTTGTTTTAACACTTTCTCCCCAGCCTAGTTATTAATTTTCAAATTAATGTAGAGCATTTTACCATCACGATTTCTAGACAATAGCAACTTAAAATGTTTGGTTTTCATTTCCCCTCGGTAAGAATTTTTCTGCATCTGAAATGTGTATGCTAAAAAAAAAAAAAAAGAAAGAAAAAACAACCCATAATTAGTTATCTCTGCATTATTCAGATCTTCAACTGCTGGAAAATTCTGCTCACCAAGGGAAATAACCAAATGATTCATTAATATAAAATAAATAATGAATAAAATGTAAAATAAATTCATATACATTAGAGCAGTATTTTGAAAAAATATTATCTTTTAAGTTCCAAATACTGATTTGCCTGGAGAAAAGACAAACAGGCCCTGTAGACAGAACTGTGGCCTCTGTGTGAGGAAGCCGTGTGCAGGCACAACCCAGGCTCTAATCAGGCCCGTGGCTGCCGTGATGAGGGCAAACACCAGTGCCACAAGGTAACAACAGAGACTGGGCGAGTTTAAAGTTCCTTTATCTGGGTGGCTCTAATGTGTCCTGCCCTGGTGTATCTGTAGGACTGTTCATGCCCCCACTGGGGTCCCTCCCCATCTTTCTGTGTCCATGACGTACCTGCTTGTATCCTGTAAACAGAGTTGGATATAAGAGCATCATACTGACTATGCACCTTTGTAACGGAGCTCCTGAAACATAGCGGGTATCTGTGGTTCGGGGAGTGTGTTGAATAAAGTAAACAACAGATAAACATCCAGTAAGGGGTCTACTTGGAGATGTCAGGAGCCAATTTCAAACAGACAGTCCATTTGAACGGCACTGTCCCATCTTAGTATCTGCACCCATTGAAGTGGGTGATCTTTTTCCAAAGTGACTATTTATTGTAACAATTGCATGAGTCTGGAGCTGTCAGACTCCCCTTAAATAAATAGGCTGCATGAAAGCAAAGCTCAAAGAGACAAAGGTTTTCCTATGATTTAAGTTCATAGAGTGAGAGCAGACTGATTCCACTGGCATCGTCCCAGCCTCTGCCCCCAGCTGTACCTGAGCCAGAGCACTGCTGGGTTTTCAAGTTACGTGAGACAAGTGTTTCCTGTGGGCTTAAAACAGTTTGAGCTGTTTTCTGTTCTGTCACTTACAACTCAAAGACTCTCCACTCGCATAGGGAAATGCCAGGAATGGGGATTTGGCCTGCAGTGGGGTGTTTTTGTCCTTCAGGAACTGAGCCCTCCTCTGTACAGAACTCTGTATGTCAGGTGCACCTGACAGGGGGTGTTTCTGGTCTCAAGATGCATTTTCGTGTGTTCTTTTCTGTTAACGGGATGACAAAGACCCAGAGTTCAAACTCCATTTCCATTATTCATATTTGAAATGGGTTCTCTCTAAAAATAATTTGCGAATTCATACACAGCCACACACCACACAAGGTTTTGGTCAAGGACGGACTCTCCTTACATCAGTGGTCCCATAAGATTACGATGGAGCTGAAATGTTCTCTCCACCTCCTCCTGCCTCACCTCAGATCTCCACACTCCTCCGCCCCAGCCCTGCCGGGCATCACGGCTGGGATCAGCGTTGGTTTGCTGATCGTTCTGCTGTGACTGTAGTTTTTCTGACTCACGATCACTTTGGTGGGCATTGTCGTACAGTCGGGTTAATACCCTGCCTAATTCTCTGACAATACAGCTGAAGAAATAGCTTCTAAACGGGGTTGATATTATTAACTAAGAGACTTGGCTAATTATTTTGGAATTTTAGTGTAGATAACTCCTTATTAACCAGAAGTTCCCACAGCATTGCTGTAAGATGAAAAAAGAAGAAATGTTACCCATTATATATCTTCTAAAGATCAGAAACATTTTATATAACATACCTAATTCTTTTTTTCCCCCACTCACTCCAGAGGAAACAGCATCTGAGAAATAGAGTGGATTTAAAATCGAAGAGAGGGTTTCCAAGTCATCTGTATGGATGAGTGGCTGAGCACAGTTGCTAGACCTGCACACGGCTAGTCTATAGAATAATGCTAACTTAATACACACCTCAAAATTTTGCTGTAAAAGCCAATTAGATAATGTGGGTGAGGATGTATCTTAAAGGGATACGTCAAACTTGTACGTAGTATAATCCCGAGAGTGGGTCTGCTTCAGGGGGAGATTACAGAGACCTGGGCTTGTCATTAGCTCGGTGACTTTGTAGTTGGAATAAATTAGGGAAAGGAAAATGAAGAGAGACTTAGAAAGGTCGTGGCACTAAGTTTTGACCCCAAGTTCAATTGTACAAACATTTTTTGACCACATGCCGCCTGACAGACACAGGAGACACTAGAATCGTACACACTTTGAAAGCTGGATCTGGGAGTAATGGGACTTTTACCAAAACAAACCATCAAAACCACCAAATATGTGATTTTTCAAATAAAATTAAACATCTAAATGTCAGTCCTGGGAAAGGCTGCTTTTCTTCAAAGCATGACTTCCAATACCGATACGTGGTACAGGGTCAAGGATTGGACAGGGAAATACGCGCGTGTCCGTGTTTAAACGTGTGCCTTTGTCCTTACTCCTGACCACACAGGGCACAGGCCACAGCACCTGAGTGGGAGGACGGCCTCGGAGCTGCGCCTCTCTTCACGTTGATCTCTGAGGAGTCTGTGGGTCCCCGTCTGTGAGTGAACAGCCAGCCCCTGCCTCCTGTCTTCCAGCATTAACGGGCACAAACATTTTCTTGTTCATTAACCATTCATGAGCATGTCTTCAAAGGAACATTGAATTATTCACATAGAAATTGATGTTCAGAAATTACGCAACTGTGGATGTTTCGTGTGCTCGAGATACACTCTGGCAGATCAAGAATTAACGTTCAAAAAGTCTTCCTGCCAAGATCAAGTTATTTATGCAGGAAGAGAAGGACTCTGGCTTCCGAGCGAGCAGAGGCAGAGTGCGGAGGTTGTCTTTGCCTCAGTTTGAAAAATGCACGATTTATTATTTCCCGTCATCGCTGATAGAGAGATATATACATCCACATAGGTTCATGATTAGGTCTGTATGCGGTTTTCAGAGTTTTAATGGTAGTTTAATAACTGTGGCCAGTTCATGTTCTCTGTGTCCTGTACGGTAAGCAAGTAAATATCTGCCCCTCTCTAGTTTCAAAACAGCATCTTGTGCTCTTTTGGGATAAGTCTGGGGCTGAAGATGATAAAGGTAATAAAAACAGAGAGAGAGAGAGAAATCTGCCTATATACACTACTCAAAAATTACTGTGCAATCTTTTTTTTGCCAAAAGCAGTAATTTGATAACTTCAATTAAACTTTCAATGAACTTCATTCGAGAGCTTTCCCGAAGGCTTTTCCTAAAGAAACTGCTCGTGGTGTCAGAGAGCAGCTTTCCCTTTAACTTTCGTCCTGACATTTTCCCTCTTCTCTTCCCTTTTTGTTTGTTTGTTTTTTTTAATTTTCTTTTTCTTCTTAGTCTCTTTCCAGAGAACGAGCAGGGCAAGTGATTGGCATTCAGCGAAAAGAGGAACCACCTTGTTCGCAACAAGCAACTTCATTTCTCAATACAATTATTTTTGTAATTACTTTCTTCTGGGCTGGGGTGGGGGCTGTATTCTCAATAACAACAATGGCATTAGAAAGCTAATTATAGATCCTCATTCTTTCAGCAGAATTTAGGCTGAGAGTCGTATTCATAAAATTATTTTCCGTCTGGAAAAAAAGTACCTCTAGCTGCATGTTTCATTTTCAGAGCAATCAATATAAAGAGATTGACTTCTCATCATTTCTCCAGAAGGCCGGGAATGCGGATGCTCTTAGGAGCTGGAGTGGACGCATTGTTATTGAAATTAAGGAACATAATGAAAAATTTCACCAGCTACTTGGTGCCCGCATAAGACTCAAAAGAAGCCACAAGGGAAAAATGGAGGCTGTTGCCAGCACCCTTTGAGGGATGGGAAACAGTGGGTGTGGCTGAATCTGCAGAGAGAGGAGCATCTTCCCAGAATGAAGGTGCTCTGGGGGGGGGGGATGTCTGACACCCTGCCAAATGTCCCCATTGATTGCACCTGTAAATTGCAGGTTTATCTCTTCTGGAACTTGCTTTCACAAGCTCTGAGGTACTATTAGACAAGCTCAGATCTGTACGCCTTTCCATTACTAAAACGCACTTTGCCAAATTATTCAATTGTTTTGGAATGAGACATATTTCCCTGAACTGAGCCTTCTGCCTCTGTGACAGAACGAGCCTGTCTCCAGTGATAAGCACAGTGGGAACAGAGCGCTTTGTCTGACATCGCCAACTGTGTGCTTTAATAAATTCTGAGCAAAACAATGACGACTTTCACATGTCAGGAATTTTTAGAGCATCTACAGAGGATATTCTGCATATAAGCCAAAAAATGAATCTTTTAACCAACTCGTTAAAGAAAGATTTTATTCAGTTCCTCCAGAACACTTATTGTGTGATGATACAGGAGTGATTATGTATTGTCTACGGTGTTCCATGAATTCGAGACACGGTGTCTTGTTTTAATTGCCCACAGTAGGTGCGTCATATACAAAGACTCCAATTTGGCAGCCTGGGAAATTCAGGTGCAAAGAGCTAGAATTAAAGTACTTTTCTGAGAAAGTTTGGTGCCCATGGCAGGTCTGTTCTATAGAGCCTTCCAGAAGAGGTGATGAGGGCCGTCAGAGGCTCTTAACACCGGGCTTCCTGCTTTCACACAACTTATCTCGGTTTACTCCTTTCTGCTTCTTCATCACCCTAGATATCTCATCCACCCCTGGCCTCCAAACACCACAAGTTATCTAATGGATTGTAACTGAGATGGGAGGTACTTAAGCTTGGCTTATTTTCCCCTCGTGGAAGTAAGTCCCAATCCACATATTATCGGCGTCCTTCTCCATTAGAGGGATAGGTTTATGGTCTCCCACATCGACCCAAATTTCCCCTCCAGCAAGAAAACAGGGACGTCTAGACTTAGGGTTCGTGGTGCTGAGATAGCAAACCACCTTTCAGATGTTCTCGAACCAAAGGTGAAAACTGAATTAAAAGCCCAGTGGTTAAAAAGTAGTAGGGATGGGGGTGGCTTAAAAAGATGTTTAGGTTGACAAGATGCTGCCCTCTTACTCCCCAAGTATTAAGTCCTTACCTTTGCCCTTAATCCCAACACCAGGGCCTTCTTACGTAGACTGTGTTATCTCAAATCTCTGCCAACTCATACTTCTCGGGCCACTAATTGTCCGAGTGCAGATGGCAGCTGATTGGCTAAGGCTGATAAGCCCTCTTCCACCCTCCATTAAATCCTCCCATGAAGAGATTCACCAATAGAAGGACTGTCCAGAGTGGGACTAGGGTCGATAGATTCCATGGGTCAAACTCCAGGGGGTGTGGTTTGGCCACTGTATCATCCTTAGTGACAGATTGAAGAACACATTCTAGGGTTTGAGCCAGAGCAGGGAGGGAGCAGGTCGGTGAGTCCAGCCTCCCCGTGGCCACTGTGGACCCCCAGTCTGACTCGGGAGCGCCACCTGGAGGCCCCAGGCGTACAGTTAGCCTTTAACTCTCACTCCCTGCCTTAGCATTGCTTCAAACAGGTTTTTTGGTTTTTTTTTTTAGATTTTATTCCCTTTGATACAAACGAGGAAAGCTTTAATGTGGTCAAAAGGATGCTAATTATAAGAAAAAGCAATGAGAAATAAAAGCTCGAGACAGAAGCAGCAGCTCACCTACAGAGACGTCTGTAATGTTAAAGGCCATTTACAACCTCTTGGATTCTTCTCCTGTCCTCACCGTTTCTAATGAAAGGTGTGTTTCACTTTTATCCACAGAAGTGGCTGCTGAGACTAGGACTTGAAGAGTTGGGGAAGTGGGGAGGTTATCCCAGGAGGCATTATTCGGTGAATAGGTGAGTTAGACAAATCAGAGAAAGAAGAAATTACTAGGAGTGTTTTTAAGCAGATGAGTTCCTTAGTTCATCTCATTCAGCCCTTCCAGGGAACTCTGTAGAACATATGCAGAGGTGTCCCACCTGGGGACTGAGCAGGCTGGGCTCCTCCTGACAGCAAGGGGACACTCCCAGAGGCATCATCAATCTCTCTCAGTACTTCTCCCCTGCAGTGAATGCTGAGAAAACCCTGAGGCAGAGAGAGCCTGCGGTGAGGGATTGCTCCAGGTCCTGGAATGATGAGGGGGCAGGGCAGCAGCAGAGCTGCAACAAGGCAGCTATAAGGTGTCATAGGCAGGGCTCCAGTTAAAGCCCTCGTGTGGCCTCCCTGTCACCTGTGAGAGGCCGTGGGCAGCCACAGAGGGACTGGAGGCTTGAAATCACTGAGGATAGATCTGAATTTGAATCCCAGATCTGCCAGTCAAGAGCCATGTGACCCAGAGGAAATTACTAATCTCTTGAGCCCCAGTAAGGGTCAGCAACAATCATATTGTCATTGTATTTTGGGAATTCAAAGAGCTATGGCGGGTTGGATGCCTGGCCCGCTGGGGGCTGTTGCTTTGACAGTGTTAGGATGTGCCAGGTCCCCTTCTGCTGTGACCTCCTGAGCGCGCACCTCCTGCTGGGAAGCCAGCCTTGGCTGATGACGGCTCTTCCGGTTCCGCTTCACAAAGCTCTTCCAGAGCCCTTCCGGTTCTGCTTCACAGAGTGCTTCTTCCACAGATGGATAATTTACAGAACGGCCCCAGCTTTCCCGTGACACTTCATCTCACTCTCTCCTGGGAACAAAGTGTCTGTAACCTTCAACACCAGCAGAAAGTCCTCAGGTGAGAACCCTCACGCATTCACCTGCTGCCCCTCACTCCCCTCTGTCAGCCCCCACCACGGGGCTCCACGGTGCCCAGCATGGAAAATAGTGTTTCAGATGTTCTTGAATCAAAGGAGAAAATTGAAATAAGGACCCAGTGGTTAAGCAGTAGGTAGAAAAGGGAGATGGTTTAAAGTGTTTAAATCGTTAAATAAAAGAAGGAACTCTGACTTATTTATTAAAGTAAGTGGTAGCACAGAAACATTTAAAGAGGTCTGCAGTGTGGAGTCAGGTCATCTGAGGCAGAGGGTGACAACAGAAATGGTATATGGGGGGTGACTTAGGGGGTGATGCCCCCCGCCTTGTTCTCACTTACCTCCCGGGCATCCAGCTCAGTACCCCGGGTAGAACAGGGCACACATAGAGTCCTGGGAGAATGAATTCATGGCTGCATTCTCCAGGGGTACCTCTTAGAAATTTTTTTTTTTTTTGAGACAGAATCTCACTATTTTGCCCTCAGTAGAGTGCTGTGGCATCCCAGCTCATAGCAACCTCCAACTGGGGAGGTTATCCCAGGAGGTATTATTCGGTGAATAGGATTGAGCATGCCATTCAATCCTGAAATTCCTCTACTAGTTACATATCTAGATGACCCCAAATCATTTTACAATAAAGATATTTGCACCTGAGTGTTTATTGCAGCCCAGTTCATAATTGCCAAGTCATGGAAGCAGCCCAAGTGCCCACTGTTCCGTGAATGGATTAACAAATTGTGGTATATGTACACCATGGAATGTTATGCAGCCATAAAAAGATGGAGACTTTACCTCTTTTATGTTTACATGGGTGGAGCTGGAACATATTCTTCTTAGTAAAGTATCTCAAGAATGGAAGAGAAACTATCCAGCATACTCAGTAGTATTATAAAACCAATATATAATCACCCACACTTTCAAACCAATGATAAAACACAACTATATCCCAGAATCAAGGAAGAAAGAGGAGGGTGAAGGGAGGGGAGAGGGGAGGCCATGTGGAGGGACAGTAATTGGTGGGACTTCACCTATTGGGCATAATGCAAAAGTACATGTCAAATCTATTAGTAGAGTATAAATGTCTTAACACAACAAGTAATTAAGTGAGGTGAAGGCTACGTTAACCAGTTTGATGTAAACATTCCAAATTGTATGTAAAATCAGCACATTGTACCCATAAATGCATTAATGTACACAGTTATCATTTAATAATAAAAAAAGGAATCACATAGAGGTGCACACATACGGCAAATATAAAATGAAACCCAGAGGTGTAACGTTGGTCTTTAGGTCTAAAAAATAAGTCATGTCAAAGAAGATCTAAAACGCAGAGATATTCCACGTATGTGGGAGAGGGAAGACTCAATGTTGTCAAGAGGCCATTTCTGCCCAACTTCGCCTACAGGTTCAACACAATCTTAATAGAAATGCCAGCAAATTATTTTGTGAATATTGACAGACTGATTTGAAAGTTTACATGGAGAAGCGAGAAAACCCAGAAAAGCTGACAGAATGTTGAAATAGAAGAATAAAGGTGGTGGGCTAACACTGTCTGACTTGTAGACTTTTGATACTCGTGACAGTGTGGTATTAGCAGAAGAATAGACAAACAGATCAGTGTAAGATAATGGAGAGTGTGAAGTGAGCTCATGCAATATAGCCCACTGATCTTTGACAAAGGGCCAAAGGCAACTCAGCGGAGAAAGGGTATTCTCTTAACAAGTTGCATTAGGACAACTGAACATCCACAGGCAAAAAGAAAAAAAAAAATCCAGACACAGCTCTTCTGGCTGGCTTTCTCAAAATTACCTCAAAATGTACCATAAACCTAAATGTAAAATGTAAAACTAAAACTTGAAAAGATAACATCGGAGAAAATCTAGATGACCTTAGGTGTAGCCAGGACTTCTCAGATGCCAGAAACGTGATCCATGAAAGAAAAAAAAAAATTGGTAAGTTAAATTTCATTAAATTTTTTTTTTAAGTTTATTCTGCAAAAGAAACTGTCAAGAGGATAAAAAGATAAACCCAAAGCTGTGGAAATCTTTGAAAAGCCATCTCTACTAAAGGACTGGTGTCCAAAGGATACAAAGAACTCTTGAAAATTCAACAGTGAAACAGAAACCCAATTTGAAAACAGGTAACAGTCACCTCACAGATACGCAGATGGCCATAAGCATATTAATGATTCTCCACATCTGACCTTATCAGGGAGCTCAAATTAAAACACTTGGATACCACTGCACACCTCCCAGAAGGGCCCAGACCGGAAACAGTGACCACACTCACCCCAAGTAGTATGAAGTGGGGACACAGTAGGTGTGCTCAGGCACTGCCGGGTGCAAATTCACAAGGGCAGGGCCATGTGGATGTCCTTACAAAACTACACAAAACTACCAGATGATTGAGTTAATGACCTCCTGGATTTTCACTCAGACGAGCTAAAAATTATGTCTGCACACAAATTTGCACGCATATATTTATGCAAGGTTTACTTATAATTGGCCAAACTCGAAAGTAACCAAGATGGGTGGCACCTGTGGCTCAGTGAGTAGGGCGCTGGCCCCATATACCAAAGGTGGTGGGTTCAAACCTGGCCCCGGCCATCTGCAACAACAACAGAAAATAGCCGGGCGTTGTGGTGGGCGCCTATAGTCCCAGCTACTCGGGAGGCCCAGGCAAGAGAATCGGCTAAGCCCAAGAGCTGGAGGTTGCCGTGAGCTGTGACACCACAGCACTCTACCCGGGGCAACAAAGTAAGATTCTATCTCCAAAAAAAAAAGAAGAAAAGGAAAGAAAGTAACCAAGATGTTCTTCAGTAGATGAATTAATAAATATGGCACATCCATATAATGGAATATTATTTTAAGACATTGAAGAACATTAAATGCATATTTCTAAGAGAAAGAAGCCTGTCTGGGAAGGATTCCAACGTTGTGATGTTTTGGAAAGGGGAAAATGATGAAGACAGTAAAATGGTTAGTGACTGTCAGGAACTGGGGGAGAGGGCTGGTGCGTAGGAGGGCGAGAGGGTTTAGGGCAGTGAGACCGTTCTGATACCCTAATGGTGAATGCACGCCATCATACATTTGTCCCACAGAACGTTCACCAGAGAGAACTCCACCATAAACTATAAACTATGCACTTAAGGTGTCAATAGTAGCCCATCAGTTATAGCAAATGTATCAGATCAATGTAAGATATTAACAACAGGGGACACTGAGCTGGCAGGTTGTGTACACATGGGGGCTCTCGGCCTCTCTATTCACATTTTTTGTAACTCTAAAATTTCTCTAAATATTAAAACCTTAGAAACACTGCCATATAGTTCACCAGAGCAGGGCCATGTGATCCTGCCTCTGTGGCCTGAGGTTATTTCACATCTGTGCTTCATTAAGTAAATCAGTCCTCTGATAATTTACATTGTATTTTTCATGACGTTTGTAAAAGTCACACATATTCAGAAGAGCAAAGAAGAAATAAAAATAAATTTATCAGGAAAGACCACTACCCAGGTATTAGTACCATTAAGTTTGGCGGATGTTTGAGAAATTAGTATTTCATATTTCTTTGGAAACTATACATCTCTGACATTCAATAAAGTAAAATCTTGTCTCACCAGAGTGTGGGTGTCCTCTCCCCGAAGACTACATTTTTTCCCAGAGTTTGTATCACGGCACATGCACGAAGGCTCTGCGACATATATTTTTTCCGTTAATTGGCTAATCAACCCGTGGGGTTCCCCTGTCCGGGCTTCAGCGTTCACGGTCCCTCCTTCTCTGTGT
This sequence comes from Otolemur garnettii, assembly GCF_000181295.1. Lineage (NCBI taxonomy): Eukaryota > Metazoa > Chordata > Mammalia > Primates > Galagidae > Otolemur > Otolemur garnettii. The sequence continues at coordinate 5,474,414 of NW_003852525.1, read as the reverse complement.
CACTTTTGAGTTTAGGATCAATGGAGGAAGAAAGTGGTTGGATACACAGAAATCTCCATGACTAGACGAGAATGGTCACAAGAAACGAGGGCCATGGAGTGGACAATGTAAGCCAGATAGCCTCTCCCCCACGCCTGCCCTCCCGTGACTGTGCCAGACACAACTCCCCTAAGCTCCCATCTCCTCTTCTACAAGACAGACAATCGTTGAAGACACACTTTCTTGTTCACAGTCAATCAGGCAATTCTTAATCCTTCATCTCTGTATCATTCTTTCAGCAAACTGAAGAGCTTGTAGATAGACTCTTGCCAAAACAATAAAATAGATTTCTTCTTACTCTGCATTTCAATTTAAGCTGCTCTTTCTGACCGAATAACCCCCCGAGTTGAAGACCTGCTATTTATAAACAACGTGACTCTCCTTTTTGCAAAGAAACTATTTTTAGCTTTAGCAAAATTGCCAAGATTTAGTGTCTGTTTGAAGAAAATCAGACAGTAGAGTTTTTTGTTTTTTTTTTTTTTTTACTAAAGAGTGGGACATAAAATCAGCTTCTCGAGAATAAAAGCATGCATTTTTAATTTTTTAAGTACTTTAAAAAGACCTTGATAACTGTGTCATCTACTATAAGGTTAAAGCAAGGAGGGAATTGAGAAATTGTCTGGTTTACCTCTTCTGTTCACCGGACGTAGGAATTGAATACCACAGAGAAACATTGTCCAAGGTCACTCAGCTCCCTAACATCAGACTGGGATTAACACTGAAGTGTTCTAGGCTGTTTCACCAAAAAACAACACAAACAGACAAATGAGTAAATACTGAGTGAATGTAACTGCCTATGAGGAAACATTATTGGTAAGTCACGGCTAAATACAGAAAGGCTATTGCTCCCTTTGCTGGTCTTGGTGAGTAAAGATTTTCACCAATTAAGACCCCCGGGTGGACCTCATTTTCCTAAGAGACAGCTTTAAAATATATGTAAGTTGGGATATGTGTATGTACGGTGTTTCTTTGAACTGTCGTTTCCAGGTACCATAGAGTAACACTACAAGCCTTCCAGGTTTGTTACTATCTCTTTCCTCTTTGACCTTCTAAACGCCAGAGTCAGGTACATGCTTGTATGTCAGAAGTACCAACCAGTCTGGAGTTCATACTGGAGCGATTTCAGTCAGGTGTTTCCGCCTCTCTGGGTTCATGTTTTCCCGTCATTGCCATCTAAAATGATCTGAATGATGACTTTCAAGTTTAAGCTTAGAGAGAATGAAGCTACCCTGGTTTTAATCTCAACAAAACCAGGTGTCCACAGTTTATCTGAGCTCGCTCTGTCTCATGTGCCTGTTTTGTGACACGAAGACCCAGCTACTAGTGAGCGGTCACCCTGCCTCCTGTTTGCTTCACTGTTGTCCCCAGTGGTTGACAGACAGATGGAGCTGAGCAGAACAGGGTCCTAGCACTCCTGGGCCCCTTGGACTCATTCCCCCTCCCACCTCACTAGCATCGCAGCCTTTTGTGGGGTACAAGGAGATACCCAACAATGGGCAGCTGTGTTGTAAGGGGCCCCATCTCAGCTGCTGCATTTATATTCTCTCTGATCTTCAGCAACCCTGCAACAAATACAAATCTGGGACTGAAAAGTGACTTTCCGGATTATTAGATGGCCCAGTGTTCTTACTTCCTCACACGAGTGCACGGAAACAAAGACTGGCCTTGATCAAAATGAAAAATTGTATTCAAACTTGAATTTGCTTCCATCTTAAGTTAGTTGCTTATCCTAAATTTAACTTAATTTTAACTGAGCTGACCCAGCAACCGCAGTTTCCAACAGCAAATCTAAAGTGTAAAATTACTTATCTTTCAGTTGTAGAAATCAAGGCTCATGGAAATTGTTTGAGTTGCTCCAAGTCCAACAGTTTTGTGGAGACATAATGGAGGCAAAAACTCAGGGATTGCAGTTTCTCATATAACTCTCCCGTATCAGCAGGGCTCTATATTTGTCTTGAGAAATGATTGATGTTCCTTTTGAGAAAATGCTTTTTAAAGACACACACATTTGTGCATGGGTGTGCCTCCAGTTCTGGGAACGCACTACAAATAGGGCAATCAGGCCGTCACAAAGAGCCAACTCAGGAAGACTGAGGAAGTCATTAAGATTTCGCTGTCCTGGCCTGGCCGTGGCTGAGAATAAATAGCAGCCTTCTGTCAAGACTTCTGAAAAAAAAAAAAAAAATCAGAGAAGGGGCTGTAACTAAGGTCTTCTGGGCCCTCAAGTCTTTCCTGCCCAGAGGGAAGTTCATGTACCAGGTAAACTGAGGAAGCCTAGTGGCCATCAAAGCCTGGAATGAGAAAAAGGACCAGCTGCTGTCAACTGGGGAGATTGATTCCAAGTCAATCACTTCAAAGCCAGTGGGCTCAATGCTATTTGTTCCACCTGTAAAAACAGTAAAAAAAAAAAAAAACAAAAAACAGAGATGTTTAAATGCATGTCGCTACGGCAGGTAACTGCACCCAGCTCGGTAACTGTGGTCGTCTGAGACACAGTGACAAATTACAAGTCTTCTGATGAGATCACTCAAAAACTGCAGCGGGTCACCATTGTGTATGCAATCTCTCAAAGAGTCAAGATGTTTACAGTTTTACCTTTCATGAATGTAGATGTTTAGGAAAACTTTTTACCTATTATGGAAACTTCAACTTTTTATGTACGTGCATAACGTTTGCACACAAAGTCGATATTGTGATAATACACTTCTGGTGGAGTCAGAGTCGCAAGAAATGAGAACTCCGTAAATGAATTAGAACTCCGTAAAAATGAATTAGAACTCTGTAAAAATCTCTGCACAATTTATGTCCCTAGTATTGAATTAGAGCTCCGTAAAAATGAATTAGAACTCCCTAAAAACCTCTATGCAATTTGTACTCCTAGTATTGGAAATGATACAAAGATAAAATACACAGTGTAGCAAATCTCTAGATAACCCTCTACGCAATCAAGTTGACGCTTAAAGTCACGTTCACAAGTCTGCCCCTTGTCAATTTAGGGCCCACGTGCATCTCGTTAAACCATGCTTAATTTCCAAATTCAAACCAATAAGCAAGATTATAACCCCACTTAATAGGATGCCATTATCTGGTTATTATGATTTTAGATGTCAAGGGATTTGGTGTTTGGGGATTTTGACATTGAGATCATGGCATTTAGGACTGGGTCTTTCCAGATTATGATCCTAACTCCATCCCAGTTAACATATAGAATTATGAGAGATAATACAATTATACTTGTTTTTTAGACCACTAATTTTGAGATGATTTTTTATGAAGATATTTGGAATAGGTTATAATTCCAAGAGGGAGGTGAGGTGCTATGAGAGTTTTACATATTAGCATTGGCTTTGAAATGAATCAAGCAATTGGAAGAAGCTGGAGGTCCTCAAGGAAAGTGCTGGTAAAAGCCTAAAATATTTCAGGAGAGTTATCAGGGACGGCCTACAGGAAGGTAAGGATGATGTTTCAGGAAGCTGTCGGAAAGAGAAGACGCGTGGTAATGAAAAGTCTGACAGCGCTGACCTGCGGTGAAGTCTCAATTAGGAACCACAACTCAGGAGCCTCAAAGATCTAGCTGAGAAGATTTCCAGCCAGAGTGTTGATAAAATGTTAAATATAAAGAATTCTGGGCATGCTGAATTTTAAATTAAAGCTGCTTCACATTCCCAGCCTCTCCAGATAGCAAGTGATTCTAAAATTAAAAGTGACCCTGGTTAAAGATCAAACGCAGGCGAGGATGTCCTGTGACCCAGGAATGATTTCAGCAGTGCCCCCTAAAACCTTCCGGGGAATAAAAATGCTCCAGGGGTCTGAAGGCAACAGCTTCTAGAACTGCTTCATTAAGCAGCAGGACTTCTCAAAATCTTAAGGTCGTTTTCTAAAACAGCTTCCTAAGAAACCCAAGGTAGAGGAAAGGAAAACTTTTCTAAGGGATGTTTGTGATTTGGCTTCGTCTAATGTGGTGAACCAACAGAAGAGTCATTAAAAATGCACAAAGGATGTAAAATGAATTGCAAGAAGCAGCGTCACCTGCTTAGTTAAAAATAAAGACAGCACAAATGAGAAAGTGTATTGGGAAACAAGCCGGGATGTCTAGTAGCAAAGTCAATTTTCCTATGGATAAGAATGAAGGATTCATGGGAAGGAACCAAGAGCCTGGGGTGCAGAGTCAAGTCTCGGAGAGTGGCTCTCAGAGAGGAGCAAAGATCCCGGCTGCTGGATTTCAGAATTGCTATGGGCCAGGAACTGTGCCTTTCATCTCCCCAGTTTTCTGAAGAAAGTGTGAGGAGATGTAATTCTGAACGCAACATGCCTATAGCAACAAGATTTGGGAGCCCGTTGCCACTGCCTGTGTATCTCTGGAACAGAGAACACAGGGCCTGGGAGCGCAGTGGGGAGGCTTGCAGAGGCTCTGGGGAAAACTCCTCTCCCTGCAGATCTTGAATGGAGTCTGGAGCCATCTCAATATTTCCCTGACGTCCACCCCAACCACCCCAAGGCAGAGGAGAGTATAAAAAAGTTAACCTGATCATAATCTGATTCTGAAATAACAGAAAGGGAAAGTCACCTTGAGTCCTAGCGTGGTCAGAAGCAGCTAGTCCAGACATTTGGTGGTTCCCTGTGTTCAGATCACTTTAAGATTTGATACATTTAACGCACACACACGCACACATATACACGTGTACAGGCACGCACATCTTTCAACCTGCAAGTCCCTGAACATTGTAAGCTGCTGGCAGATCACCGGGGTTGAGTCTCCCACTCCTGCCTGTTCCTAGTGTAGACTCTGCCCTCCAAGCTGCCGCACCCCTACAGTCACTGGAGCAGCCCAGGAAGGTGAGGAGGGCGGGGCAGGAAGCTGGGTCAGGTGTCTCAGGGAAGCCAGACGGGGCGCTCAGGGATCAGAGGGGCTGGGCTGGGCCATCTTACGTGGGAGGCACTGAGTCACAGGACTCAGCAGCTCATCCCCCACTGTTCTGCTAATACCTTCAGTTACAACTGAGGCCTCCAATCTCTGACTTCTTGACACCCTGATCTTGCGTAAGACACATGTTTGATTTATATGATTCAACTCCGTGTGCTGGCAAATAATGACGTTATGATAATGATAATGTTGGAAATAGTAATAATGAAAGAAGGAGAGAGACAGAACATGAGGACAAGCTGAGCACGGGTCACTCCACGCCCCCAGGGAGTGACGAGGGGGAGAGGTTTGTGCTTTCTTCAGTTACACCTGCTTCTTACTAAAAATATTCCTATTTTTTTCTGCCTCATGTTTCCTAGAAGCAAACCAACAATGTGTTAAGGTATAAGAACTTCCCAATAGGTTATGTATTGAACTTCCCAATAGGTTTTGGAGGGTGATTCAAACATACAATTTTAAGTGTTGACTTCAGAATCGACCACTATTAAGACCAGATTCACTGTCTTTCACGTATCTGCCACAGACTTTTGGGGTGCCCTTCATTTTCGATATTGCGATTGATCATTGTGAACTCTGGATTCAGCTGATAATACCAGGTATTATTCCCATTTTGCAGATAAGAACCCTGAAACTCAAGAGAGAAGGGAATTGTCAACAACTTAATAATGATCAGACCCACCGGGGAGGATCTCATGGGAGTTTCCTTCCCCCCCTGACTGACGTTCTCTTGAATCTCACTTCACAGGCCCGTCGGTTTCACCCTCTATCTAAATAGGTTATGTTCCGGGGCCTGTGTTCCGGGGCCTGTGTTCCGGGGCCTGTGTTCCAGGGAAACCAGTCCACAGAGCCCACCTTGGCTATTGAAGGCTCTCAATCAGAAGGCTGAGTCTCATTCAGAAATACACTACAGGAAACCAAAGTCGGCAAGGTTAGTAAGAATAAGACCCGTACATGGAAGCCATCAGGGGCCACTGTGGACTTGACCTAGCTCTGCCTCTGACAGGCTTATGCAATCCTGGGGAACTCATGTGCCTCAGTTTCCTCATTGGCACATGGGGAAGTCCTGTCCTTCTGTCTGGCCTAGCTAACGGATGGGTGTGGTTTTTGAATGAGACGGCATGGCTGAGATTTTTGTAACCCTAAGGAGTTGTGATGCGGCAGGCCTGTGCACCTGTGAGGGTCGGGTGGTTCTGAGCCCCCCACTCTACAGTGGGGGGAGAGCCCCAGGTCATTACTAAATGTCTTTCTCACCCCCGGGGGCTTCTTTTTCCATATTTCCCTTCCTCTGAGTGCCATGCCCAGGAGGAAGTAATTACAGGTGTGCCCCTGACTGCCACCGGAGAGAAAAGTGGAAGTCCCCCTGGAGCTTATCACCTGACTCAGGACCCTGCTAGTCACTCCTTCCTGCAGCCGTCCATTTCTCATGTGTTTAATGAAAATCTACTCTGGAAAGAGCTAATATACAGAAATAAAAGCCAAGTCTCTGCCTCAGAAATCGAGGTCTAGCAGGAGAGTATGCGTGTAGGTGAGTTGCTCACACAGCATATGGTGTGAGTCTGTGGGTGGCTGGGGGTGCACAGTGTCCATTTCAGGATGAGCCTTGATGGGATGGTGGGACACAGCTCATCAGATTGGTGAAGGCTTTCTATGGAATCTGCTGGAGAATCAGAACAGTCCGGATAAAGCAGGAGGGAAGCGAGCCTCTAGAAAGTAATTCCTGCTGCCTTTTAACAAGTACCGAGGAGGCCTGAGCAGCAGGTTTGGGTTTCTGCTCACTGTGCCCTTGAACGCCCACAAACTTCCGCTGGTTACAGGGACCAGAAGAGAAGCATGTTCAGGTGTGATAACTACTGGGTTGCTCAGCTGGTGAATGGCCAGGATCGGTCCCAGGTCTCTGTGAAGTCC
>NW_003852525.1:5464009-5467393 GCF_000181295.1 Otolemur garnettii | reverse complement strand
GTTGTTCTGGAAACACATGTGAAATGCGGGGATTCGAGAACAATCCCTTTTGGAGACAAGAACCACTCTGTTAGTTTGCCAGCGTTGCCATGGCAAAGTGCCGCAGACTAGTCTAGGCAGCGTAAACAACAGAGATGTGTTGGTTCACGGCTCCAGAAGCCAGAAGTTCCAGACCAAAGTGTCGTAGGTTTGGCTTTTTCCAAGGAGGGGGAGGGAAGGCCCTTTCCTTGCTTCTCTTTGTGCCTTTGGATGGCTGCTGGCAGGGTGTGGCGTCATCACCCAGGTCTCCACTGGCCCCTCAGTGGGACCCTCCCTGTGGGTGTGTCTGTGTCTACATTCCCTGTGTGACCCCATCATATCGGATCAGGGCCTGGTCTGCCCCAGTCTGACCTCTGACTTCATCTGAACCAAATGCATCTGCAGTGACTCTGTCACCGAGGCAGCCACAGTCTGGGGTGCTGGCTATTAGGCCATCAACACAGAAACTGTGGGGACACAGTCTGGCCTCCACCAGTCACCCCCTATTGTCAGGCCTCTGATGCTTCTGGAGAGGTTGCAGGAAAGCTGGGCTAAGAGACAAATGGGGGTGTTGACTCAGCAGTGAAGGCAAACAGATTTGTCCCTTTGCACAGAGAAGAATCAGGCTGCAGTCCTAGGCTGCTGCTGCTTCTAGGAGAAAGGGAGAATTACGGAGCAGCCTTCCTGCCCCTCCCCGGCACCCACAGGAACACCAGCAGGGCAACTTGAGGGACAGGGATTATGCTTAAATGACCAGGAGGGGGTGGCGGGGCTCACTGACTCCCCCTCTGCACAGTGGGTCCTCCAGGGGGCCATTCCCGAGAGTGCCTGCCAGGCCCAGCCCGGGCCACCTGTGTATCTTGAATCATTAGCAAGTGTCCTCATCTCAACTTGCAAAACACAGTGTCTGAAGCCAGTAGGAACTCTCTCCGGGGGAGCGGCATGGTGCCTCCAGCAATGATGTGCGTGAGACAGACAGTGAGCAGGTCCAGGCTTTGGGGCAGAGAAAACTAATGAGCTTCCTCGGGAGTGACACCCCAGGTTCCTGCTGTGGGGACGACGTCACCCCGTATCACCCCTCATCCCTGTCCCCGCAGAAGGCCTCGCTTCCGAGCTGGATTTGACTCACTGTCATCATCCTCAGAACAGACTCTCACAGCTTTCTCTCGCAGACGGTTACATACTGGGGTTAATTTTAGATATCATCAACTGGGAGTTTATTTTGGATTCTAGAAGTTTACATTTAGGTCTCCTAAAATGCACAACCTGCAGAAGTATGTGGGTGAGACAGAGAGAGATGCATCGACTTTCTTTAATAACTCTGACTCTGAGATATTTTGGAATATTTTCAATAGATGGCTAATTCTGTGCAAAAATGAAATTTTAAAGCAAAAGAACTTACAGACGATTTTGCAGAGTTCTTCTGCTTTTCACCACATTCTTCCCGCTTCTGACTTTTTTTTTTTAATGTTTTGTGTTCACAAGTGAGAACATTATTTGAAGCGTGCATCGTGAAAGCTCGACAGAACACAGGGAACAAGCCATTCACTCTGGAGCTTTGTTAACAGAAGTGCAACCAGGGACCTCTACCCTGGGAAGTAAGCTTGGACACTGGGAAATTAAGACAAATTGAAATACACAGCAAAAAAGTGCTAAGATGAGTACCCCTGACACAGAGCACCCGAGTGACCGATGATCCTCTGCTCTGCTGCAGAGATGCCGTCACGAGCTCCGCTTGGCTATCACTGTTAATTGCCAAGCCCACAACATGCACCTAAGACAAGGGAGAAGAAGGAATTATGATTTTTTAATCTTAACTTTTATTGAATCATAAGCTATACATTTATAGCATACGATGTGATGATTTGATATACAATGTGGAATGCTCAAATCAAACTGATTAACATAACCATCACCTCACTTACTTATTTTTTGTGGTAAGACATTTATAATATACTCTTAGTTGTTTTGAAATGTACCCTTACACTGGGTGCATTAGGCGAGACCCCATCAAACACCCTCCCTCCACTGCCCTCCCCTCTCTCCACCCCTCTCCCCTCCTTCTTTCTGGCCTATATTTGTGTTTTATCATTCATACGAATGTGGAAGTGATTATATATTGGTTTCATAATAGTATTGAGTACATTGGATACTTTCCCCCCCATTCTTGAGATACTTTACTAAGAAGAATATGTCCCAGCTCCATGCAGGTAAATAGAAAAGATGTAACGTCTCCATCTTTTTTTATGGCTAAATAGTAATTGAAGCAACACCAAAAGTATATTATTGGGATATGAACAAGCTAAAGAGCTTCTGCACAGCTAAGGGCACTGCAAGTAAGGCAAACAGACAGCCTTTCTTTACAGGCTATGATTCTGACAAAGGTCTGATAACTAGAATCTACAGAAAACTCAAGCTAATCAATAAGAAAGGAACAAATAACCCATTTCTTTGTGGGCCAGAGACCTGAACAGAAATTTCTCGAAGATGACAGGTGCATGGCCTACAAGCACATGAAAAAATGCTCATCATCTTTAAACATCAGAGAAGTGCAAATCTAAACCACTCTAAGATATTGTCCAGCTCCAGTAAGATTAGCCCACTTCACAAAATCCCCAAACTGCAGATGCTGGTGTGGATGTGGAGAGAAGGGAACACTTCTACACTGCTGGTGGGAATGCAAACTAATACGGCCTTTTGGGAAAGAAGTATGGAAAGTTCTCAAGGAACTAAAAGTTGATCTACCATTTGGTCCTGCAATTCCATTATTCAGTATCTACGCAGATGAACAAAAATCATTTTACAACAAAGACATTTGCCCCAGAATGTTTACTGCCCCCCAACTCGTAATTGCCCAGTCCTGGAAACAGCCCAAATGCTGTGGCTCTTCCACTGTCATTTTTTGCCACATAGATACATTATATTGTGTGTGACACACACGTGTGTATGTACATGGCCACATGTTAACTTCTAAAGCTTCATTTTATTTTTGGTCATTATGGGAAATAGCACTAACTGGGCTTACTGCACTCTGCTCTTCATTTGAAATGAGAGGCTCAGAGAGATGGCTTAACTTGCCTCAGGCTGTTCAGCCGAGAGTGGCAGGGCAGGCAGGAGATGGCACTTCCCTGTCTCAGGCTGTGTCCTTTCCCACTGCCCCTCAGGGTGGGCACAGTCTCCAGCTGGTGCTCTCTGAGGGGGGCTCCCTAATGCCCCTGGTGTGGAGCTGCAGGAAACTACCTGATGGGTGGGATCTTTACGGTGGCAGAGAAAGTGAAAATGCCGATTCCTCAGCCCTGCTCCTCCAAGTCATAATCTCTGGGGGAGAGGCCTAGGAAGGTGCATTTTCTGAACACACCCTACGAG
>NW_003852525.1:5458631-5463936 GCF_000181295.1 Otolemur garnettii | reverse complement strand
GGTTTTCTTCTGTCTCTGTCATTAACTTTTTTCTTTTTTAGCAAGACAGTTAATCTCTCTGGTCTTAACTCTTATGCACTTGTAAAATAAGGACAAAAATCATTTCCTTGTGAGGATAACATGATACCATGACACTGAGCGTCTGAGAACGCTTTACAGCCTGTAACAAAGTGTACGTGACAGCTATTAGTATTACTGAAATGTCAGGCTTGGAGTGAACTTTTGCTTATTGAATCACATTTTTTTTTTTTCCCAGTAAATTCTACCGTTTCAATGAAGTGTTCAAAAGGGGAGGAGAAACCTTGGCTTTCCCGTGGTGTAAGAATAACATTTAAGAATGGCTTAATACTGGGCCCAGCAAGGATTTATTTCGTACGGTTCTGTAGTCTATATGCTTGCTGTCTTCCCTCCACACTTTAGCAAGAAATTCATCACATTCAGAATAAATCCAGTTGCACTTTGCACATATTTTAAATATCTATCAAAACAAATAGAACCAAGTCAACAAATATTTCTCCTAACTCTGCTGCCTCCCACAGTTTCATTAGCTGTAGTCACATTTAACCTTCAAATGGCAGGTCCAGGGTCTCCTAATTCCCGCGTCAATCTTGGCAAAGCCTGACATTCTGGCGGGAACCTTGGCGGGATGGGATCTGGAACTGATGACCTGTCCAATTCCAGAGAAGTGATGTTCACTTCCCTGGTGGGACCGCACAGGAGTGGGCCCCTTGGCCTGGTTTCTGAACCCGTCTCCCCACCTGCCTCCAAATGTGCTTTGACTCTTAGGTTTCATGATTCATCCTTCAAATTTTCCTGAATATAATATAAATTTCTTGGGTGTGGTTCAGAGCTCTGGTCCAGCTCTCGTCACCCCATTTCTCTAAAGCACCCCATCACTTCTCTAACTCCGGCCTTCCTTTTCGGTGGGATCCCTCTGCAAACCACACAGGCCACATTGAACGAGTAGAAGCCTCATCTCAAAGACCAGTCTGCTCTTTCCAAATTCTTCTGGACTCTGTCCTTCCCTGAATCACATCTCTTACCATGTACTCAAGTGCTCAAGTGTACGGCTTCACCGATTCTGCCCCGTCCTGTGTCGTTGCTAATTTTCTTTATTTAAGGCACATACAAGGATGTAGCATCATCTTGAAACAACAGGACAAAATCTTCATTTCTTAGGCTTTCTGGCTGTAGTCCCATTTTACTGTGTGTTTTCTTTTCGTTTGTTCTCCTGAAGTTGCAGAACCAGGAAAACCTGGTTCCTGGTTTCCGTAACTGAGCCCAAGGCTGCAGTGTGAGAGCCCCTGAGCAAGGAGCACACTGTTGAAGTCTCAGAGTCTGTGTGGGAGAAACAGGTGCTCCAGGGAATGGTGGAGTTCCCCCCAAGACTCACCCTTCCTGTACAGTGTTCATCTCCCCAGGCTCTCAGGGGCTTGGATGGCACCACTTATGTTGATGCTGGTGGATATTCTCTCTTTTTTTTTTTTGCAGTTTTTTGTGGGGGCCGCGTTTGAACCCATGGCCTCCGGTATTTGGGGCCAGTGCCCTACTCCTTTGAGCCATAGGTGCTGCCCAAACTGGCAGGTATTCTTTTCTCAGTCTGATGACTGGGAACACCTTCCCCACTACTTGAGGAGTGACATCTTACCAGCTATCTGGGCATTCTCTAGCCCAGTCAAGTTGATCCATAAAATTAACTATCACATGGTCACATGGCCTGTAATTTTTTTTTAATTGAAAATATCTTTGTCTGTTTTTTTTTTTTTTTTTTTTACAGGGTATTTATCTAGTTTCTGGAAGAATTTGAATAGAAGTAATATTTATTCCTTGAATATTTCATAGATTTGTCATTCAAGCCACTTGGGAAATGAAAGCAAAAAACAAACAAAAAAGCAAAGCACATAAAATAAAGTGAGTCTGTTTTCCAGGGAGCTCAAGTCGAAACAACTTCAGATTGGAAATTCTCCATAATCCATACCTACTATATCAAAACATCATGTTGTACACCACAAATATATAAAATTATTAGTTTCCAATTAAAAGAATGAAATAAATACATAAAAGCCAAAGAAAAGAGAGAAAATATTTGCCTCAACTGGTCTGTCATGCCTGGGCTTTTTGCCCAATTTTGAAATTACTGGTGTGCGTAGTGAATACCCTGGACTGGGACAGGACACGTTCCTCCCAGCACATGAACCAGTCTCACTTGAAAAACTAAATTAAGAAAAACGATTTCTCATGATAAAAAAACAGGGCCTGGTTCCCACAGGAAGGGTGAGTGGTTGCTAAATGGCACAAACAGAAGTTCCCATAAATTTCCAACTTTGTTTCCTCTCAAACTTGTAGAACTAGGGGCCAGGGTGTGGAAGTCACGGGGGAGCAGGGAGGTCTATTCTCATAGCAGATGGAACTCAATAGCAATCAGAATGCTCTAAGTAGGGAATAGATTTCTTTAAAAAGCGGTGAGCTCTTCATCCCCGGCAGCACTGATATAAAAGATTGATGATTGCCTTCAGAGATATAGTTGATTCAATCAGAGGAAAAACATATTTTCATGTCAGCTAGATTTCATTACAATCCACAATTGCTATGATTCTGTGTTTCAAACATATCCCAAGATTACTCTATATAAAGAAATTATCTGGTCAAAAATTTTCGTAGACACTCAGAGACAAGGCTACTTTAGAGAAGATTAGATGGAGAATGATGTTGGAAATGGGAGTCAGCCTGGTTTGGGGAGTTAGTACAGACTTGGTAAGAAGAGACAAATGAGGCATAAGGCAGGAACATTCAACATGTCTCAGTAGGTGACAATAACTGGCCCAGCACTTAACACAATATTGACATCTGGGAACAATAAATAAAACCAGTTGGCTGAGAATGGTAGCTTTGTATGGGAACCAAATTACTGGGAGAGAAATATTTTGATACTAAGCTGGAGAAGGCCTTCAGTGGAAGACTAATTGATTTCTTCAAATGTTTCAGTTGCTGATGGGAAAAAATGAAGGAAGGTAGATGTGTGGAATGGTATTTTTGAAGAAATATTTTGACTCTCCCACATGTGTCCAAGAATACTTAATATATTGATTCAGCACGGTCTCGTGTTCATCGTGCTTAGATTTTGGAAACAAGTATCCCCTCTGCAATAACATACAAGATATTTTGAATAAGAAGTATGATTTTATTCTCCTTTTTCTTTCTTCTTTTTTTTTTTTGAAACAGAGTATTGCTCGTCACCTAGGCTACATTGCAGTGGCATTATCATACTCACTGCAGCCTCAAACTCCCGGGCTCAAGTGATCCTCCTGCCTCAGCCTCCACAGTAGGCGACATATATCTATCTCTACATATATCTAAAAGCCACATTTACTCTGAGTTTTTAATTCTTTTCCTTTCATCCTCAAGACCATTTTTGAGATTTCTGCTTGTCATTTGTTATTAATCTCTGGTAATTAAATGATAGGGTATGGACACCAAAAAAATTTCTTTCTTAACATGCAACTCTATTACTTTGTGACTCAGCAAATATGACCATAATAACCCATGAGTCAGTTATTTTTATCTTGGCTGCCAACTTTTTTCCCAATGCCCACAAACATCAATGTTTGCCTACTTTTATCGTGTGCTTTGCAGTTGATTTTTTGTTTTGATGCCTTAGCTCTTGTCTTTGTTTCACTTGGGAATGGAGTGAGTTTGATTCTAGGAGATCCAAGAACTATGTTGCATCCGCTGCTGTTTCATCTCCAGCATCCTTTCTTCCTGAACAGCAATTTTGTAAATATTTGCATAAAGACAAGGATGAAAATGAGGTGTGGCTTTAAGAAGACGTAGATTCTGAAAAGACACTGTAGGTTGAGGATGGCCATTAGTGACATTCCTTATTTAACATTGGATTTGATGCACAGATCACTGAGGGTACAACCCTAACACCAGAGGCCAAGTCCTGGCTTTGCCTGATGACTCATGATCTCAAGTACAGTAAACTGCTAGTCCTAATTACATACCAGTTTTGTTATCTGTGAAGTACAGATACGAATGCCATTCCCATCTCATCACGGGAGTATTGTGAGGCTCAGGATGCAATCTTTGAAGTGCAAACTCTAAATAAACATGAAACAAGTTGAGAGAAGTTTTTCATATGAAAGTCATGTAGCATTATGCGCACAATTTAACAAACAAAACCACTGATGAAACTGGTACAAAGCCCATAAGCCAAAAGAGACTGGTTGGCATGCGTGGATTCCAGCAGCCTCACTTCTGAAGTCTTCCAAGTGGGATGAACAAAGATAGCTGGGACTTTTCAGCTTCCTCATCACATTCTCCGAAGTGCTCAAGGAAACCAACGCACAGTTGACGAACGCTGTTGATTTCAGAATGCAAATGTATTTGTTTTGGCACAGGGAAAGAAGACGAATGAAAAGTGAACATAAAAGAGCCCATTTCTTCTGTAACTCTTCTAGTGATCTTGCAACAATGAGGACTTTTTCTCCCGGGGAGACGCGGTTCTTAGGAGGAAATATGAAAAGGAAAAATTAAAGGGAAGGGAAAATAACACAAAACTGGATAACCTCGGGGATCTGAGATGTGCCCTTATTCTTGGCTCTGTTTTATTTCTTGATTATTGTTTTTATTCCTGTTTTTTTCCTATAGTATGTTTTCTGGAACAAGGCCTGGCTTTTTACAATGCAGGCACCCAATCAATATTCAGAGTAGAATATGTGGCTCTAAGCATTCTTGCATAGCAATTTTGCAAATTATTTTAAGTCACTATAAGGTAACCAAAGGCAGGATTGGGGAGAAAAATAGATACTTTCTCTAAGGAATATGGGCAAAAGTCATGAACAAAAACCTTCCGAATCATAGTTTGGCATTATGAAACCATGTGTGATACCTGATCATTATTTAGATCTATTTAAGATTGAATCACCCCTTAATTGTGAAGATCAATATGCATCTCACCCCTCCCAAAACATTTTTTTGATGCTAGAGGTATTACTTCTAATCTAGCATGAGCATTAATGCACAGGACAGTAGATGTAAAGCTAAGACGCCTGGGCCTGGGAGCAGGTACAAGGGTTGAGACGCAGAAACAGCAGCATCTACGGCTGTTGGAAATTTTATGCTGTGTAATAAAAAGGGCAAAAATGACTCTTCCCATAAAAGCTGTTGAGAGGTGAGAGATGTCACAGGGGACCACAGAGGTAAGGCCAGGCCAAAAGGGCTTCCCTTTTCTCATTTCCAGAAACACCAAACCTGGGGCCTGGGTTACAGAGTAAGAGAAACACCCTGGAACACAGAGAGAGGC
>NW_003852525.1:5456843-5457869 GCF_000181295.1 Otolemur garnettii | reverse complement strand
AATTTTGAATTAAACACTGATGTGATCACAGGTACATAGACAGCAGTAGATGTCAGGCAGCAAGGAGGCTGGAATCAAGATTCTCCCAGGTCCTGACAGTGTCTTGCAAATTAGGGAGAGAGAGAGAGAGAGGGAGGCAGATCATGTATCTAAATTTTTCAGTGTAAATAAGAACTCCTGAGCTGAAGCTGGGCCCCCTCCTGCACAAGTGTGAGAAGTACAGTGTTAACTTAAGTGGAGCTGTGCCCGTGTGCAGCTCTCACCTGTACCTAAAATGTGATGTGGTGTTAGTCTCTGTTTTCTGGCTTACGCTGATAATTTTCTTTTTTGAGTAACATAAGATAGTCCTTTTCTTTTATATTTTTTAGTAAACACATTTTTTTCTTTTTTCTTTCAAAATATTAAATGAGTGCAAATAATGTGTATGCTGTTTAAGTCAAGGCTATGAGTGTGCCCGTCACCCACACAGTGGTCACTGTCCCAGGCAGGTCGTCTCTCATCCCTCACTTCCCCCATTCCTCCTTTTTGATTTCCAGCAACTTTTACGGCCCTGTGTCCATGTGCGTTCACCAATTAGTTCTGGATTACTAGAGAGTGAATGTTGAATTTGTTTTCCCATTCCTGAGATACTTTGCTTAGGATAATCATCTCCAGTTTGATCCAAATGGCTGCATCACTGCCAAAGATGTTAATTCATTCCTCTTTATGGCTGTATGGTGCTCCATGGTGCACGTGTGGACATGTCTGTGTGTACATCGTGCTCATCCTCTCAGGAGGTGATGGGCACCTGGGTTGAGTCCACATCTTTGTAATTGTGTATTGTGCTGCAGTGAACTTTTATGTGCACCTTTCACGAGAGGTTTTTGGGTTTTATCTGTCTGAGTATCACTGAGCCACCTGGACTGGCTCTCCATCCCTCTCCTAAGACTTGGGCAGTTTTCAGCTTTTGTTGCATTAAATGGATTTTCTGTGCCTTTATCCCTCATTTCTCACTCTGAAAATCTTATATTGGGAATATTCACTAGA